>NC_080585.1:28808020-29131770 GCF_029962835.1 Magnolia sinica
TACCCAAACTACTTAAATTGAAACCACCCATCCAAAACTACCAATTCAAAACCACATAATAAAACCATATCTTCCAAACCCCTCGACAAAACCATCAATCTAAAACCACCTATCCTAAACAACCAATCCAAAATCACCAATCTAAAACTACCAAGCAAAACCATCTTCTACATCAAGCAACTAAAACCATCAATCCAAAACCACTAATCGAAAAACACCCACCAAAACCATTTTCCAAAAGCACCAATCCAAAACCACTAATCAAAACCATCTTCCAAAATCACCAACCAAAACCACTAACCAAAACTATCAATCCAAAACCATTTTTCAAAACCACCATAAAAAACCCCCATTTAAAACTACCATTCCAAAATCACCAATATAAAACCACAATTCCAAACCACTTAAATCATCAAAGGCACCATCCAAACCATCCAACCTAGTCAACCTAGCATATCCAACTTAATCTAGCCAATCCAAGCCATTCATCTAAGCCTTATATCATATCTAATCTGGTCTAGCTTGCTTAAAGCCATCATCCAATCAATATAAGTTGTCTTAATGTTTTAGATCTTGCAAAGTAGGGATGGGGTTGAAGATATTTGATCATCTTTTTTATGAAAAGTATTGGGTCTCTTCTTTCGCCTCTCACATCTATTCTTGACAGTAATTTCACATGGCGCATTTTTTTTCTTTCTCATAATTAGTTGCAACACATCTTCTTTCTCACATCTTGCTCTTATAGCCAATTCGTGCCTCACATCTAGCATTTGCATAATCACATTTCTCCCTAACCTCCCTGCTTTTCTAGTCTACTTGAGTCTATACTTTAGGGCTTACCGATTCACCTGAATCTTGCCACATCAAAAACTTAGAGTGAGCAGAGTATTTTTCTTTTCTTTACCATCTCTTTTAATTAAACGGGTCATGGTAGATTGCACAGATTAATCCCTTACTCCCACTCTTGAGTTGGATATTGCACCCCTCATTTGAATTATTCCTACATTTTAAATATCTATATCAATATATATTTTCTCATCATCCCCATACTCTAATAGGCTTAATTGTTTGCTTTTATGATTTGTCAATTGTTCAACTCTTGTCACATCAAAAGCTTGGATCAATTGAAGTCATTTTCTTTCTTTATTGTCTCTCTCAGGTAAATGGGTCCTACGGATTGCCCTTGCTCATCCCTTTCTTTCACTCCTAAGTTGGACATTACATCGTTGTATCACATACCATTTCATTGCATAGTTCGATGATGGACTAATCAGATTCTTTATAATTCACCAAGTTTCGTGAAATAGAGACCATACGTTAATATGGGCAGAGAAGGTGCCTAATATCTTCTTTTCTTTGTCACTGTGGTCTTTACTCAGAATTCGAAGTCGCGGATAAGGAGTTATTATAAAATAAAGAATTCTTGAATTCTTTGATTTTTAAGGATTTTGTGGGGTCTAGCTGACTGCGGAAATTTGAGTTACTAACTAGTGGTGACTCAAAGTAAAACATCTAATACCCCGAGTCATAACTGCACAACTAGAAAAATCTAAGAAAAACCCCCCAGTGAATGCAATCCTCGCGATTGAGCATTCACAATTGGGTAATTGGCATAGTTAGTTCGGTAGTTTGGGTGAAGTTTATGGGAAAAGATATCAAGTGGTTTTCTTTTAAGATTTTTTGATAAAGAAATTGAAGAATAGCTTTTGATAAGCGTTGAATGATAGGAAATTGGAAAAAATTGAGAAATGATGTCATAACTAAGTCATCATTAATAAATAAAAATACAATTTTCACTTATGATATTTAATTAAATCTTGATATTTGCCTAATTGCCCGTTGATTATTGAAACACTTGGCATCGTCTAGAACAGAAAAGGTATGAACTTATTTTGGATTTCCACTCTTGCTATTTTTAGAAGTTTATTAATTTTAAAAACTTGCTATTTTGTTAGGGATAGATTTTGGATTTTCACCTTTTTAAAAATAAAAATAAAAATTGGCCCATTTAGTCTTATTTTAGATTTGGATGGCCTGTATTAAGCTTTGAGTCAATTTCAATTAGATTGATGTAATTTGGATCGCTTATACTAACTTACATAGACTTAAGTATGTGTGGTTTAAGGTTTCCATATAAAAATCGATCATTCGGATCATGCGTGATTGATTATTCCATTACCAAGTGGAGTATTGACGCAATGAAGAGCATAAAATAATAATGAGAAAGATCATTGCCATTCTCAAGTAATCAAAACCTTGAATCCAAAAGAAAAAGAGATAAAATTTAAATATTTTTATTGAACAATGCCTAGTGTGTATGATTTCTCGATTGCACCACTATTAAAGAAAAATAAAACCCTAATTCGTAATGACAAAAATAACAAAATTCTAACCCTAATAGAAATCCTAATCTAGCTAGAATAGAACTTACAAAATAGTAAGTTTTTTTAAAAATGAAAAAGTCCTAAATCAACCTTACAAGAAGATTTGTGGCATGATTAAAATTAATCTCTAAAAAAGATTGGAAATCTAAATTTCTAAAATAAAGAAATATGACAAAAATAATATTTTTTTCATTAAAATCTCATTTTTGAACGGGAAGCGTGCGTTTTCTAACGAAATGGATAGATGTGACCCGTTATGTGGATCGGTTGACCCTGAATGACCTCTTATGGTAAAGATTGATAGGTCGTGCGTCCTATAATGATACTTGAATAAAAAAAAGTTATGACTGATTTATGGTTCACACTTCAAACAAAGATTTCTCCCTATCTAAATTAAATTTCTTCGAACCGGATGTGTTTGGGGCTCAAGTATATCATGCCATAGGTATTTACATGTAACTAATGTTTGAGTAACATCTTTCACTTTCCAGTGAGGTGCCCTTTCCACGGGTCACTATGTGATGGGACTCAATATGGACTAAAGCCCTAGAGATCGATGGAAGCATGGAAATGTAACATAGCAATTAATATTTTCTATAGTTAACATCTATGATGGGTCTGTTAAAATTTCTGGTTTAAAATGTGTGTGTGTATTAAATTCATTTTCCCTCTAAACGGTTTTGAAAAATAATAAAAAAAAATGTGTTTTCTTTAGTCCCACATTAGAAAGAGTGGGAGAAAAGTTGTGGTTTATAAGTGGTTGATCTTACTTAGAGAAATGGAGGATGAGATGCTCGGTTTGCATCTTCCAGTGCTACTACAAACGCATGCATGCGTGCTCTTGGGCACAAGTTCAGGCACGGGCAAAGGTATGGGTAGTATGTCTGTAGTAGTGTTAAATGGTGCACTTTGCACTTCGCGAGATAGGGCAATCACAGTGCGAGAAGTGTGAGATGGGCCTAACGGTAAGATTGCTGACCCAACGATCTAAAACACTTAGAAATTAGTGCCAATGGTCATAAATATTTTACATACATTCTCAATCATTGATGAGCACTTACCAACGATCCACACCTCACCTCAGATGCTATATATAAACTGGACCATCCAGGTCTAGAATCAACAAATCCCACCAGAATTCAATTTTATCTCTCCAAACATCTCCCTTTTAAGAAAATTTTGCCAGACGATTTCGCATTCCTGAGAAGATCCCTTCGTGATTGTTGCGCTCAAGATCTTATAGAAAAGACTTATCTTATCCTGGAAGCAATTCACCTGTAACCCATCAACAATTAAGAAGTGGGCAAATCAAGCTTAAAGGATAATGTATTTATATGTGATTCAACCTAGTGTTAATTTAAATAATTTTATCTTCAGTTTTTTAAAATACTTTTACTAATAAGGTCCATAGCCAACATTGGGCTTATGTCCAAGTAGCCCTTTTCACTCTCCAGTTGCTTTAAATCAAGTACATGTAACCCCTTTTACAAAGGCAACGGCTTCCCACGTGAAGACACCCACAATACCGATGTCATATCTAAGTAGCCCTTTCCACTTTGCATAACCTTGGGTTCATTTGTCAAATTTGAAACTCGAGTGTAATTCCTAATATTTTATTCAGATTTTTGGTGTATGGTCTATACACAGGATCATATAAGCCAACCCATTTATTATTAAAAAACAAATAATCCATGAAAATTAAACTGCAATTTTTGAAAATTTCATATTCTACCTGAACCCACGTGCGAGATTGAAATATCAAATAGCAAATGCAAGTCTGGATTAATTGGTCCATGTTTTCTTGTAAAAACCAGGCATTTATGGTAGCCCAACCCCTCGAAACATCTGAGCCATACACGAAGTGGGTCCCATTGTGTATACGCCGTAGCCCATGAATCAGGATGGTCAGTGCGTAAACTTAATATAAGACTTAATAAAAACTTAGTCAATGTTTTTCTAATGTGTTATGGGTTGGTCGCACAAAGCAACTCGCCCAAAGTTTTTCAAATCTGCCCACTTATTTCTTACACTGTGGCCCACCTAATGAGTGTACCCACATGAAGTGCTGTAACAAGGGACTTTACACAAATGGTGGGATGAGCCATCGAAACTTATCACTTTGGATAGAATCTTCTTTGCCGCATCGTTGTGAAAAGTTTAAATTGACAGAAGACAGAAAGGGTGTCAAATAGTCTTAAAGAATCCCAACGGCTCTATGAGAAAAATTTTGGATACTCGGGCAGAGTGTGACAGATGATACGCAGGAACTTAGAAATTAGGTACATGCATGTAAGTAATCTAAACTAAACTGTCCAATTTATGTGTTGCGGTTTAGACCTATCATGAACTAAAAATTGTGGTTATTTGAGGTTAATTTTTTGGATTCCTATTTCAATATATAAACAAGTATGCCGTGTACGTAAATCAGAGGTCAGACACTGGGTTCTACAATTCTGTTACTTTTACGTGAATTAATTTTGGGCACTTGTAGTGCCTGCTTATTAAATGGCATACTCTGGCAGAGTATCGAATAACTCCCTTTCTAAATAATTGAAGGAATTGAGATAGGTGAGCTTGCAATGCACACCTTTTAGTTGCAGAAACAGATCGAATTGGAAAGATTGTTTGTATTTAAAAATTGGGAAATTATTTTATTTTATTTTTTTCTTTATAAATCCTGAATCTGTTTTAATCATTTAATTATCTTTCTCTTGAGGAAGTTATTTGATATTATCTGGTGACGTTAGAAACTCTATAGATGTCATATGCAAACTAAAATTAAACTGTCAAAATTGAGGGGTGTTGTAAACCCAAAATCGAATTTGGTTAAATAATACAAACCTTTGATTCATTTATTTGCCGACTTACAATTTATATTACATTTCTATTGGCTAGTCATATGTTAGAATTTTCCATCTCGGTGGCGTGGATTGAGAATTGAATTTTGCTGTTAGATCTTTAGGATGAGGTATTGTTGGAGAGCCCCACGCAGGATGTGATAAGTAAATTCTGAAAGGCAAAGTCAATGCAAATGACGTGTACAATATGTGTACGCATTATCAACTATCATTCTACCGGAGTCTTAAAGTTAATTATCTTTTTTATTTTTATTTTATTTTGTATATGCTTTCATATCCGTGTAACCACGACACACAAACGTGTCACACCAAAATGACAATTGGAATGATTACATTCTCAAATTGTGATTTATACTTATCTCAAATTAACTAAATGAGGGTATATTCTAAGTGGACCCCACATGATAGATGGTCCACAATAAAGGTGAGACCCACATGATGGATGGTAGATGTCACAGCCCACATGATGAACAACCCATATTGAAGGTGGGGCCTCATATTATGAGTGGTCCAAATCGAAGTTGGCCAACATAATGCATGGTTCACATCAAAGGAGGGCCCCACACCAAAATGCGTCCCATCGATGTGGGCCCCACCTAATGGGTGGTCCACATCAAAGGTGGGACCCACATAATGGATGATGGACATCAAAAGTCAACCCACATGATAAACAACCCATATTGAAGGTGGGCCACACACAATGAAGGTTCCACATTAAGTTAGGCTCACATAATGGATGGAACGGGCTTCATGTGATGGATGATCCACATCAAAGTGTGGCCCCTCAGGATGGATGGTACACATTAAGTGGGCCTCACCTAATGAACAATCCACATCCAAGGTCTCGTATAATGGATGACCCATATCCAAAGTGGCCCACATGATGGATGATCTGGATAGGGGGTGCACCCCATGGGATAGATGTTGGATATCAAATGTGAGCCCCACATTATGGATAATTCACTTTGAAGGTAAGGCCCACACCATAGACACATCAAATGTGGACTCCACGTGATGAGTGATAGGTAGTGGGCATTGATGGTGGGACCCACATGTTGGATGACCTCCTCAAGGTGGGCTCCTAATGATGAATGGTCCACATCCAAGATGGGCCTGGCATGATGGACAACCCACTTCGAAAATTTGGATCATACAATAGACGGTCCACATCAAAGGTGGGTTCCATATGATGGACAATCCACATCCAATGTTTGACATAATAGATGACTAAAATATCTTAAAACATGAAGATTTTAGCCATCAATTCTTTGGCCATTTAGGGCGTGGTCCACCTATGGTGAAATCCTCAAAATAACCATTTGCATTGCTATTATAATGGAGTTTTGCTCATCTTTAAAAATGACATCAATTACCCTTAAAAATGCTCTTATGTGAAGGTTTTGCTCAATGTACTTATTTCAAATAAGAACTTTTTCTGATTTTAAAAAAGAGTGATTTTACTAAACAATTAAAAATTAAAAAAATTTAAAATTAAAAATTTAAAAAAAAAAAAAAAAAAAAAAAAAAAAAAACCTCATTATAGTAGTCCCTACTTAAAAAGTACTTATTGAATTAGAATAGAGATGCCAAACGAGCCCCAACTAAAATTAAACTGTTCAAATTGAGGACCCTTGAAAACCCAAAATCAAATTTAATTAAATGATACAAACGTTTGATTCGTTTGTTCAATTTGAGGGCCCTTGAAAACCCAAAATCAAATTTGGTTAAATGATACAAACATTTGATTCGTTGGTTTGCTAACTTATAATTTATATTATATTTTTATGGCTAGTTTTGTACGTTATTTTATTATTATTATTATTATTATTTTCATTTTGGTGGGCCTACACAGATCAATGACATGAATTGATAATTGAATTTTGCTGTTGGATCTAATCTGGATTAGGTATTACTCGAAAGCCCCACGTACGAAGTGATCGTATCCAAGTATGATAGGGTTGGCAACGCATCGGAAAGGCAAAGTAAACGCGTGGAACGTGTACAATATGTGTAAACTATATCAACAACCATCATGGTCTATCTGAATATTAAAGCTCTTTATCTTTTGTACTTTGCTTTTATTTTGTGTATGTTCTCTCCACACCTGGTGCTTAACCACGACACACAAACGTGTCACACCATAGTGAAAATTGGAATGATCACATTCTCAAATTCTGATTTATACTTATCTCAAATTAACTAAGTTAGGGTATATTCCAAGAGTCTAACACAACCGAATCTACCTGTAGAATTCCAACACCGCAATCTATTATTTCCACAATCTACCCCTTCTCTCTTTTGAAAATCCACACCATTCAAGATATGTGGGCCCAAAATCTTCTACTTTATGGCATAAAAGAAGGACACCCATTTTCTTTGTGGCACACAAATACAATTTAATAAGGTTGTTATACTCAATAAAAGATGATTTGGAGCTTAAAATGGAAGAATCATATAAAAATTAAAGCAGAGGATCTCTTCTTTTTTTCCACCCACTTACAAGAATTGAATCATGCATAAAAAAATGCAATTTTCCACGAGCCTTTTTGGGCACACAAAAGTCTCACTTTAAGTTGATCTCTCATTCAAATTAGCATTTCCAATAGTTAATTAAGATAATATTATGTCAACCAATATTGGTAATTTTCCACATGAGTGGATTAAAAATTCAAGTTAAATACGTAATCCCCCACAAGATTAGTGGTAAGAATAGGCACTTATACCATATGGTTGTCAGTGTCGTCTGTTCCTAATGTTCTTTGTTTACATCGCTAGTCATGGTTTGGATTTCTTAAAGAGTTGGTATACAATACTTCAGCAGAAAGGCTGTACAGTATCATTCAGGCTTTCAGTTTGTGAAAGAGGGCTATGGTTCAATGTTTATGGTCCCAGTTAAAGATGGCCAATGAAGTTCGAACCTCCCAAAACGAAGATTTTGAGTAAAGCTTTGTAGGATAAGCTTATCTTAAAGAAACTGTGATGAGCCCTTTATGATGTGCTTATGACGTTCAAATTTCTCCTTGGAGCCTAAAAGTTAGGCCAATCCAAAACTTAGGTGGGCCACCATAAAGAACGGCAGGAATGGGGATGTCCACCGTTGAAATCCTTTCAGATTGTTTGGGGCGTTCTAAAACTTAGGTCATGGGCCACAAAAATGGTTTTGGACGTTATAGGCATGATGTCACATGGCAAGGTGAGGCCTGCCTGACTTTTTGGATCAGCTCGATTTTTAGGGTCCTTATTCTACAAAACTTTTTGTAGGGCTGACTGTGATGTGTCCATGGCATCCAATCTATCCATCAGCTTCGCCCCCTTCCTGATCTCCTTGATACCCAAAGATCAGGACCATCCAAGACTCTAATGTGCCACACCATATAAAATAATGCCCAAAATTTCTCAGTTCACGTTTTGGAGTAGCCTGATTTTTGGGGTGTCCATTCATCCTGGTCAAACACATCTTATGAATGGAATGGATGGCGTATACACTACACATTGGGCACACACCTTCTGGAAGGTCTTTAATGGTGGACGTCCCCATTCCAATTGTTCCCTTCCGTGTGGCCCACCTGAGTTTTGGATCACCTGAGTTATCGCAGCCAGAGAGAACATGAGGGGCCCCACATGATGTATCGGATTGGATTTCATGAAAACATTACGGCGTGCCCCACAAGAAGTCATGTTTGATAAGCTAATCCTACAAAGCTTTGTAGTGGATCCAGCATACGTCATTGGCATTTCAACATTCTGTGATTGAATGTGAACCATTGTTGGGTTTTTTTTTTCTTTCTCAGCCGTTAATTTTGTGAACCCCTTCTAACGGCTCATATTCTTCCATTGTGGGGGGACTTTGGTGCATGCCCCATCCACAGTAAAAGCTATGATATCTACCGTCTGGATCACTTAGCCATGGCCCCACTTAAACCCCGGTTGTGCAGACTGAAAACCCAAACCGTAATGTACAACCTTTTTTCTCTTAAGAGTATAGTACTCACTCTTTCTTAAACTAATCTTGACTGACAAATAAACCTTCCTTGGGTAGCTTATGCTAGATGAAATATTAAACAGTAGTCCTGCTTTGAATAACAGCCGTAGATTTGCCTAAGTAATGACACATGTTCATGGGCGGCGGTCGTGGAAGGGAATTTTTCATGGTGCATCACTTACGCGTGACAACTTTCGAGTTTCAATGTTTCTAATCATAGTTTCGATTTTTGTTTTTAAACTATTCTTCATTAGCAAATAAACCTGCCTCAGTTAGTTTTTCCCAGACAAGCGTGTCCAACTCATGTTTGAAATATAGCAGTTGTTGGACCATGACAAGTGCACCCCACTATTGCCACTTGGTCATGAGTGTTAGTGGCCCACAATGTCTAGTGGGTTTCGATGACCTTAATCATAGTTTTGATTTCTTAATTTGATTGTCCCTCAAACATAAATCATCCACCAAGATGAACCATGGATTTATTTGATTTCGACAAAGAAAATTTTGGTCATAAGAACCTGTGAGAAGCATTTGAGAACTCTTCCCATGTAATGTATCCATGCAATATCCAGGCCATACAGACCCTTCATTTGATGATATTTTGCAACTCAGGCGGGCTCTCATGAAAATCAATCTCACTTTGATGAGACCTACCTAATATTTGTACCAGGTTGATTCATGAGCCCTATAGGTTTCATGAGGTGACTCATCTAGCGGACAAATTGGATTTTGCATGTACATCATGCGAGATGAGTTTCCATTGTGATGCAAGGATGAACGTGATGAGGTTGATCACCGTCTTCCTCAAGGATAACTAATCTAAATCTGCTGAGCCTCTTTGGACTCATCACAGAGACTTCTCGAATCCATGAGAAAAAGAAATAGAAATAATTTTAAGATATATATAAAAAAAACTTGTTGATTGATTGATAAATGAAATAACCGAGTCTACAACCCTTTAAGTAGGAATACCAATAGTAGTAAGAAGTTTAAGAATTAAACTATAACTAAAAGTTCCTAAAATTCATAACTTACTATAAATAGTAAAATTTCTATTTATGGTAAGTGTCTGATGTGGCTTAACCTTGTTATTCTCATAATTTTTCTAAACACTTTTCATGTTGGGTGCAACTCCTATAGCCCAACGGATGAAGAGTTATAATCAAATTAAAACTTACTATTTATAGTAAAAATAAAATTAAACATGAAATTCAACCGTCGATAGGATGAAATCTCTCAAATTCGGCATTGGCAACCCTACTAAGCTAAGTTGGTTGGCTAAAGTAGCTCATCCTACCCCAAAATCATATATGGTACTTCGAGTAACTCATTCCGGTTTGCAAGATATGCCTGTTTTAAGGTTCTGACGGTCTTGATGACTTCTGCCTCTGATCGGGCCTTCTCTGATCCATCTTGGACATGAAAGTCCCCGCGACCCGCTCGACGTCACGTTGAAAATGTCAATAGGTGGAGAAGTTAGATTTTACATACACTTGCAAGTTTAAGTCGAACCACCTAGATTTTAGAACTATGGATTTTTATCACTAATGAGTCTGTACTTGGTTACATAATATTTACAACTTGATACATGTATTATTTATATTTTGCATTGTAAGTATACTTTAAGAATGAACGAATATAATATGAAATAACAAAGATATGAATATTACGTATCTTTCTACTTCTGAATTTTTTTAGATCTCTTAAGAAATTCTATAGTGATCTCATCTTTAAATAGTATGAATGATCTGAGCATCCTTATATGTTGTAGAAATTCCTGTACCAATACAAGTATATTAATCTTTTGAAAATGGCAAAGTTGCAATAGTTTTGTGTTCATATCTATGTTGGAGAATCACCGGAAAGAGTGGTACTATGATCTGAGAAAGTGTTGGGTGTTACATCCCCCACAAAATTTTATTTTGGTTTTTAGTTGTCACTGATTATGGTCTGGATATCCTTGGTAGGCTTTAAGATTTCCATCTTCTCACTGTGGAGGACACTCTCAATATAAGAAAGAAACGGACGTCTAAAGAAGTTTTGGGATAAAGACTACTTTATCATCTAAAGGGCTTTGAAGAACCCTAAACTCAAAAAGAATCCTTTGCAGTAAACTTTCAACACTTGTTAGAATTTCACCACATGATTTAGTGAATAGTGTGCAGGTGCATGTCATGTGGGATTTGATCAGGTCATAGTTAAGTTGTAGGGAAGCGCGGAAGGTGAGCCCTCAAAATCTAATAGTTTGCACGAGTTTTGGAACCCTCACAAAGCAGAAGATTGACGCTCCAACGGCCTGCCTATCTACTACTAAAGCAGATAAATCTATTCACACCTCTGATCCTATGGTATAAGTGGCCCCGAATTACGATCTATGGATTAGATCGTCCCAAAGACAAGCTAAAATGGAAAGACTACTGTGCACACTATATCTCTCTCCGTATACTCTCGGTATTACTTACGATATCTTACAGGAGAGAGTCTCATCCTTTATATAGGAAGGAATGAGAGTTTGGATGAGATTGGATGAGACCATATCATCCGATCACATCTCTATCTTCCATCAAAAATCAAATTCATATTTGAATTTGAAATTTAACTGAAAAGAAGAGGCTGGAAAAAGCATGGGTCGTACCTACTAGTGATTGCTCACCAGTGGGCTCCACTGGCCTAGGTCCAACATAAGTAGGTGGTACTGGTATACTCGTTGAATAAGATCTATTCCCTAGATTCTATTGTGTCTAATGATTGTTAATCTATAATGGTCCACGAATCGAAAATGTCTTAAAAAAGCTTCATTCAGATATGAAATATAAGGCCATTACTTGACCAAATTTGTACCGATATATGAAATGCAAGATTAAATATTACATTACTCAACAATCCCATGAATTTCATAATATTTGTACAAAAATCATGCATGGAAATGTGGTAAGAAAAATGTGCAGGAATAGAGAGATTGATGGGCTTCCATGTTAAATATTCATCACTAAGATACTTGGCCGGCATTCTACTCCTTTGAACGATTCACACAGGCACAAGTGGTGGACCTTTGATCTATTGGTCCCTATGGCCAATGGGCCATACCCTGAAAATTACAACAGTCGGATCAATTCTATCTCTTAATTAGAGCAAACTTTTTTCCTATTAAATGTCAACCATTGGTTGGAATTTTGTGTGCATGTTAATTTCTAATTACTAAAAGACCTCCAATTAGTGTCTAGGATTAGTATGATTTTTGAAGCATTCACCTATCTTGATGTAGAGCAGACCAAAGACCTATTTCTGGCTCAGATGGACTAAAAAAATTCTTAATAGAAGCGGACGTAATTCATCAGACTTGGGACAGTCTTACATGGGGCATAATGTAACTGGGCCTTAGGCGCATCCGAATCAGAGAATTTTATTTCGAAATGAGAAAAATTACTGTTCAAAGCGCAGATCATAAATTAATCATTTATTATTATTATTATTATTATTATTATTATTTATATCTAGAATGAGTTACGGAATGCGCGACTTATGAATTTTGATAAAATTTGGTTCTGGGGCAATCACTTTATTTCAAGAGAAAAGGACTCACTCCTACTTAAGTCTCACATTTTTCCAAAGACTTATTATTTTAATAAGTTTTAGATCGAATATAATTTTTATTCTTGGAGCTTGAGTGTTTAGTGTCTTTTCAAGGTTTGACTCTTATTATGTTAGTAATCACCTTGCCTAGGTAGATTAATACCTTTTATTTTTAGTAAGTTTTATTATTTTAGAAAAGTTTAGCTTATTTGTGTTAGGGCTTTTAATTAACTTTTCGTTTTATTATTTAAAACTTTGTAATTTCGTTTGAGAGATAAATTTCAATAAAATATTTTTAAAAATTTTTATTTCATAAATTCCAAAGCTAACATCTTATGGATTAGAGGTCTTATTTATTTAAGGATTACAGTGGTAATCTTTCTCATTATCCCTTCATGTTCTTCCCTGCATCACATCTTCTATGATAACAGAAAAACCTTATGGATCCCATATATGTGTGCCTGTGTGCCACTTGTAATAGTGCTTTGATCTTGACCTTTGAAGCTTGGATTTGAATATAAACCATATATTTAGAAAATGAGCAGCATAATGGTAAATCTTCATGAGTTCATTATAACTTCTCAACCATTCATGAGCTTGTATTGTCTATGAATCCAGACTGACTGTTCAATGGGCCCTACCTTGGGTGGACCCTTAGGGGAAAGAAAAATATATTTAATTACGTGTAAGTGGTAATATAATATACTTAGGTCTATAGCCTTTGTGGAAGAAGCATTGGCCATGGTCCGCCTGACATGTTATTTTTCTTACCGTTCATTTGATAGCCACCACTGGGATGGTTGTGATTCTTCAATCTCTGATTCTCCATTCATGAGGGCCCCTACAATTTAGATGTCTGGATGTATGCCACGTGTATGATGAGACACCATAGATGTGAAAAAGGTGGCAAACTGTGTTGTCATGGTCTAGTCTCCGCCCAATATGTATACGAATACAATTTTATGCGAGGAAATAAGAGGGATTTTAAAAAAAGCTACCTCGTTGATATGAAATTAACATTCTAGTACATTCTTCAAAAATATTTTCACAAGCTAGCAACTTCATTAACCCATGTAATTATAATTCCACTACCTTCTGCACCACCACCTTGCCAGCAAATGAGTAGTGGCTCGAGTGGGCTCCACTGTGATGTTTATATAAAATCCACCCCGGCCAATAAGTGTATCAGCCCATGTTAGGCCAAGGGCCCAAAAATAATCTCCATCTTTGATTTAGACAGGCCACATTATTAGAAATGGTGTACAGGGGATGTAAGCTCTCCAAGTTGTTTCCAATAGTGTTACTCACATGAATCACTGATGGATATAATTTTTAGGCCATATGCCTAAATTTTTGCGTGGAATGTAATGGTTGGAGTGAATTTCATATAATTATCACATTGGCCTTATAAAAATCAAGGGGATTATAAAAATCAATGGTGGTCAACTGTCTCTTACCTTTTTCCTTTCGTGTGGCCTACAAGAATCACAGGTCAACCTAAGTTCTTGTCTTTGGGTTTAACACAGGACTAAATATATCTATTAGTCAGTGTGAATGTTACATAAACATAGTGGTGGATCCCATCAAAATAAAGGGTGGCATGCCATGTAATTCTCTTCATGTCCTTGCGCATGGCTCAGTAGTGTACTCACAAGAGTTTCAACTGAGTGGTGATGGGTTCAAGTACCCATTGTAGTGTGTGTGGTGTCTGTTTGTGTTTAAAAACAATAAATAAATAATTAAATCATTCATTTTCTAAATATTCTCTCATACCGATCTGGGAGGCCCCAATTTATTTTTGGCAGGGACTAACTTAATGTGTATGTAAAAATCGCTTTGACCATTAGATGTTAATATGAATTTAAGATTAGAGCTAAACAATCAGGCTAACTTTTGATTCATGCTATACCAAAGAAAACGGTTTAGAGAAAAACATGTACCAACACTCCAAGAAAATTGTCATTTACCGGCGGTCAAAACCGCCGGCAAAGGCCCAGAAAACTGCTGGCAAATATTTTGCCCGCAGTTAGCTAACAGCCGGTAAAGCCTCAGTCGGTAAAGGCTTTACCGGCGGTCAGGACCTTTCCTGACAATTGTGCTGGACGCCGCTAAATCGTCAGCTTTTTATTGAAATGCTATCAATAGCTACGGTTATAATCCGTAGTATAACCGTAGCTATAGATTTAAAAACATATGGCTATGAATTAAATCGGTTGCTATAGAACTCATGGCTACTGATAACCCATAGCCATAGAGCAAATCTTTTTCTTCAGCAAGACAAAAAAAAGCAGAGAGAGAGAGAAGAAAAGAAAAGGTGACACTCATTTATCTTAGTTTTTTTTTTTTCTTTTTATGCTGCGAATGTTATCATCCTTGCTCAGGCCTTCTCTTTCACTGGAGATGTTATCAAATGATGCAATGTGGTCGCTTGGACAACTATGCTTGGACCTGAATCCTAAGAGCAGATCAAACCGGTGCGCTTGAGGCTGAAATTCCTCTCATTGCCCTTGTATAGAAAACGTCGCAGTGGCCAAGGAAGGACCACCACCAGGCACAATGAATAAGGCTGGTCATGGGCCCAATGAGCATTGAATCCGTTGAAGCCTAGCAAATCTGTCTGACCTACAGCCCACAAAATGAGAGAAGACCATAAATGAAAGGACTAAGAAAGGGAAATGGAAATCATTTAATATATTGAAATGAATAATCATATAAATGAATAATCATATTGAAAGGACTAAGACCATCCCGCACTTGAAGGGAACAAGAGAAATCCTCACAAGATATAGCAATGAAAGAAACTCTTCAGCTTCAACATCCGTAGATTTCTGCAAAATGGAGGAAGTCACATCCCTTGGGACCCTTCAAGCACAAAACATCCATTCACGGTGATATCCAAATCCACTACCTTGCAAGCCAAATTGGGGAACTGATCTTGCAGCTTACACTCCCCTAACCAGAAATCCTTCAAAAACTGAGCCCTCATCCCATTCCCCACCCAAAAACCAAACGCTCATCCCGTTCCAAATAACCATAGTCTACACCAACAAACTACCATCCCAACTTTGAAGAGTTTGAAGTTCAAAACTGATATAGAAATAAATACCAAAACAAAGATCGCTGTTTCTTCACAAATCATTATGAATGCTGCAACTTCCTTAGAAAAAGTGTGTGAAGAAAATTAACGGTCTTTCAACAGGATGATATTCTAGTCAAGAAAATCAGGAAATATACCAAATAGCAACAGTAAATACACATTGTAATGTTTTGTAAGCAGTGTTCAGAGTATCAGTACCATTATATATCAATGACCGAGGATACAGAAACATGTATCAGGACATGTTAAGAGACACATGTTTAGACATGTAAAAATAAAAATATCGTAAAAGACAACTATATATAATAAGTTTCTTGCACTTGTCCAACCTAAATCTTCCTTTGTATATTTATTAAATCTTCGAGGCTAGAGTGTGTGTTTGAGTTTTCATAATTTTCCATTTCTAGCGGTAGCTCATCCTAACAGGTTCTATAAATCTATAACGGTTAAATAAAGGAAGATATATCAAATGGAGCATGGTTTTCACAATCTAATTTCACAAAAACCAGTACATCCTTGCATGTGGGCCCCATCAGGCCACAATCTAATTTCACAAATCATGCCAACCCAAGTCAACAAACAAAGTTGGCAGTGAAAATCACCTTGAAACATAACAAGGCGAAGATAGTTACACATTCAACTTATCTGCACAAGGGTTAATGAGAAAAGAAAAGCAAATGGAAAAGAAATCAATGAGACTAAAATAGACAAGGGTGGTTAGCATTCAGCTAGGCAAAAGATACAGATATCGTAAGGCTCTAAAAATTACTTTGTAAAATTTCCATAGACTTAGCATTATTGGACATCCTTCCAAGAATCTGAACACTCCAAAGATAGTGATTAACCAGAAGAAACTGCAGACAAGCTGAGTATGTGACCAATTTCTATTTAATTCTAAATCAGTTTTTATTTTTTTCATAAATGAGTGGCCCACCTGATGAGTTGTCATACTTGTTTTTGTTATGATCACATATGCATTAGAACCATCATCTGGACCGCTCGTCATGAAATCCATTGTTTTGAGTACATTGTTATTGCAACATGACATCTTAAAAGACAATTTAAGGGCATGTTTGGATCAAATTTAATTACGATTACTAGTGTAATGAATGGATTTTAACTTGAAACTATCAAGCTCTGAAAGCAGGGTAAAAGCTGTTCAAGGGAAAATAAAAGATTAGACAATGGCAAAAAGACTCTGTTACCTTTTTCTAGTGATGATGATAAATTTTAGAAACACATTGCATAAGAGAAAATAGATACTTGCCTGAACAAGGTAAGTTCATCCACATGATATTTGTAACGAGAGGTTTCCTGAGAAAACAGATAACAAACTGTTATTCATCAAAATTATAAAGAGCAAAGGCTAGGAATGATTAAAAACACTATCAATATCCTCATCCTTAATATCATATAGGCTCAGAATCTTGCAAAATGCAACACATAGAAGGCAAATTTGTCAATCTACTTTCATGAAACAACAATTTTCATCTAGCGTAGAAAAGTGAAGAAGATAACAATGATAAACAACTACAGTAGGAAGAAGTGCCAAAAAACTTCCACACAATAAGCTAAATGATCAATGCAAGTCATAGTATAGAAACTAACAAAAAGAAAACCAAATTGAGGAATGGTGCAAATTCCTGGACCAAAAAGATCACCAAAAATGAATTTTGCGTGGACCAAAAAGTTAGGGAAAGAAAAAAAGGAAAAAAAAATGAGGAAGAGCAAAATAAGCTTACCATCTCTAAAGAGTTACATTCCAACAGGGAAGCACAAGGATAGAAGCAGAATTGCCAAATCAGGTAACCATACTTGACCTGACCAATTCCAACCAGGGGGTCAGCCCAAGCCCAATCCAGCTTAAAGAGGACCTAACTGCAATTTTACATTCATGAAGAAGTAGCACACATTAGCAGTTAAAATTAGCTCACACTCCAAATCACCATTCATTGTGTTTCAGACCACCAAACAATGATTGTTGATTTGTCGGGAAGTTGTCCCATGCAGTCCGACTTTGTAATATGGTGAAAACAAGCTGGCTGATTCCAGAATGTGATGAGACATGTTCAGAGTCAGTTCAAAGAACACAAGAGATACAGATATTCTTATAGAAATCTCTAAATACAAAGTATCTACTACATAGCTTGTAATGATACACATCTAATAAATTACAACTTTTAGCTGTTCAGAAATCCAAATTGTCCAAATTGCTGACCCAATTGTAGATGAAGCTATACATCACTGTCAGATCTTGTGGATTTGGTGGTATCATAGGTCCCCACAAAAGAAAAGAAAACTAGGGGAAAAGCGATAAAGCTTTTGATTACTTGCTGTCACCAACAAAGTCAGTGAAAACCACATCATCTTCAATTAAAAAACAATCTGTTGGTGGCCAAATATCAAGTTATGAGCTTACCTAGCAATATCAAGAGAAAATCTCAGAGCTTTAGAAGGCTGTAGACGTCCTTTCTTTTGAAGGTAATTCGCCAAATCTCCCTGAAATCCACTGAAGTACATGAATCCATATGGTTTAATGACATACATAAATGTTACCTAGACAATGCAGTCTTCAAAATAATATTTTAAGTGATGCCATATGTATTATCAACATCAATGTAAATATAGAAATAAATAAGACAGGCCACAACAAGTGCCACCTGATGTCCATTAAAATTGCAACCTGTTAACAGTTTGTAATATGGCTGAAATATGTACTGGCAAAGCCTCATGTAATAGAAGGTGACGAAGAACCTGTGTATATGTTGCAATCTAGGGTGAGGCTTTTTATATCAGACAAAGAAAATTATAAATCTAATCATGCAATAAAGTAAGCACCTTAAAAATGATAAGAATAACAGTTGTTTGTTCTTCAAGAGCTGCTTTGCTCAACCATGTTGCTAAAATCATCATACCACCTTTGATCAAAAACATGAAAAATAAATTTTAGAATGACTACATTCAGATAAGGGAACCAACTTTCTAACATCATCAACTAAAGCTCAGAAACAACGGATGTAAGTACAAGGGAAGAAAATCTCAGGCATAAATGCAGTGGTAAAAGTGTTGGAGCTGGCCTTAAAGGTAAATGACTCCATGTACTCTATTTGGAATTTTGCCCTTCTATATACTAGTAATATCCTTGTAATTTATTGTCTGATTGTGCATCTAGATTTTTGCATATGCATGTGGATCAAGTCAGCGAAAGTTAGCATCATTCCACTATGGTAGCTCACATGTACGCACACATGTTCAAATGCACATGCATATGACCATATGGGGCCCTTCAGTGAGGTGGAAAACCTAATTACACTCAAACCCAAACCCACTGGCAATAAAATCAAACCAGAAGATGATAATCCAAACACCAAATTCAAAATTTGATCTGTTTCCTATAGTGTGGTCCACCTGCGAATTGGATCTACTTCATTTTTGGCCTAATACACTAAAATTATCTAGCAAAACGGATGGAAGGCATAGATTTTCAATAAATATATCAAAGTGGGCCCCACAGTAAGGACCGAACCTAATCCGCTCACTATATCCACCTTTTTTTATGGATATGGGTCCGAATCCAAAAATGTGCGAGTGTAGGTCATGGTAGAGGAGGACTACTAAAATAAATACTCTTGCATATGCAGGCATCTCAAAATGCAGAAAACACCCCATACACCGAACCGAAATTGCATAAAATAAAATTAAAAAAAAAAAAAAAAAACAGAGATTCAACACTAACACTCCGAAATCTCAGTGTATGATGGGTTTGAATCCGAAAAATTAAGATAGGAGAAGGTCATGTCAGAAGTGGACTACCAATGTACATAGTCATGCGCATACAAAAACCAAATTACACAAAATACCCCTTACTACAGAACCGAGATTCACGCACATACACCGAAAATTCAGTGTATATATCAGCACCTTAGATGGCAATGAGGTTTGGATAGCAAGAACGCCGTCCGATGATGAAATCTCAGCTGCAATCTCTCATCGCTCTGCTGTCTTAGATCTACAAACGGAGAGAGAGACTGAGAGAGACAGAGATGGCAGAGAGAGGGAGAGTGTTGGTGATGAGTTCGAGAGTGGAGAGGGAGGGAGAGAGAGGTATAGAGAGATCGAGTGGAGACGGAGAGGTGCAGAAAGAGAGCGGAGAGTGAGATCAGGCGCAGAGAGAGAGAGAGAGAGAGAGAGAGAGAGAGAGAGAGAGAGAGAGAGAGAGAGAGAGAGTGGAGAGGTAGATCGGGCACAGAGAGAGAAATGAGGCGGCCGGTTAGGGCATTTGCGATTTTGATTAGGGCATTTGTGATTTTAATTAAATAGGAACACTTTGCCTGCAGTCGGCTTTGATTTCCGCGGGCAAAGGTTTCCACCAAGTGTCGGTTCTGCCCTCCTTTCTGGTAGTGCATTATTTATGTAGAGAGGAATGCTCGCACATTCTTATGTGAGTACCTATGCGCACCTTTGTACATGTGTCATGGGCATAGAATCTGAACGGTTCACGTGATGCGGCACTCCTTGAGACCTCATAAGACCAATTTTCAGCCCGATACACAACTTTAGTGGGCCATGGAAAAAGGAAATTGTTTCCTCACTTGATTTGCATTTCTCTTTGCTATGGCACACAAGAGTTTTGGATTGGATTGAAAATTGGTCTTCTATGGTTTGAGGGGGTGCTCCATCACATGGACGGTTAAGATTTTGTTCCCATGACCCGTGTGCAAAGGTGCACACGGGTGCTCACGTAATAAGGTGCACGGGTGAACATTCCCTACCGTGATGCGTGTCCAACATCTACCCCAACAGTCAGATGCACCATTCCATGGTGGGCCGCGGGCTTAAAAATCAAGTCAATCGATGACTTTTGTGGGCCACACCACTTACAAAAGTTGAGAGGGGTTACCCTCCCATTAAAACATTCATAATCATTTGTTGGGCCCACCGAGATGTGGTTCACAAATCCAGCCCATCCATTATGTGTGTCCCACTTGGATGAGGTGTCAAACTAAGTTTCATATTCATACAAATTTTAGTGGGCCCCACAAAGTGCTTTTATATGTTTTAGGAATGTCTTCACATGATTTTAGATGGTATGGCCCATCTGAGTCCCATACATGACTGATTTTTGGGATATCCCATCATTTCTAGGGGACCCATCAAATGCACAATGTTGATGTTCAACAGGCATCACGATGGGGCCCACACAACTCGAATTGTATGGAACCATTTTAGGGTCGAGCTCATGGGAACTTCCTACGTGGTCGAGTTGTGTGGGCCCCACCGTAATGTGTGTCAACCATCTACCCCATCAGCCAGATGCACCATTCTATGGTGGGGTATGGGCTTAAAAATCAAGGTAATCCATGACTTGGGTGGGCCACACCACATGCAAGAATTGAGAGGGGTTACCCTCCCATTAAAATATTCATAATCATTTATTGGGCCCATTGAGATGTGGTTCACAAATCCAACCATCCATTGTATGTGTCCCACTTGAATAAGGGGTCAGACCAAGTTTCAACTGCATTCAAAACTAAGGTTGGCCCCACCAAGTACTTTTATATGTTTTAGGCATGTCTTCACATGGTTTTATATGGGATGACCCACCTGAGTTCCGGATATAGCTGATTTTTGGGATATACCATAACTTACAGGTGACCTATCTAATGCACAGTTTTGATGCTCAATACACATCATGATGGGGCCTACATAGCTCAACCTCATGGGAAGTTCCCATGAGGTCGACCTTATACTACTATTTCACATATAATAACCTAAAGAAATTCGGGAAAAAATTAGCACTGTAGACACTTCCGTATTATGTCTTCTTCTTTTTTTTCGACGCCTGAAAACTTATGCTACCAAAGCAGATTTTTATGGTACGGAAATAGGGTTTCGGACAAAAATACCCTTGGTCTTGAGAGTAAAGCAGCTGGAAAAAGTGGGGATATTTTCATCTTTATGGGTTTGTCCATATGGGTAGAGGTCTAGTTTGGTTAGGTAAGTTTTATTCAGGTTGAGGAAAAAAGGTGAGTGCTCCGTCGGGTTATACTAAAAACTTACCCGAAATTCTCTCTTCTTTTTCCTGAGTATAGCTGCAACAGTACTTTATGTGTGTTTGAGATCCCAGCCGCTCATAAAGTGGACCCCATCATGCACATTTATTGACCCAATTATCAAGTTGGTCCATCCATCAAATTGGACACACATGAATGAAAAACAGATAGTTAAAAAGATATGACCAACATTCTACACGTATTATTCCACCTGATGATGAGGCCACGGGCCCACGGCACATGCAAATTGAATGCCACCTGATGAACGGCCTAAATCTTGCACAAACGCGCAGCGTTGAGCTCATGATACTTACATGATCCAAAGCCAGGTGGATATATTAAAGTACACGTAGACCCCACCCATTATAGAATACAAAATCTAGCTTGAATGACTTTGATTTTGGTCAAAAAAAGAGAAACGCACTATGTTCTAGTTTGGGAAGCTGTTTTCTTGGATTGGAATCTACATGGCTTCCATTACCTCTCTCACATGATATTTGATAACAAATTACATCGCTTAGCACCATTACTAATTGAAAATAGACATGCTTGTAAAGTCATGAAATCTACATTGGTGTCTTTTGGGAATGAGATTATTGCATCTGACCTTTGATTAAGATGTAGGGTCAAAATAGAATGTAAGAATCACTCCCATTTAGTTTAATCCATGTTACATGGACACATACACTGTGTGTTGGGGCCCACCTAGACAACATGTGCAACCATAGTGTCCTAAAGTCAGGAAATCGGATATGCAATACTCGGTAGGGATGGCAATATGCTGGGCTAGGGCTCCACTGGGCTGGGCTGGATCAAATTCAGGTGGGCCATAACAAATGAAATAATGGGTAGAGAGACATCCACCTTTGATTTTTAGAAGGCCCACTGTGATGATTATATGAAATCGACTCTAACTATTAGATGGCACATCAAAATTTAGATACGGGCCCACCAATCATTCCATCCATGAAAAACAGTTTGGAGGGTATGTATTTTCCATACACTTTCTCTAATAATGTGGTACACTTGAATCAGGAATTGAGCTGCATTCAGGCCCTCGGCATAACAAGGGGGTGACGCACCTAGTGGTTTAGGTAACATCACACTAGATCCACTAAGCCTGAGCCGCAAACCCCTTTGTTTACACTTTTTTTTTTTTTTGGAAAGTGGGCTCCTGCCACCAATTCATTAACCACAGGAATATACAGATCTTCAGGTGGGTCCCAACAAAAAGAGACGGGCCTCACCTATCATATGCCCCCTGACAAAGCTACATACAGAATTAAAAATACTCGAAATGGACAAAGAAAATACCGAAAGCAGAAATTGCCAATTCAAATGAAAGGTAATCTAATTAAATATTTTGCTTGTGAATTATGGTTTTAATGTAACATATAAGCACTATCATTACAATTTTTATAATGTTTGTTTAAATATGTAATTCACCACATAATTTAATAGTCAAGTGCCAGTATAATAAGAGATAAGTAAAGAAATTTATAATTATTATAATTTAAATTTATATTAAAGTGAAAATTAGTTCCGAACACGCATGTCCTTCTAGTTATTGTTTGACATTTCAGCAAGGTAAAGTATCATTAGTAAATACAATGCCTAGCTAAATATGAGAATTGTTAGCTAAATTACTTGTTTTTCAAGACACATATATTGTAATTTATAATCATTACAGTTTTACAATAGGTTATGCTGTAATTCACAGTTTAAACAGTCCTAATAAATAATTACTTAGATTGATAAGTTAACTTATTAGAAACCTTTCATTTTTAAAGCTATCATAATGTAATTTCTATATTATGCAGCTAGTTTTTGGTAAAATACCCTTAAAATTTTCTCAAATAGTATTGTGATTTCAACATAATAAATATTTGAAATTTTAAACTAATTAGTATCTACCAATATTTTAAAATTTTAATACTACACCATAAATTTCTATAAATTTCTGTGATCACCTTGGACATGCTATTCAATGCCCATGCTGGGCCTGGGTCCTGGTCATCATAGTGCAAGCTGGGCTGCCCCTGCTAATGGTGTATGCCACATAATGCTCTTCAATAGTAGACCTAAAAATAAATGCTTGTGAAGACAATACAACACAAATAATAGGCCAAATATTGAATGGCCTGGATCATAAAATCTAAGAACATTTTTGGGTCAAACCCCATCTATTGCCTGTTTTTTTTTAAAAAAAAAAAAAATTAAAACCATGAGGATCTATTGCCGGCTTCATTAATTTAGCACCTGTATATCCAACCATGGTCCACCAGCACAAAACGGGCAGGTTGTTGCTCAAATTTCTCAAATACTCCAGCATCCACTTGAACCCACCTCACAACCGTTTTGTTTTAATTTTTTCTTTTTTAAGATTTATTTGAAATATAATGGTAGTTCACTGCTTTTTAATGTAATTTTTAATAAAGTTTATTATCATTATTTTTTAATCAAACCTGATTAAAATTTATGAGATTTAGTTGAGTTAAGTCATTCAATTCTTGGCTCATTGTTGGACTGAGCCAAGTTTGACATGGAACTTTATACAGTAGGCATATGATGCAAGACAACTAACTACTTTAAAAAATCAGAGTAATAGATCCAGGCGAATCAATTCCTTCATCTCATAGCATAGGCCTCACTTCCCATGAGTTGGGTCATGGCCGAACTCACCTCATGAGTTCCACATCACATGGGTCTCACCTCACATGAGTCACCCCCCTCACAAAGGTGGCCCACCCCCACTCGAGCCCGGTGTGAAATTTTCCCTGCACTAGGGTACTTTCAAATAATGAGAAAGCATTAATTAAACCATTAACTCTATGATACTTGCATAGGCAAAAGGTGGGAGCGCAACTTGGGCAGGTTGCCAAGCAAGCCCAACCAACCTCAAGCTGGGTCAACCTGTGACTCGATCCAACCCTAGCCCAATCTAATGTACCATATCATCAACTCTAATCCATATCAGGTGGGTCGGGCCCACAGTACTAAAATAATAAACTCTACTAACAGTAGTAATTTAGTAGCCTATACTAAATGTACCTTAAATATATAATTTATACTATATATGTAATATAGGCTCAGGTTGCCCGAGTACTCAACCCAAGCACAACACAACCTGGGTTTGTATTCAGTATTTCCAGCCCAAGCCCAACCTGATCTCTGCCCAACCCAACTGGATCAAAATTTTGGGTTGGGCCAGTTGGGTTTTAGTTGACCCAACCAAATTGCACCTCTAGCAGAAAGTAGGATCCGACAATGGGCTAGGCTAGCCTGGCCAGAATGAGTCTAAGACAATTTAAGGCTGGGTAGATGAGTCTGGAGGGCCATGTGTTGTAAATGGGCTTGAGTTTTAGGCCCACTGATTAATTGATTAGATTTGACTTTCATATGCTTTAGGCCTACAAGTAGGGCTGAACTTATTAAACATTTGGGGAGATGATCATCTGGATGGTGGACCCAGTTGGGCTGTTATAGCACATCTGGTGTTCTGGGCTCTTAACCATTGTCCCATTTGCCACCCTAGAAAGAAAATTTACTAGAATAGTGTAGATGAATGGAGTCAGATATGCATAGATATCCAATCTCTATGTTTAAAATCTGATGGTCTAATTAAAAAATTTTAGGGGGTCCGCTCTCAGCTAGTCATCAATCTGATTTGGGCAGCACCAGAATCATTTTAGTTTTGGTAAGTGGTAGTGGGATTCAGGTCCATTTGGGCTTGGATAGTTCCCTGTTGGTTTCATTTTAGCTAGTTTTGTGCAAATTGAAACCATTTAAGAATTGTATCTAGAAGTTTATTTAAATTTCACTCCAACCATTAGATGTGTAATTATGCTAACATTTGATTCATGTGGGCCACATCAAAGGAAACAGAGTGAGGGATCCACACTTGATTTGCATGAAGCCCGCCATGATAATTAAACGAAGTCCACTCCAACCGTTAGATTTCACACCAAGCATTAGCGTCATAGAGCCCAAAAATAAGGCCTATATGTGATTCTGGTTGGCCACACCAAGGGATCAGTTTGGAGGGTACTTCTGTACGCTATTTTCATTCGTGTGGCTCACTTGAATTATGGATAGGGATGATTGGATCTAAAATACAATAAGACTATGATAGGCTTACTTGAGCTGCATATCACTCGTCACCGTAAAAATATTGTTATCATGCAAATGCTAATGGGCTGGGGCAGGCCAGGGTCATGTTGGAGTGGCTTGAATTTTAAGCCCGATCGAGCCTTGCCCTTGGGCTTGGCCTTGCTCTAGGTGGGCCAGCCCATATTGACAGCCCCATCCACCCCAACTTAAACTTTGATGTTTAAGCCCAACTACTAATAGTGTTGTGCTTGCTCATGTGATCATGATTAAATGGACATCGTAAAACAAATCTAAAGAAAATAAGAAAATGGTATAAAATTGGACTTGGATTCCCTAGTGACCCCTTCAGTACCAGCTTCAATTCTCAAAAAGATCTGTGGGCCATACCATGTGTTTTTTCCATATTGTCTATCTATTTTCCCAGCTTATTTTAGGGCATCAGCTAAAAAATGAGGCAGATCCAAATCTCAAATAGACAACACCATATAAAACAACAGTTCATCCAGCGGATGCAATCTTAGATTCCAGTCTGTTCATCGGATGTGGAAGTCACGTGGGGTACAACTTAAGCGGATTAGGTGAGACCCCGGGCTTACCCAAGGTGGTGGTGCCATTGCCATGGGCCCCACCTTGATGTATGTGTTATGTATCCATGGTCTCCACTTTCAGATCATTTTAGCGCATTTTCTAAAAATGAAGCAGATTCGATCATAGATTCAATTATCAAGTGGACCATACCGTCAGAAACAGTGGTGCTTGATCATTAATGGGCCACAAAAGTTTTGGATCAAGTTGATATTTGTTTTTTCCCTTTCATCCAAGCTTATGTGATCTTATCAATAGATTGGATGGACCACATTATAGGAAACAGTGTTGAAAGAGTGTCGACCATTAAAAACTTTTTGGGGGCCATAAAAGTTTTGGTTAGAGCTGGGCATTAGACCGAGTCGGATCGGATTGGGTCCAACTCAACTCGGTTCAAAAATTGTCGGGCCTGACCTGAACCCGATCCGATCCGATCCGGGACCAAGTCCGGGTCATTTAACCCGAACCAATCCGAACTACTACTGGCCTGAATCGATCCGAGTCTGACTCGATCAAGAAAACCGAGTCGGATCGGATTGGGTAAGATTCGGTTCATTCATTTCTTTTAACGGTGTGGAAATCATTATTCTCAGTATCTAATGGTGTGATTTACTTGATTATTAAATATACTTAAAATTTTTTATCAACCCCTACTATGATCTGAAAAAACTAATGGACGATGTGGATAAACTAAAAAGTTCAAGATGGGTCCCACATAGTTTACTCAGAGAGAAAAACTTACAACTGTATAGCTTCTTGAAGAAGTTTCACCCGCTACATAGCTTCTCGAAGAAGCTTTATAAAAGTATTGCTTGACGCCTATCTGTAGCTAGCCTGTAGCTAGCACCAGCTGTATAGCTGCTTTAGTACGTGTCATGCGAAGACAGCACAGACGCTCTGAGTCGTGAGAACGGTTCAAAGGAGATCAAAGTTACATGGGCCCCACAGTGATGTATTTATTATATCTACATCGTTCATCTATTTTTAGAGATCATTTTAGAGTATTATCCAAAAAATAAATCATATCCAAAGATCATCTGGACCACACCATAAATAGTGGCGGAGATAATGATTTTCACCGTTAAAAAATTTGTAGGGCCTACCATAACGTTTATTTTACATCTAATCTGTTCATAATGTCACAAGTAACTGAGTTTGAGCCGAGTCGAGCTGATTTTTCGAAGTTGAAAAAATTTCATATCAAGTCCCAAATTGAATCGAACTAGTTCAGTGACTCGATTACTTTGATATTGATATTTCTCATCAAGTGTTCGATGAAATGACTCAAGGAAGTGTCAGTTGGTGGCAATGAAGCTATGTATATGAAATAAATACCATTTTTTTCTTGATTTTGATATTACCTATAGGGTGTTTGATGAAATACCTATAAAACTTTTGCTGTTATTTTACATACAATGTGAATTTGAAAGTGCAGTCCATGTGTCTGTGAAAATACCACACAGGCAAACTCAGATCTAACTGGCCTGAGCTGCTAACCGAATCGAGCCGAGCCAGTCAGGTTCAATGACCGAGCCGAGCTAAGTTCAAGCTGGGTCAGCTAGTGCCCAAGCAAAATCGAGTTGTGCAGCTTGACTGGGTTAGACTCTGTACACCTCTAGTTGGGACCGCTCAGTAATAAAATCACCCGAATGCAAAGAATGAAAATTTATATTTCCCATAAACAAGGACTCAGACTCGATTATTAAATGCAGAGCATCGCTTAGTGCTCGGGTGTGAAGAGTAAAACTTGTGTACATCCGACATGTGTCAACACAGCACATAGGTGCAAGATCCGATCCATCCATGAGGTTGGTACGAGCTTGTACACATCTTGTTATAAATTAATCTGCTCTATTTGATGGCTAAGAAATCTTCGGCCAAGTCCAGAGTCAAATGTTTGTTTTGCTAATTGTACCCAACAAGACCGGTGGATCAATCTGATTTTTCGTCTAAAGAAACAGTATATTGGGTTTTTTCTGATGGATGAATTAGATCTCACACATGTGATGCCATTGTAGCATATGTATGGCATATGTGTGAGCTTTATTACACGCGTCTGAGCTTTATTACAGGCCAGGGCAGGTGTCGGTGAACTCATTCGTCCACAGTCGGTGGTCATCATGAGAAATGTATTGGCACTTGCATTTCACTCGCGTTCTCTTCACCTTTCTCCAACTTTTTAACGAGTGTACCTTTGCCTACGTGGCTTAATCTCTGTCATATACAAGGAAGTTTTATTAACCATGAGATTGGTTCATTTTTCCATACTGAATGGTCAGTATTGAATGATTTTCTCCGGTTGCCTTGCTGCCGACTAATCAGATGGCTAAGATGATCTTATCTGTGAACCATTCATTTAACATTCAAAGAGGGGACCAACGATTTTCTCCGGTTGCCTTGCTGCCGGCAAAGCTCCTATCGGCTTCATCAGTCAACTGAAGCTGTCATTTCTTCATGCAATCTGTGATTGGTGACACAATGGTACTGAAATTTTTCACCAACCAATGATAGAATGTCGCTAGTCCATGAAAATTCACACTTCATGAATATTTGTGAGAACCGGCCATTCTCTTATTACCTTCACCTTTTTCTCATCCACCCGAATGCCCGTGGATTTTATGACAAAACCCAGAAACAATAGGCTATCAATCATGAAGCTGCACTTTTAAAAATTAAGATACAGTTTATTTTTAGTGAGCATTTGAAGGACCTTCTTGAGGTGTTTCATATGGGTGGTTTCGTCTTGACTGTATATCAAAATATCATCAAAATAAACCACAACGAACTACCCAATGAAATGTTTTAGAACTTGATTCATTAATCTCATAAATGTGCCAGGCGCATTCGAAAGACCGAAGGGCATAACCATCCATTCGTACAATCCTTCCTTAGTCTTAAAGGCCGTTTTTCACTCATCACCCCGCCGTATTCGAATCTGATGGTAGCCACTCCTTAGGTCCAATTTAGAGAATATTTTGCACCCTCTAGCATGTTCAGCATATCGTCCAACCGTGGTATAGGAAACCTGTATTTTATGGTGATTTTGTTGATGACTCGGCTGTCGACACACATGCGCCAACTCTCATCTTTCTTTGGAGTTAATAGAGCTGGTATAACACATGGACTCATGCTTTCTCGAATAAGACCCTTACGGATCAACTCCTCTACTTGTCCCTGCAGAATCTCGTACTCATTCGATAATGAGGACGATTAGGTAAACTGGACCTAGGGACAAAGTCGATACGGTGTTGGATATCCCGCATGGGGGCAACCCATTGAGAAGGTCATCAGGCCAGATTTCTTTGAATTCATGTAGAAGGGGCCTTAGTCTTTCAAGGATGATGGTAGGTTCGAGTTCTTCCTCTTTTACAATTAATGCGTAAGTCTGTCCTGTTTCTTTGGATTCTTCCACGAAGTTCCGTATGGTTAAGAGAAAACGACCCTCCACTTTAGAAGTTTTAGGTAGTCCCTCTGGATCCATAAGGGCCAGTATAGTCTTCCAACCGTCCTTGACGAAGATATATATGTTATCTCGCCCTTTATGAGTAGCGTCACGGTCAGATTGCCAGGGCCGACCGAGTAGTATGTGACATGCTTCCATATCAACCACATCGCATACTACTTCATCCTTATAATGTTTGCCAATTGAAAAGGATATGGTGCATTGTCTAGTTACCTTTGTTTCGCTGACCTTCTTGATCCAACCGATTGTATATGGAAAGGGACGACGCTCCGTTTTCAATTGTAATTTTTTCACCATGATCTTGGAGACGATGTTTTCACTGCTCCCACTGTTAATAATTTATCTCACAAACCTTTCGATTCAATGTACACCTAGTGCAGAATATGTTATGCCGCTGTGGATACACTTCTTTTCTTGGCGCATATAATAGTCGCCTCACGACGAGCGACTCGTCATGATCTTGCTGAACCTAACCTGAATCATGTGCCTCGTCCTCGGTGGTATGCTCCTATTCTTCAATATTTGGATCTTCATAAGCGTTATCAACACTATCATCATTAATGGCGAGGTTTATCACTTTTCGCTGGGGACAAGTATTTGATAGGTGGCCCGGTTGGCCACAACAATAGCAGTTGTCAGTCCTTGACTGATCATAGGGGTTTAGAATTCTACTTGGACTAGCAACAGTCGATACGTCCCTTTGAGGTCTACCTTGCCCGCTTCCCTGATCTCGGTTCTTAGACGTAGAGGTTGAGTGCATGCTCCTACGGGCTCCTTCCCCTTGGGTTGTGGCGTTCCCTGGGATGGACCTGCCATAGGGATCCTTGCAGTAGGATAGGTTCGTGTGTTAGGACGTTCAAGTTGTGCTTCTGCTCGAGTAGCCAACTTGATCGCATCATTCATCGTCGAGACGGACTGCATCTGGACCCGATCCTAGATAGCCATACGCAATCCACCATTGAATCGGGCAACTTGCTGCGATTTAGTCTTGACCAAATTGTTACGCGCCGCTAGGCGGTAAAATTCTTCTACGTATTTTCTCACCGACCAACTACCTTATCGACAATTTTGGTATTGTTGGAATTATACCTGATCGTAATCACTAAGGAGGAATCAGACACGTAGTAGTTGCTTCATCCGCTGCCAGGTGCGGATTGATGCTTTCATCTGCCTGGTTCGCGCGAGTTGTAATCGTTCCCACCAAGCTGAAGCTCCTCCTTTCAACTTGTAGGCCACAAGCTTAACTTTTTTTGCTTTAGGGATGTCCATATAGTCGAAAAATCGCTCAACCCCAGAAAGCCAATCGAGGAAATTCTCAATGCGTAGTTGGCTATTTAAGTTAGGAATATCAACCCGCATCTTAAATTCTTGATTTGTTCGATCTACTCGATCGCCTTGTCTGGGGTGTTGGAAGATTAGGTCGTCGATTTCCTCGTCACTGGAGCTCCCTTCCTCAAGAGTGACCCTTGGATGCACTGCCGGTAATATCCTATGATCAGGGCGATTACGAGTTTCGGCAATTGACAGTGGAGGATTACCACCAGGAACATGGAGTTGCCTTAGATTTTCCGCCAAGATATTCATTATACAGTCGATGGAAGCCTGTAGCCCTTGCATTGCTTGCCGATTCTCTCGTTGCGGTACTTTGAAAGCTGTCACCGTTAAAGGTAAATTTCCTGGAGCACCGTCCATGGGATTATTGCCTGACCCGTCGTTTGAAGCCATCGATCTGAGGAGAAACCACGCTTTGATACCAAACTAACGCAGGGGAGGACGTGAGGTCGAGCACCGTCTTCCTCAAGAGGATAACTATTCCGAATCCACGGAACTTCTCTGGACTCCTCATAAAGACTTCTCGAATCCACGAGGAAAGAAAGCAGGAAATAGAAATAAATTTAAATAAATTCGAAATTGATTAATAAATCCATAAAAACGAGTTCACAACCCTTTAAATAAGGGTACCAAGCAATGGGAAAGAAATCATAATCAAACTACAACTATAACTCCTAGAATTCGCGACTAACTATAAATAGTAAACTTACTATTTATAGACGGTCGTGATGTCTACTAGGGCGCAAGGTTTTCGGCCAAAAATAGTAAGTGTCCTATTTGGCTTCACCAAACCATTCTCCTAATTATTCTAAGCTCTTTTCACGTTGGGCTCAACTCATAAAGCCCGACGGATGAAGAGTTATAATCAAACCAAAACTTACTATTTATAGTAAAAACGAAATTAAAACAGTGAAACAACCGTCGATCCAGGGGTTTTTTGCAATTCCGGATTGCATAACCTAGCATAGCTGTGTTGGTTGGCTAAAGTAGCTTATTCTACCCTAAAATCATATATTTTACGTCGGATAACTCATTCTGGATTGCGAGATACGCCTGATCTAAGGTCCGACGGTCTGGATCACTTCTATCGTCGACCGGGCCTTTTCTGATCCATCTTGGCCATGAAACTGTCCGCGACCCACTCTACATCACATCCATACTTGATTTTTATGAAGCCTGCCATGATAATTAAATGAAGCCCACTCCAACCGTTAGATTTCGAACCAAGCATTAGTCATAGAGCCCAAAAATAAGGCCTATATGTGATTCTGGTTGCCTGCACCAAGGGAACCGTTTGGAGGGTACTTCTGTATGCTATTTTCATTCGCGTGGTTCACCTGAATTGCAGATAGGAATGATTGGACCTAAAATACGATAAGACTATGATAGGCTTACATGAGCTGCATATCACTCGTCACCGTAAAAATATTGTTTTCATGCAAATGCTAAGGGGCTGGGGCAGGCCAGGCTCATGTTGGAGTGGCTTGAATTTTAAGCCCGAGCCTTGCCCTAGGGCTTGGCCTTGCTCTAGGTAGGCCAGCCCATATTGACAGCCCTATCCACCCCCACTTTGATGTTTAAAATCTAAAGAAATTAAGAAAATGGTATAAAATTGGACTTGGATTCCCTACTGACCCCTTAGTATAGTGTTGTGCTTGCTCATGTTATCATGATTAAATAGACATCCTAAAACAAATCTAAAGAAATTAAGAAAATGGTATAAAATTGGACTTGGATTCCCTACTGACCCCTTAGTACTAACTTCGATTCTCAAAAAGATCTGTGGGCCATACCATGTGTTTTTTCCATGCTGTCTATCCATTTTCCTGGCTTATTTTAGGGCATCAGCTAAAAAATGAGGCAGATCTAAATCTCAAATAGACAACACCATAGAAAACAACAGTTCATCCATCGGATGCAATCTTAGATTCCAGTCTGCTCATAGGATGTCGAAGTCACGTGGGGTACAACTGAAGTGCATTACGCGAGACCCTGTTCTTACCCAAGGTGGTGGTGCCATTGCCACGGGCCCCACCTTGATGTATGTGTTATGTATCCATGGTCTCCATTTTCAGATCATTTTAGTGCATTTTATAAAAATGAAGCAGATTCGATCATAGATTCAATTATCAGGTGGAGCATACCATCAGAAACAGTGGTGCTTGATCATTAATGGGCCACAAAAGTTTTGGATCAAGCTAATATTTGTTTTCTCCTTTCATCCAAGCTTATGTGATCTTATCAACAGATTGGATGGTAAATAAACACTACGGAGATACTAAGCTTCTCTTTAGGAAGTTTTTAATGATAGGACAATCAATCACCATTGTTTCTTATGGTATGGTACACCTGATAATAGGATCTGCTTCATTTTTTAGATAATGTCCTAAAATGATCTAGAAAAACGGATGAATAGTGTGGATACATGATCCATATATTAAGATGGGTCCCATTGTAATCCCACCATAAGAGCTGCATAGTCTTGGGTGAGGACAGAGTCTTACTTAATCTGCTATCGGGTATAGCAAAGGAAACAGTAGAGATAAGACAGGGCTAATGGATGTGTGTCTTTCGTCAAAATCATTTGAATAACCGTGGCCAAAGAAAGGCACAGAGCCCGACCAAAAATGAGGAGTGTCAGACTGCGTGAATTTAGAAGGTTTAGTTGCTATTAACATACATTGCTTCCATCATCGTGGCCTATGCCAGTTTTTCATCGACCTTTATTGTTTTAGATGAAGGTTGTAACCTGATGGACGGAGTGGATTTTACCCGTAGACTATGGTAGCTCCCACAAATCCTAGTTGTTTTACGCGTTTTAGAGTACCTAAAACGAGTGTTCTAGTCTTATAGACCATTCCGTCAACGGGGTAAAGCATGGGAAGCTTCCAAACGGAATGGATAGAGGGCTGTCAATGGGCCAGGCCTGGGATAGGTCTCGGCCCAGATTTTGTATTGTTACAGGCTGGGCTGTTGGCCAGCCTATTTTCAAGCCCGAGTCCGGCCCATTGACACCCATATAATATAGAGGGTGTTAATTATTATGAACTCGGATCCTTCGTTTTTAAGAAATACAAATTTTCTATCTCCTGCGTTTTCATTGAGCCATGTTATCATCGGATATTATTGCATTAAACAGAGATTGCAGGACACGGGTTAGCTGCAGGTTAAGTAGCAAGACCTTACTGAAGTGACATCACAAAGTTCTGTGAGCCCCACCATGATGTATGTATTACATCGAAGCTGTTCCTCTATTTAGAGATATCATTTTAAGGCATGAGATAAAAAAATTGAGGCATATCAAAAATTCGAGTGGACCCAACCACAAAAAGCAGTAGAGAAAGTACCTTCCAAGGGTTTAGCATGATGTTTAGTTGAGATTCAACCTGTTTATAAGTTAACATAGACATGAACGAAGGAAAAAGACAAATATTTCCTTGATCAAATCTTCTGTGGCCCTAAAAGTTTCTAATATTAGGCGTTTTCTATGGTGGGGTTCACTTGAGCTTTGGATCTGACTCTTTCTTTGAATTATACCTTAGATTGATCTCTCCGAATGGATGGACACTGCGGATAAAACACATACATTATGACTAGGCCCATGGAATTTGGTGGCATCACTTTAGTAGGAGTCCCATGACTCAACCTGTGTTAGTAGCTAATTCGCGTCCCAAATTGGGACTAGGGCTGTACACGAACCGAGTTAGTTCGGTTAGCTCGCTCCACTCGACTCGAAAAAGCTCGAATTGACTCGGTTCAAACTGAGTTCGAGCCGAGTCGAGCTGATTTTTTTAGCTCAAAAATTTTTTATATCGAGTCCATGCTTGCCCGAGCTTGACTCGACTTGGATTGAACCCCAACTCGAATCAAACCAGTTCCATGACTCAGTTACTTTGATATTGATGTTTCTCACCAAGTGTTCGATGAAATGACTCAACGAGTGTCAATGAAGGTATATATATGAAACAAATATCATTTTTTTCTTGATTTTGATGTTACCTATGAGGTGTTTAATGAAATATCCATAAAACCGTTGTTGTTGTAATAATTTGAAGGTACAATTCATGTGTTTATGAAAATACTGCACAGGCGAACTCAGCTAGAACTAGCCCGAGCTGCTAACCAAACCGAGCTGAGTTGGCCAGTTAGGCTCGAGGACCGAGCTGAGCCAAGTTCAAGCTGGGGTTAACTAATGGCCAAGCTGAGTTGAGCTATGCCAAGCTGGACTCAGTTTAACTCGAGTACCCTTTTAATTGAGACCGCTAGTAATAAAATGACCCAAATACAAGAAATGAAAAATTATATTTCCCATAAACAAGATTTCAGACTCGATTATTAAATGCGAGCATTGCTTAGTGCTCGGTTGTGAATAGTAAAACTTGTGTACATGCAACAAGTGTCAACACAGCACATAGGTGCGAGATCCGATCCATCCATGAGGTTGGTACAAGCTTGTACACGTGTTGTTATAAATTAATCTGCTCAATTTGATGGCTTAGAAATCTTCGGCCAAGTCCAGAGTCAAATATTTGTTTTGTGATTTGTACCCAACAAGACCACTGGATCAATCTGATTTTTCGTCTAAAGAAACAGTATAGTGGGTTTTTTCTGATGGATGGATTAGATCTCGCACATGTGATGCCATTCTAGCATATCTATGGCATATGCGTGAGCTTTATTACACGCGTCTGAGCTTAACAAGATTCGTCCACAGTCGGTGGTCATCATGAGAAATGTATTGGCACTTGCATTTCACTCGCATTCTCTTCACCTTTCTCCAACTTTTTAACGAGCGTACCTTTGCCTACGTGGCTTAATCTCTGTCGTTTACAAGGAATTTTTATTAACCATTAGATTGGTTCATTTTTCCATACTGAATGGTCAGTATTGAACGATTTTCTCCGGTTGCCTTGCTGCCGACTGATCAGATGGCTAAGATGATCTTATCTGTGAACCATTCATTTAACATTCAGGGAGGGGACTACTAGATGAACGGCCAGATGATCCGCCAGCCCATCACATTTAACGATGGAAAAATAGCTCCACCATGTTCCCTTTCAAGCTTGGAGAAATGGTTGGTAAAGTTGGAATCTTGGTTTGTGCTTTACCTTAGCATCCTGTCTTTGCTTTCCCAAAAGCATATGTTTTCTTGTCTGCGGTTAGCTTTATCCTTCGCTAGCTTTAACCTTTTAATTTATTATTATTATTATTATTATTATTATTATTATTATTATTTTGGCTCAGTGGGATGTATTTCTTATATCCGCTCCATTCATCTGATTGGCTAGCATAATTTAGGACATGTCCTCAGACATGAGTTAGATCCAAAGCTCAAATGGACCACACCGTAGGAGATAGTGGTGTTAAAGACAGACCACACCATAGGAGAAGATAGTGGTATTAAAGATGCCAAAAGTTGAAAACCTTCTTATGACCCACCAACCCCTTCATATTGCTAGAGGTGTACACGGGTCAATCTGAGTTGAGCTTGGCACAACTTGGCTCGACTCGGCCAATAGCTAACCCCAGCTCAAACTGGCTCAAAAATTTTTCCAGCTAAGTCAGCTCAAACTTTGTTTCGAACCGAGTTGAATCCGGCTTTCTCAAGTCAAGTCAACCAAGCTAATGGAGCTAACTTGGTTCGTATACAACTCTACATATCACTACTCTAACTTGGTTGAAGGGAAAACACATGTCACTAGAAATACTGATGAATGACTGTTAAAAACTTTTTGTAGACCAAGGAAGTTTTGGATCAACTTGATATTTGTATTTTCCCTTCATCCCTATCTTTTACATTATCATCCGGTTAGATTGCAAATAAACACTAAGAAAACTTCACGATAGCCTCTTTAGTAATTTTAAATAATGGGGCACTCAGTCATCACTGTTTCCAGCATTGTGGCCCACCTGAGATTTGGATCTTCATAAAATTTTGAACCCTGTCCTATGGACACCACGGAAAGATTAAGGCGCATCCTAAAAGTTTGAAAATGGATGGATGGGGTGAATATTGAATACACACATCAAGGTGGGCCCCACAGTGAGGGTAGCAGCATCTTGGGTGAGGCCCGGGTCTCACTTAATCGGCTCCCATGTTGAAACCTCCTACGATTTACAATGATGTTTTTTGTTTGGTCATCCAACCGGTCACACATACCTAGATGAAGGGCAAACACAAATGTCAACATGATCTAAAATTTCTGTAGCCTTGAAGAAGTATTCGATAGTGGGTGTTCAATTCCTAATGTGTTTGGTCGTGTGGTCCACTTGAACTTTGGATATGATTCGATTTTCGGATCATGTTCTTAAATGAGCTGTAAAATTGGATGGATGTCATGGATGAAACACATATATTACAGTGGGCTCCAATGAGATATTCACACCACAGTAAAGGGTGGTGAAGAGCTGACTACAAAATCCGCCTTCTTTTCTTCGGTGGTGGTCCCTGTGGACGTGAAATCCGCGTCTTCTTTTCTTCGGTGGTGGCCCGTGTGGATGTGAAATCCGCGTCTTCTTGTTTTTTTTTTCGGTGGTGGTCCGTGTGGACGTGAAATCCACGTCTTCTTTTCATCGGTGGTGGACCGTGTGTACGTACAATCCGCGTCTTCTTTTCTTCGTTGGTGGTGTTTGTGGAGGAAACGGATTGCTTGCGAAAATTTGAAGCGGATTGGCTGGTGTACCTCACACAGCTATATAGCTGATGTATTGACTTCAGCAAGTTCTGTGAGTCTGATAATGAGGTATGTGTTATATCCAAACTGTCCATCCATTTGAAGATCTCGTCTTAAGACTTGATATGAAAAATAAGACAGATCTACCTATCAAGTGGACCACACTGCTAAAAGCAGCAGGGGATTGAATATCTACCATTGAAACCCTTTTTGGGGTCACATAAGTTTTGGATTAGTATGAAATTTATTTTTCCTCTTTATTAAGGTCTTTGTGACCTTATGAACAGATTGGATGGAAAATAAACGTTATGGCGGGCCCTAAACAGTGAAAATCATTATCTCAGCTACTATTTGTGGTGTGGTCCACATGATCTTTAGATATGATTCATTTTTTGAAAAATGCTCTAAAATGATCTCTAAAAATAGATGAATGGTGTAGATATAATAAATACATCACTGTAGGCCATATAACTTTCATCTCCTTTGAACTGTTCTAACAACTCGGAGCTCGGGGAGCGTCAGTGCTCGTCTTCGCACGACACGTACACAGCAGCTAATAGCTGTCGTGTGGTACACGAGCCAGTCCGCTTCCGCCGAAATTCCGCAATCGGCGTCTTCTTTTCTTTTGTGGTGAGCCTACAGTGAAGTTCGCAGCAAGTTTCAGCACATGGGTAGGGCCATTATAATGTTTTTGAGAAATCCTCGCCGTTTATCATCATTCTAGGACAAGATGCTAAAAATGATGTGTGGTCCACCTAACTTTTTTTTTTCTAGGGGTTAGTGCTTGTTACTACACATCCACTGTCATTGCACACTACGATGTTAGAGACCCCGCTAGGAAATCGATACCGAGACCTCAGTGTTGAAACCAGGTATATGCAGTCGAGCTTATCAGTGCATGAATACTTGCAATCCCCGGCTGTATATATGCAATCTGCAAACGTTTTCTAAATGTTGTAGGAAGGGACATTCAATGAAATTGGATGGTCCGAGAGAAGGATGCTAAAGACGGTCCTAGCCAGAGTAATAATAGGTACGGGTACCTTCCACCATTTGGGTCAAACTAATCCGTTCATCAGGGACACAGCCGCTTCTTTAGATCGGAACCCATAAATCGGGATAATAAAAAGCATGGGGTTAGGTCACACCATAATAAACAGTTGATATAGAATGCCCACTGTTGGTTGTGTAGGGCTTACTGTGTGTACATCTCATCCACCTCGTTGATCTAACTTATCTCATCATTATAAATTATTCTATTAAAGGAAGGACGCTATTCCAAAACTCAGGTACGTGGCATAACACTTGAACTTAGATGTTTATGTATTATTCCCAATGGGTAGCCCACATGAGTGTTCAACCAGTCAGATTTTTGGAACCAAGGGTAACAAGGGCTTTTATACGTAATGGGCGGGTTGGATATCTTGCATGTAAAGTCGTTCTCCTCATGGAAGCCTTTGGCACGCAAGACCTGATAATAAGAAGGCAAGAATTTTCCAAGAATTAAGACCAAACTCCTTCCCTTAGCCTATTCAATTTCCAAATACCCATAAGTCATAGGTTAGGATCGTTATTCAATTCTAATTTTAAGGATATGGACTACTCAATGGATGGTCTGGATTGAGGTATTGTCTGCACGTTTATGGTATCAGTATGCACGAGTGTAGTTGATTACAGTGTGTTTGGGAGTATCATTGTTTCTCTTATTTTATTTTACGGTTCTTAGTCTTCCTTTTTTTTTTAAAATATTTTTTTCATCGGTCAAGATTGTCGGCCACTTTTTCTTTATCAATTCCGTGTTTCTTCCTCATCCACACGGCAGGGGAAAGGTGAGAAGAAAGGATGGTCAGGGTTGTCCTGTTATTTTTGTTTTTTTAACTATGAGCTGTATGGCAAAGACCATCATGTGGACGGTCGTGATCCATCATATATGCTTGCAAATGGATGGCAGATGGGACTACTATATCATTTACTCCACCTGAGGGGTCTGTGCTATTGATGAGTTAGTGGACATGCATAACTCAATCGGAACTGTCCAAATTGTTGGTACCACTTCGGATGAGACATGGCCCCTAATTGAATCAAGTTGTAGATGATCTAACCTCTAAAGAATGGGTACTTGTTTGCTGAATTTCATATTAGACTACTTTGATTTTAACCGTCCATTTGATTGATACCACTCCAATTTATGCCCACGCCCCAAATATCAGCCATATCTGCAATTCGGGTGGACCGCATGATTGGAAATAATGAAAAAGGGCAATTCTTATCTTCCTAACAGTTCCTTTTCTCGTGGCCCACTTGAGTCACTTATTGGGGTTGTTTTTGAGCCATATGCCTAAATTTTAGTGTGTCATCTAATACTTGAGTGGATCTCATATAAAAATCACATTAGGCCATGTAGAAAATCATAGGTCAATGTCCCTTTCCTAACTATTTCCTTTGGTGTAGCCCACCTAAATCACAGGTGAACCTGATTTTATAGCCCTAGGCCTACCGTGAGATTATACATCTAATGATGAGTGTGAATTTGAAATACACATCATGATAGCACATGCGCACAGTAAAAAAAATCAAGGGTGGATATAAGGCATACCAAAAATTTAAGCATGAGGGCAAAAATTAAGGCCCATACATAATTCCAGTGAGCCACAAAAAGAGAGACATTTTAGAGAGTGAACACACAGTACATCGTTTCTAACTGCGGTCCTTCAGTCCATGTGAATCATGGATACGGGTGACACCTAACGATTGGGGCTGTGTGGTCGTAAACATTACAGTGGGGCCCACACGCCACCCTCATAACTTATTCCCCTCTTTCTCATCTTCCAACCCACTTCCCCTCTTCTTCTGAGTTCCAACCTCCTCTCTTTCTTTCACCTTACAAGCTCTTCCAGTCATTGCCTCTGACCAAACCGTCAGATTTTTGCCTGAGCCTGCCCCAAATTTAGTACTATTCTCGCCTTATAAATACCCAACAACCACAGGGCCAAACACAAGGCGTTGTGGCTGTTGCAGAAGTCGAGCCGTAAACAGGTCAGTCGTCTCTCTCTCTCTCTCTCTCTCTCTCTCTCTCTCTAAAGAAGACAGACTAGCCTTACTGCAGACCAAATTTTTCATTAGATCCAACCCATTCATAAGCTACACAGACTCTTATTTAGGCTCGTACCCAGAAATCATGATGGTCAAAACCTCATGCTGGCCACGCTATGGGAAACAGTTGATAAAGAATGCTCACATTGGTTTTGTGAAGGGCCCACAGTGTTGTATATTTCTCATCCTGTCCATTCATCTAACTTTGACTCATCAAGATGAAAGCATTCCCCAAAATCCAAGGCTATTCCAAATCTGAGATGGGCCATAACATGTGAACTCAGAGGTTTCTGCATATGGAATGGCCCACCTGAGTGTTGAATCAGCCTTATTTTTGGGGATCAAGGGTGCCAAGGGGTTTTATACCTGATGGACAGTGTGGATCTCATGCAAGTGAAGTTGTTTCCCTTGTAGAAGCAAGGAAGAGTTTTTCAAGAATTAAGATTAATTTCCAAATGTCAATTAGGAGGAGGTTAGGACCATAAAATCAATTTAATTCGGATGACATGCCGTAAAATACTAGGGTATTATCCCGTAACTTAACTTAATATGAATACTAACTTAGAGAGGTGCTTACATATATATTAGCCCTTGAAATTTGAATGGAATATAATAAATCGGTCTAAATTAATGTGTTAGACTAAGGTCCCAATGCCAACTAAGAGCACTCGGGAGCGGATTAGGTGAGACACTGGATCCAGCATGGCGGGTGGGACCTTTGACTGTAGGGCTCATAGTGATGTATGTGCCTTAAATCCACACCATCCAACCGTTTTGAAAGCTCATTGTAGGGTGCGATCCCAAAAACATGAAGCAGATCGAAATCTTATGTGGACTATACCATGGGAAATAGTAATGATTGAATCCCTACCATTAAAAACTTCATTGGAGCCACTGGAATGTTTATCTGCCATCCAACCTGTTGATAATGTCACAAAAATCTGGATGAACAGACCACACAAATATCATCTTGCCAACCCAAAACTTTTGTGGCCCACAAGAAATTCTTGGTGGTCGATTACCACTATTTCCTCTATTATGGTCCACCTGAGATTTGGATCTGCTTTATTTTTTAATCATGCCCTAAAATGAGCTTTCAATATGGATAGATGACGTGGATGTAGTCACATACACACAGCGGGCCCCACGATCAAGGGTCCCACCGACCTCGGTGGGTCCGGGGTCTTACCTAATCCGCCCCCGGAGCACTTACAACGTATAATAGTGCTTTGAGAGCAGTTTTGATCAGACATATAAAAAAGAAGTCTTACAGTGCCCTCGGATCACTATATAAGTTGCAGTGCTCCTAGTTGCATTGGGACACTTGGACAATCTATTCCATTGATCCAAACCGTTCCGTAGGTCCAATGCACATTAATTCTTCCATTGATCTAAATGGTTCAATAAGTCCAGTGCACATTTCCTGCACCACCCATAAATATCACACTCATCTGAAAAATATTAGCTATTTGATCAATGGATTTTGATACGGATGGTCAAGATTATTTACAAGAAAAATATCTAATAAAAAAATTGAACCATCTACTTTATGGGAACCAACATATATTTCTTATGGTTCTTAAGAATCACTTTTGTTAGGAAATTATAATCATCCGTCAATGCTTTAAAAAAAAAATACTATTACCAAATAAATCCCATTTTCTTCCCTTTTCAAAGAAACATAAAGGTGACCTGTACATGCATGTGGGCCCAGCAGAGCTCATAACTTTTGCCTCATGTTGGTGTTGGTTTGTATGCATTTTTACGTGAATTTTTCTTTAGTCCAAGTAGAGGCTGTGGACTAACAGTGAAGTGTGAACTGAAAAAAAAAAAGAGTGGAAGCTGTGGACGGTTTTTACTTCTGGTTTTATTTTTATTTTTATTTATTTTTGTAATGCTCATGCCTTAAGTTTAAAAGTGTAATAAAGTATATTTGGTGTTTGGATCATTTGAATTGTGATCCACATTATAGGGTTTGGATTACATAACCAGCTGCCACGCTTGTTCAAACTGAAATATAGCTAGAGATTCTGGTAAGTGTTTTATCTTAATTTTCAATAAGATTTCATCATGTTGCAGTTGTTAGAAGGTTACTTGTTTGAATACATTAACTCAAATTAAAATGCATAAACCGTGAAACTGATTGTAACTAAACTACAATTGAAAAATCTGATTGACATCTGTTTGCTGAAATAAGGCTGTTTGATAATTTTCATTTCAACCGTGCAATAACTCCTCATATATCCATTAGTCATGCAGTTAAATAAGTCATTAGTCATGAAGTTAAATAAGACCAATTTCCTTTCCTTGGTGAGAGGACATTCCATTACCAAATGTCCATTAGTAGGAGGTTAGGATTAGATAATCAATTTAATTCTGAGAATATGCTCAACTAAATTGGATGGCTTGGATTAAAGTAGTGTGCACGGATGTAGATAGTGTAGATGGTCTCAATCCGTTTCGGAGTATAGTCTATTAACTTGAATTATTGTACGGGTCTTACTTTTTTCTCGGTTGAGAGTGCCGTCCTCTCATTTACTATCATTTTCAGCACTATTTTTTCAGCTTCGGCTAATGCAAATTAAATGTCTCAAACGTTCCATTTGTGTGGGCTGAAAAGAAGGAAAATGAGTTAGCGGTTGTGATTGAAGGGTAAAGATGAGCAGAAAGGATGGTTAGGGTTGTTTTGTTATTATGATTCTCGAACCAATGGGCCATGTAAGGCTGAGGCCATCATGTGGATGGTCATGATCTATCATATATGGTTGCAAGTGGATGGCAGATGGATTGTACCATATCTTTTCCTCTAAAGAGGGGTCTTGATGTGTTGGTGGACATACCTCAATCCAAACCGTCTAAATTGTTTGTAACACCGTAGATGAGACACGGCCCTTAAATAAAGTTGTTGGATGATCTAACTTCTAACCAATGGTCACTTATTTGTTTTGATAAGTGACTACTTTGATTTTGACTGTATATTTGATGGACACCACTCCAATAGATGGATCCCTCTATTCATCAGTTGCACCTCTAGCAACCTTAGTATCATATAACTAAGAAGTTTTACTTTTCTGGTAATATCATCCAAGTCCTCATAGGATGGAATCCTGACAGTAATCGCGTGTGGCCCACCATATGCATGTTATGTGTGGCACATCTACTCCATCCATCGGTTGCACCCCTTGACTCTAGGCCCAGGGCTAAAAATCAGCCAGGTTCACAACTTAAGTGGACCATCACAACAGGGAACAATGGGTATAGGACCCCAACCATTGGCTTGTTTGTGGGCCCACCATGTTATTTATTTATCATCAAACCTGTTCATCAAGTGTGAAAGCGAAAGAATCAGCCTGCTTCAAAACTTAGCCCAGTCACAGCATCGTGAACTTAAAGGTTTTAGCCGCAACTGTTGATTGTTGCCAGAGGTTTAGCCCATCTGAGTTCTATATCAGAGAGAGCTTTTTTATGTACCGTGAACATACGGACTAGCACCGGATGGATGGACTGATGTTGTTGTATCATGTTGACGACGGTACCTAAAAGCAACTAATTAAAGAGCTACAAGTGTCATTACACATGAAGAAATAGCATGCAAAAAACTTTTTAAAAAATATATTTTGAGCACTTTTTATGAAACTATAGCTGGTGTTAAACTGGATGGATACATCAGCCAGTGACAGGCATAGCTGAGAAGACCAAGAGACAGAAAAGCGGGTCGAGGGAAGAGAAGCCATCAGAGGGACACGTGTCGAGAAAATATAAAAAGATATAAAAGACTAAATGTAACGACCGCTTTCAGCTGCTATAACTGTTGAATTAAGAGAGAAACAGCCAGATGGCACAACAAAAATCTATAAATTATAAGAAGTTTAACAAAGAAAGACATCTCATACAAATCCAACAAATTTAGTCAAATTTATCTTATTTTATCTTAACATAATTAGTAGCCTTAGATCTATCTTAGGAGTAATGTTAATTTTTTAGTTGTAATCCAAGTCTACATTCCTATGTTGGATTATATCTGTTCTCAATACGAGTTCTTCATTTAGAAAAGGTTCTTGTAGTTGCTCCTCGACCGGCTGTGAGTATTTCTCTCTTTCTATTTGCAACCAAGTAGTAACAAAGTAATTGTATACCGAATGTATGATGTGATTCACCTATGTACGTAGTGCTTTATGAAAATCGGAGTTGTGTCGTACAATGATCACGGATGGCTGAGTCTTGCCTTGAGTTCGGGGTGGAATTAGCATATTCGCAATACAGTCGAGGGTTGCATGGTCAACTGACTCTCCTAGTAGAAAGCTTTCATTCTTTCTGATAGATAACGAATCTGTGAATCACTACACATAAGATTTTGATCAATTCAATTGTTAGTTGCCATCGGCCGAGGGAAATCCTCGCTCTAATACCACGACGCGGGGGAAGACGTGATGAGGTCGATCATTGTCTTTCTCAATCGATAACTACCTTGAATCCATAAGGCTCTCTTAAATCCATAAGAAAAAATCTCGAATCCCTGAGAATAAAAAAGAAAACTTCTAAGAAATTATTATTTCTTTTAAATTAATAAATAATTGAATTATAAAAAATGAGTTTTAACCTCTTTAAATAACCCAAAACAAATTCTAAAAACATAATCAAATAGTCCTAATCAAATTAGAAAACAAATTTAGTAAATATGCAAATTTTCTTCGCTTGTCGACTTGTCATCGATTGGTTGGTTCGATAGGTCGAAACAACCTTAAAGTATCTAGAAACTTAGGTAAGAGATTATGTGATTTTCAATCCGTTGACCTATGAATGGTATGTTGACTTATTGAACAGTTCCATCGACTTGTTGAATAGACCCGTGAACAATATTTTGACCTATCTAAACTAGTAGAAATTAATCCAACAAGCAATTTGAAATTTCTTGCAAAATATAGACCCGTCGACTTGTCGAACCATATTGAAATTTTGTCAATTTCTTTTTAGGCTTCTTCTATTCCATGTGCGTTGGGGACATGACATACCTGACTAGATATACAAAATCTCATCGAGGTGGCTCCTATAGTAAGGGTAACGCCCACTAAGCGGCACCAAATCCGTGCCCATAACTTACAGGGCTCTTAGTTGCAATTATTATTATTTTTTTTCATTTGGATAGTCTAATGGGTTCATCTAAACAGTCTATTCTCTCAATAACACTTTTTATGGACTAACATAGAGAAATTTCCTGGTCAAATGATCCAATCGATCCTTTATTTGGCCTTATTTTCTCTAGCTATGCATTTTGAAAGCCATGGATGTGATGGCTATAACTGCATAACAAAAGTGATTCTTTGTAATAAGAAGGAACCATAATGGGTCCTAACAAATAGATGGACCGAATTGTTGACTGGATCGGTTTTTGTATAAACAACTTTGACCGTAGATATTAAAATCCTTTGGTCCAGTGGTTAGTATTTGTTACATTGGTACGATGTTTACATCTTAGCTCCTGAAATGTTTTAGATTATAATAAGTGGTCTAGATTAATGTGTTGGACTGTTTAAGGTTGCAACACAACTAGGACCAGCATTGGAGCATTTCTCTGTTACCTTGGGACGTGGATTGCTAGTTCCCCGCCTACATGAAGTTCCTGTAGTCGGAATTTCTCACAGATGCCTGCGAAAAATCCACTCCTTCCATCAGTACATCAACAGGAGTCTAAAAGACAAGCAAATCTAAAACTCATGTGCGTTACACCGAACAAAACAGTAAAATGTAGGTGCAACTACATGGGAAGGAGGTTGCCTCCTACGCTAAAAGAAATTGGCCTTTTATTGATGAACTTATTACCGACGAAACTTATTTCGTCGGTAAATATGACTTTTCAAAAAATTTCCACCACGACTAAATATGTTCCCGCCACCATTTACAACGACAGCCCGGAAACTTTTACTGACAAAATTATTAATCGTCGGTGAAAACAATTTTCCCGACGATTTCATTCGTCGGTAAATGTAATTTTTCTGGACAAATCAAATAGTTCGTCAGAAAATATCAGAGATGCTATTTTTACCGACGTTATACAATATCGTCGGTAAAAGTAGCTTTTTACCGACGAATGAAATCCTCGGTAAACATAACTTTCCTCGACGAAAGCATATTTCATTGGCAAAAGATTCCCGTCACACCAAAATATATTCCCACCCGATGAGGAGAGGCTAATTTTACTGACGTTATACAATATCGTCGGTAAATGTACTTTTTACTGATGAAAAAAATCATCAGTAAAGGTAGCATATGATTTCACTTTTTACGGTTGACCATGGATGTTGAATTATAGTTTTTGTTTTTGATATAGTTAATAAGTATATTTGGATCTAAGATTATTTTTAACAATTGATTGAATGTAATATATATATACACACACACACACACACACACACACACACATCAAATGAGTGGAAATTTATTTTTTTAATTAAAAGTAATATTTAAATGATCTGTAATATCACATGAAAAAGAATATTGAGAAGTTTAAAATTTTAACAATGTATGAGAAAATTTTGAAAACAAAATGATGCTTTTAAAGAAAAAAAAAAATCAGCATTTTGAAATTTTTTAGAAAAAAAATAAAATATGAGAAAATTTTTGAGATTTTGAAAACAAAAATTCAGAATTTGTATTTTAATTGTTTTTTTGAAAAATTTTATAATAAAATTGATATTTTGTTAAAAGCTTTCAAAGAAAAATTAAGAGTAAAAAATTATACATTTTGAAAAAAAATGTTATTTTTAAATGGAAATTGAAATTTATTTGTGAAAAAAAAAAATTGTTTTACCAACGAAATATATCATGTTTCCTACCAAAAGCAACATGTTTTGCCGACAATTTTTTTCAACAGTATTTGTTTACCATTGCCGACGAAGTAATATTTTGTCGGGAAAAACCTTTAGTCACAATCTTATCGTGACGATCTTTTTGATGACATATTTCGTCGGTAATAATTATTACCGACGAAAAAAGATAAAATAACGGCGAATTATGTCGTCGGTAAAAGAACAATTTCCTATAATGCTACTGTCGTCACTCGTCTCTAGCCTCAAATGGATAGATTTGTGTGGAAGCCCGCCATGATGTATCTGTTTATCCATACCGACCATCCCTTTTCTCATGTTATTTTAAGGTATGATACCAAAAATGAGGCAAATCCAATGCTCAAGTGAAAACGTAAAAAACTTAGTTTGATACGCAAACTTTTGTAGCCATACAAATGTTTTAATGATGGTCACTAAATACTGTTGCCTCTCATATGGCCATCTTGAGTTTTGGATCTACCAGATTTTTTCGTCTCTTATCCTAAGGTGATCTGGAAAAATAGGGAGTGGATTTCTCACAAACATCACAGTGGGCCCCATCTAGCATCCCAGTGCAGGAATTGTAAGGTTATTAATTTAGCACATCTGTAATTCCTACCAATGGTCCACTAAGCACAAACAGCATGTACGTCAGTCCACAAATTTCTCTTGAAGGTTTTATTTTCTTTTTATTTTCTGAAATTTATTTAAACTTTTATCTTTTTTTTTTTCATTACTGAAATTTAACGAGACTCGGCTGAGTTAAATCATTCGATTCTTGACTCATTGTTTGATGGAGCCAAATCTGACACAAGTTTATACAGTGGGTATATCTTTCAAATAGTGAGAAAATCATGTAATGGCCCACCTTTAATGCTCTGTGGGCCATACTATGATATCATGTGCTTTATCCGCGCAGTTCATCTCTTTGGTAAGGTCATTTTAGGGCATGAAATTAAAAATGAGTCGGATCCACATCTCAGGTGGACCATACCAAAGGAAACATTGGTGATTGAACACTTACCATTAAAAACCTACCTGGGCCCCACTGTAATGTTTATTTGACATCCAATTTATCTATGAGATCACGTAGACTTGGATGAAGGGAAATCATAAATATAAGCTTGATTGAAATTTTTGCAGCCCCTGTGAGGTTTTAATGGTGTCCATTCAATGACCACTATTTCTTGTGGTGTGGTCCCCCGATTTGGATCTGCCTTATTTTTTTGGCTAATGCCCTAAAATGATCTGAAAAAATTGAATGTATGGCATGGATATACAATGAAATGCATGCATCTAAGTGGGCCCACTGCCAGGGTCTGCGCACCTGGCTGGTGCACAACTTGTCTTCAGTAAACGATGGATTATCTTTTGGCAAGGCTTTCTTGGGAACTTCCCGCCACAGGAGCTGCTGGCCCCACCGTGATTTTTGTGTGACCTCTACCGTCCATCTATATTTGCTGGGTCTACCTGATGTTTATATACAATCCATTGCGTTCATAAGGTCGTCCTTATTGGGGATAAACTGAAAATACAAAAATATTAACCTGATCAAAACCTATGGCCCAACGATTGTTTCAACAGTGGAGGTTTAATTCTCGTTGTTTCCTGTTGTTGCCCACTTTTGTTTTGAATATATCTCATTTTTAGGCCTATTTACTAACATAATTTGGCAAAACAGATGACCAAAGTAGATTTCTCACTAACATCACCGTGGCCCCACCTATTTTTGGGTCAACAATTCACTGCAAAAGGCTTTTGTAGGCAATCCCGTCGAGGGGAGAGTGGCTTAGGATACGACCGGGAACCATCCAAGTGGATGATACATTGACTATAGGGCCCACCTTGCTGTATGAATTGTACATCCACGCTGTCTATCGTTTTGGCCAAGTTATTGTAGGGCATGGTTCCAGAAATGAAGTAAATAGAAATTTTAGGCAGACCACGCCACATGAAACAATTGTCATTAGATACTCATCATTTAAAACTTCCTAAGGTCCATCCTAATATTTATTAACCATCATATCTACTGATAAGGTAACGTAGATCTAGATGAAAAGGGAAAAAAAAAAAAAAAAAAACAAATATGTTTTTTGGGATTAAGGGCAACAAGGGGTTTTATACCTGATGGACCGTGTGGATCTCATGCATGTGAAGCTGTTTCCCTTGTAGAATCAAGGAAGAGTTTTTCAAGAATTAAGACTAATTTCCCAATGTCAATGAGTAGGAGGTCAGGACCATAAAATCAATTTAATTACAATGACATGACATGATGTAACACCATGCAATTTTTAATACTGGAGTGTTACGGTGTAACCTTAGTATTAATACTAACTCGGTGCGATGCTTATATATATCTTAGCCCTTGAAATTTTTATGGAATAGAATGAGCTGTCTAGATTAATGCGTTGGACTGTCTAAGGTCCGAACCCCCCGCTAAGAGCACTTAGGAGCGGATTTGGTGAGACGCAGGATCCACCACGACGGGTGGGACCTCTGACTGTGGGACTCATAGTGATGCATGTGCCTTGAATCCACACTGTCCAACCACTTTGAAAGCTTATTTTAGGGTGTAATCCTGAAAAAAATGAAGCAGATCCAAATCTTATGTGAGCACAATAGAAAACAATAGTGATTGAATCCCTACCATTAAAAATTTTATACGAGCCACCGGAATCTTTATTTGCCATCTAATCCGTTGATGATGTCACAAAAATCTGGATGAAGAGACCACACAAGGGTATAAAATCTAAAGCTTCAGAGATCACATGATACAATCCATTTTTTATTTGGCCTTAGTTTCTCTGGCCATCTACTTTCAAAGCTATGGATCTGATGGTTACGATTGCTTGACAAAAGTGATTCTTTTAAATAACAAGCAATCCATAACTAGACCCCAACAAATAGAAGGCTCAAATTGTGGCCGGCCGGAATTTTTTTTATGTAAACAGCCTTGATCGTCGATTTTAAATTCCTTTGGTCAAATGGATGTGTCTTTAGATTAGTGTGATCCTTACATGTTAGACTTTGAAATGTCTATGGAATATAATGAATGGTCTAGATTAATGTTTTGGACTGTCTAAGGTCCCAACGCCACTTGAGAGCCGATTAAGTTAGACATCGGTGGATCTGGGGCGGCTGGGACCTCTGACTATGGGCTTATAGTGATGTATGTGCGCCCGAAATGTTTATTTGCCATCTAACCCGTTGATGATGTCACAAAAATCTGGATGAAGAGACCACACAAGGGTATAAAATCTAAAGCTTTAGAGATCACATGATACAATCCATTTTTTATTTGGCCTTAGTTTCTGTGGCCATCTACTTTCAAAGCTATGGATCTAATGGTTATGATTACTTGACAAAAGTGATTCTTTTAAATAACAAGCAATCCATAACTAGACCCCAACAAATAGAAGGCTCAAATTGTGGCCGGTTGGAACTTTTTTTTATGTAAACAGCCTTGACTGTTGATTTTAAATTCCTTTGGTCAAATGGATGTGTTTTTAGATTAGTGTGATCCTTACATGTTAGACTTCAAAATGTCTACGGAATATAATGAATGTTCTAGATTAATGTTTTGGACTGTCTAAGGTCCCAATGCCACTTGAGAGCCGATTAAGTTAGACATAGGTGGATCTGGGGCGGCTGGGACCTCTAACTGTGGGCTTATAGTGATGTATGTGCGCCCAGAATGTTTATTTGCCATCTAACCCGTTGATGATGTCATAAAAATCTAGATGAAGAGACCACACAAGGGTATAAAATCTAAAGCTTCAGAGATCACATGATACACTCCTTTTTTTTATTTGGCCTTAGTTTCTGTGGCCATCTACTTTCAAAGCTATGGATCTAATGGTTACGATTGCTTGACAAAAGTGATTCTTTTAAATAACAAGCAATCCATAACTAGACCCCAACAAATAGAAGGCTCAAATTGTGGCCTGCCGGAACTTTTTTTATGTAAACAACCTTGACTGTCGATTTTAAATTCCTTTGGTCAAATGGATGTGTTTTTAGATTAGTGTGATCCTTACATGTTAACTTTGAAATGTCTACGGAATATACTGAACGGTCTAGATTAATGTTTTGGACTGTGTAAGGTCCCAACGTCACTTAAGAGCCGATTAAGTTAGACATCGGTACATCGGTGGATCTGGGGGGGCGGATTCTGACCCCCCCTCTTTTGTTAGCTTGTTAGTACACCCTCTGTCAGATCACACTTCACTGTTAGCCACCCCCACTAGGGAATGGATCCCAAGACCTCCATGATGAAACGAGGTATCTTTCACTCAGTCTACCACGGGTGCCGTTTGTGCCTTAAATCCATAATGTCCAACTGTTTTGAAAGCTCATTTTAGGGAACGAGACCAAAAAATGAAGCAGATCCAAATCTTATATGGACCATACCATAGTATAGGAAACAATAGTGATTGTATCCCCACCATTGAAAATTTTGTGGGGCCACTGGAATGTTTATTTGCCATCCAACCCGTTGATGATGTCACAAAAAACCTGGACGAAAGAGAACACGCAAGGGTATAAAATCTAAAGCTTAAAATGAGAAGCTAAACTCACTATCACGTCATACCACCATCACATTATTGGGAAATGTCCGAGTGTTTCTCGGAGCACTTGTTAGTTATATTGCTCCTAGTTGTATTCTTTGATCACTTGGACGGTCAAATCAATCAATCTAAAACATCTGTTTACTCTATAACACATTTTCTAGACTAACATATATAAATTTTCTTGTCACATGGAACAATCCATTTTTTATTTGGCCTTAGTTTCTCTGGCCATCAACTTTCAAAGCTATGGATCTGATGGTTACAATTGCCTAACAATAGTGATTCTTTTAAATAACAAGCAATCCATACCAGACCCCAACAAATAGAAGGCTCAAATTGTGGCCGGCAGGAACCGTTTTTATGTAAACAACCTTCATTGTCAATTTTAAATTCCTTCAGTCAACTGGATGTGTTTTTAGATTGGTGTGATCTTTACGTGTTAGACTTTGAAATGTCTATATATGGAATATAGTGAACGGTCTAGATTAATGTGTTGGACTGTCTAAGGTCCCAACGCCACTAAGAGCATTTGGGAGCCGATTAGGTTAGACACCTGATGGATCCAGGGCAGCTGGGACCTCTGACCGTGGGCTTATAGTGATGTATGTGCCTTAAATCCAGTGTCCAACCGTTTTGAAAGCTCATTTTAGTGAATGATCCCAAAAAATGAAGCTCATATGGACCATACCATACTATAGGAAATAATAGTGATTGAATCCCTACCATTAAAAACTTCACGGGACCACTGGAATGTTTATTTGCTATCCAACCCGATGATGATGTCACAAAAAAGTCTACAAAAATATCATCCTGTTGATCCAAAATTTTTGGGGCCAACGAGAAGTTTTTAGTGGTCGATTACCACTATTTCCTGTATTATGGTCCACATGAGATTTGCATCTTCCTTATTTTTACGAATACAAGGCGTGGGTGTAGTCACATACACAAGTGGCCCCAGAGTCAGGCATTTGGGGTCTCACCTAATCCGCTCCCCGAGCACTTACAACGTGTAGTGCTTCGAGAGCAGTTTAAACAAATTAAAGAAGTATTACAGTGCCGTCCGAGCACTATGTAAGTTATAGTTCTCCTAGTTGCGCCAGGACATTTGGACCATCTGATCCATTGATCTAAACCGTTCCGTAGGTCCAATGCACATTCTTCCATTGATCTAAATGGTTCAATAAATCCAGTGCACATTTCCTGAGCCACCCAAAAATATCACACTCATCTGAATAATATTAGCTATTTGATCAAATGGATTTTGATATGGATGGTCAAGATTTTTTACACGAAAAAGATCTTAACAACAAGTTGATCTTCTATTTTATGTGAACCATCATATATATATATATATATATATATATATATATATATATATATATATATATATATATATAGTTCTTAGGAATCACTTTTGTTAGGAAATTACAATCATCCGTCAATGCTTGAAAACAATGGCTATACCAAATAAGGCAATGATGTAATGTATCATCCGATCAGTGATATTTTTGAATGATATCCTCTGAACTGTTGTTTTTGAATTAATGTACAGTTTGGCTCGACTGATTGTCCATGTGAACCAATGCAACTAGGAGCAATACAATTTACAGTGCTTTTCTCAAATGATCATCTTACTTTTTACTAAAAGCTGTGGAAATAAGAAACTTCAAAAGCAAAAACAGAGTAGTGAGAGTTCTATCGTACTATCTACTCTCAACCCTTCCATACATTTTAACATTTCTCATTTTCTCATCCACAGTCATGGATTCCATCATATCTCGGCTGTTGGATCCCATCACTCAACGCATAGGACATGTCAACCTCCAAGAAAATGTGGACTCCCTGAAGAACGCCATGAACGAATTGAAATGTGTAAGGGACGACGTGAAGACAAGGCTGGAAGTTGCCGAACGGCAGAAACTCAAACGCACACACGATGTGCGCTGGTGGCTAGAAAAAGTAGAATCCATTGAAAGAGAAGTGAATGCCATGGTAGAAGAATCTAAGAAAGTGACGAGAACGAGTTGGTCTGGCTACCAGCTCTGCAAGAAGGTGGTGATGAAGCTGGACGACGTAGTCAAGTTGAAGAGCAAAGGTGAGTCCTTCAGGGAGGTGGCATACAAGCCGCTTCCCGATGCCATTGAAGAGATGCCTAGCACATCAGCTGTGGGCAGAGACTTAGTGTTGGAGAAGGTTCTAAATTGGATTGACGAAGGGAAAGGGGGAGTAATTGGAATATATGGAATGGGGGGAGTGGGGAAAACAACCCTCCTGAATGATATCAACAACAAATTCCTTAAAAGAAATCATGATTTCCATGTCGTGATTTGGGTGGTGGTGTCGAAAGAATTGAATGAGGGAAAGATTCAGATGGATATTGGCAAGCGATTGGGCTTGCGTTGGGCAGAGAATGAAAGCTACAGGGAGACACGGGCTCATGACATTCGCAAGGTCTTGAGCAGTAAGAAATTCATTCTATTGTTGGATGATGTTTGGGAATCATTCGATCTACAGAAGGTCGGAATTCCTCATCCAAGCAGCCAAAACATGAGCAAGGTCGTTTTCACTACACGATTTGAGGACGTCTGTGGCCATATGACTGCCGACAAGAAGATCAAAGTAGAATGTCTCCCAGAGCAAGAAGCAATGGATCTATTTCGACGGAATGTTGGTGAAGAGGCCATGAAATACCATCCAGAGATACCGATCCTTGCCAAGAGCGTCGCTAAAGAGTGCAAGGGTCTGCCCCTTGCGCTCATCAACATTGGGCGGGCCATGGCATGTAAGAAGACACCACAGGAATGGAAGCATGCAATATCAGTTCTGAGCACAAGCAAGCCACCATCAGATATATCAGGTATGGATGATGAAATGCTTTTGCGTTTGAAATTCAGTTATGATAATCTCGGTGGTGACATGATTAAATCATGCTTCTTGTACTGCGCACTGTTTCCGGAGGACTACTCCATTCGCAAAGAACAACTTATAGATTACTGGATAGGTGAAGGATTCTTAGATGGGTGGGATGATGATCTTGATGAAGCACGTAACAAGGGACATGATATCATTGGAAGATTAAAGGCTGTGTGCTTGTTAGAGAATGGTTCAGATGAAAAAACAGAGGTGAAGTTCCATGACGTGATACGTGATCTAGCGTTATGGATAGCTTCCGAGTGTGGGAAGAAGAAGAACAGGTTTTTGGTGCGAGCAGGCATTGGACTGAGGCATGCACCGGACGTCGAAAGGTGGAAGGAGGCCGACAGGATATCTCTAATGAATAATTACATAAAAGAAATAACAGAGACACCTCAATGCCCCAACCTATTTACCTTGATGCTCCAAATGAATTCGCATTTTGAAAACGTCCACACTGATTTTTTTCAATTCATGCCTGTTCTTAAGGTCTTAGATCTTTCACATTCATCTATTAAGGAGCTTCCTGTAGGGATGGGTAACTTGGCAGAGCTACGATATCTCAATTTATCATGCACATGCATTGAATCATTGCCTAAAGAGATAGGAAATCTGACGAAGCTGAAGCACTTGGACTTGGAATCAACAGATTGTTTGCAGATAATTCCTCGCGGGGCAATCTCTAGGCTTTCTGAGTTAATTGTGATGAACCTAAATCAAAGTTATTCAAAATGGGAAGAGGGAAGTGGTGGATGTAATATGACTGAGTTGGTAGGCTTGAAACGTTTAACCCATCTTCAAATCTGCATAGAAACTCTGGAAGCTCTTGAAAGGTTGCTGAGCTCTAACCAACTGAGGAATGCTACTAGGTTTCTACAATTGAAAGGATGCGAGGGACTGACTACATCCGCCCAACTATTATACTCTTTTTCAGCAATGAAGAGTCTTAAAGGACTTTCTATTCAATCTTGTGATATGTTGAAGGAGGTGATGATTGGTGCTGATGGAGAGAGAGATGATGATTATCTTGTTTATTGCCTAGAATCACTCGAACTTGACCGTCTTCCCGTCTTAAATTACATTCATGTGGGCCGTGGATGCTTCCGGAGCTTTCGCAGTATATATATTTGGAATTGTTTCGAGTTGAAGAAAATTCATTATTTACTGCAACTTAAGAATCTTGAAACAATCGAAATAATAGATTGCCCTGTACTAGAAGAAGTAATAAACACAGCTGCTGACGATGAAGTGGGAGAGAAAGGGCTAATGCAGCTCAAAGCTATAAAGTTATGGTACCTTCCAGAACTAAGTAGCATATGTAGCTATGCACTGCATTTTCCTTCCTTGGAGGTACTCAACGTGATGCACTGCCCAAAGTTGAAGAAGCTTCCTCTTCATGTTGATCAGAATTCTCTAAGGCTTATACGTGGTGAAAAAGATTGGTGGGATGCATTAGTGTGGGAATCAGATTACATCAAGTCCTATTTTCTTCCCTTTTTCAAGGAATGGTGAGAGTTATTGTAAAGGTAGAAATCTTTTTAGGAGTATTTCATAAATGAAGTGTACATTTTGTTATTAACGTAATACCTGATACCTGTTCCATATGATATTAAATTAATTTCTCATGAGATGGCTCACCACATTAGCTTACTACTTTAGTTCTCCAAACTTGGCTGTCTCGCACTAAAAACAAAGAGAAAATGGGTTGGTCCTTCCAGGCGTGAGATGTATTATATAACTCTTGAGATTTTTTAAGTTCATTCCATCAGTTAATGGATATGCCCCCACATACGCAGGCATGATGAACAGTTGCAATATCCAAACCACTCATCAGAAGGGTACCACTAGCCCAAGAATCACGTACGTCAGTCCACTAGTCAAGCTAACCACAAATACGTGAAAAAGAAAAAAGAAGTAAATTTAAACTTGTAAGTGCTGATTCTCATTTAGGATAGGTAGTAGTCGATTTCATAAATGTTCATGATCAGGAGAAACGGGCTGGAAGGCCCAAACCAGGACAATGCCCCTACCTCTTAACCTTGCTGCTCCAAAGGAATGGGTATGTTACAAAGTTCCACACTGGTTTTGTTCAGTTCATGCCTCTTCTTAGGGTCTTGGATCTGTCATGGTCACGGATAGTAGAGCTTCCTGCAGTGATCGGTAACTTGGCAGAGCTACGATATCTCAATATATCAGGCACAGGGATCTCATCATTGCCTGAAGAGATAGGAAATCTGGTAAAGCTGAAGCACTTGGACATGGAGTATGCAAGTGATTTGCACACAATTCCTCGAGGAGCAATCTCCAGGCTTTCTGACTTAAGAGTAATGAACCTATATTATAGTTATTCAAAGTGGGAAGAAGGGAGTGAGGAATTAAATATGAGTGAGTTGGAAAGCGTGGATCGTTTAAACCATCTTATTCTCACCTTATCAAATGTGCATGCTCTTGAAAGGTTGCTCTGCTCTAGCAAGCTACGGAACGTGACTCGATATCTGTATCTGACAGATCTGACTATCTCCAACCAACTATCATCCCTTTTTACTGCAATGAAAAGTCTTCAACTGCTTTACTTTTACGGTTGCAATGGGTTGGTGGAGGTGACGATTAGTGGGTGTGCGAAGAAGGATGATGATTATCCTGTTTCGAGCCTAGAAAGGCTCATCCTTGATAATCTCCCTGACTTAAATTGCATTCGGGTGGGCGGGGGATGCTTCAGAAACCTTCACACCATAACGATTGGGCAGTGTTCCAAGTTGAAGAAAATTTATGGTTTACTAAAACTTGAATGTCTTGAAATAATTCATATATATCGTTGCGGTGAGCTAGAAGAAGTAATAGGCAGTGACATTCCTGATAATGAAGTTGGAGCTAAAGGGCTAAAGCAACTAAAACGTATAGAACTCTGGAACCTTCAAGAACTAACGAGCATCTGGAGCTCTGCACTGCATTTTACTTCCTTGGAGAAAATCGAGGTCATTAATTGCCCAAAGTTGAAAAAGCTCCCTCCTCTCCCTACCGCACACAATTCTCTAAGGAAGATACGTGGTGAGAAAGAATGGTGGGATACTTTAGAGTGGGAAGAAGATGGCATCAAGTCCTATTTTCTTCCTTTTTTCCATGAAGATGGGTACACAGTATTTGTCAAAGCAGAAATCCTTTCTAATAGTTATTTCTTAGGATGTTAGAGTAATTTTAGAAAGGAGTCTGAATTTTTCTTAGATCCAGTGTGCTATGTATTTTTATGAGTTTAATATGTAATATGTGTGCCATTGTACCACATGATATTATATTAATTTCTTATGTTGGCGATTCTACGCATGAGGTGTATTATAACTCTTGAGCATTGTTTACGCCTTTGTACAAGTGAGCTAATTTACATGCTACCACATATACCAGCACAAAGAGCCCCTTTTTGTGTTGACCCAACGGAGTAAAGAACGAGCAACTGTGCATTTTATTCCAAGTATGCATTTACTTTGGGTCCCACTTGATGAGTGGATTGGCCTGATTCTTGTGCTAGGTATGGTGGGGCCAATTAGCTGGATAGGTTGGATGTCATACCCTTACAACACGAGGGCAACACACAGGACATTGGTGTCCAACTTGTTATGTTAGATCTACTTAATTAAAAATGCTTTATTTGCGAAATTGACGCAAGGAAAGATGTGATGAAGTTGATTACCATCTTTCTCGATTAATAAACATCTTAAATTCACAAGGTATTCTTAAATTCATAACAAAATTTTCTTGAATCCATGAGAGAAATAATGTAATTATCAGAATTTTAATTAATAGATTCTTCAAAAATAAATAAATTTAGCATGATTAAATAACCATAAACAAATCCTAAAATATAATTAAAAGAGTCCTAATTAAATAAGGAAACAAATTCTGAAAATCATAGAAAATTTTGTCATGTCATCGACTCAAAAGTCGATCGGTCGAACGGGCTCAAGAACGTCCAGAGACTAAAACTAAAAATTCTATGAATTTTGAACTATAACTGATTGGTCAACTTGTTGAATAGGGCTTTCATTCTGTCAACCAGATTTGTTGACCTGTCGAAACTAACAAAAATTGCCCAACGATCAATCTGGAGTTTCTGGGGGGATTTTGACATGTCAACCTGATCGGTTGATTGGTCGAATTATGCTGAATTTTGTCAAAAAAATTTTGGGCTACTTATGATACATGTGTGTTAGGTACGTGCTTAATCTACATTATCCTACATCAAAAATAAAATGTGCTGAAAAAATAGCAGATTCATGCATATAGAAAAAGGAAGGATTAACAAGATGCAGCAAGAGGAGTTGCAGAGCAATTGTGCAAGTGGAGTTATTTGATACTCTAGCAGAGTATTACCCTTTATATGCATGCATCTATAACTTCTACAGAACATATATAAGCTTTGATGAGCCCATATGTCGTGTGCAATAAAACTTATGCCACATATATACGTGCCAGCATGGCACGATAGATCCAAGATCCAACCCGTCCATCAGAGGGGCACCACTGTATTGATCCCTAGACCAAGTGTTAGGTTGTCCCACTGGTCAGGTGGTCCACAGTTTTTAAGACAAACGTGCACCTTTAGAAAAATTGGATGAAGCTTTCTAACCCATCCACAATTTTCAAATATTGGACCCACATGCTGATTAGACTAGATTTTATTTTTGGAAAAATAAATATAAGGTATGACCAACCTGAGGGATGGATTAGTATTCTAGCGCCTACGTGCCATGCTGGCAGATGTGGAGCATGTGCACAAGCTTTATTATATACACGTGTGCATTTAATGGATAGACTCAATACGAATCCGCTGGAATGAGTCCCTGACCCCGTCATACAACTCTTGTTTTCAAACTAAATACATGAAAAATAAAATAAAAATAAAAATAATCGAAGAGCCAATCTCATCTCTCGGAGCTAGTTATGTTTTATTTTGGATATTTTTATCAATTTAACTTTATTCAAAAATATTTAAATGCATTAAATATTATAAATTTAATTGTAAAAATAAATAAATAAATAAATAAAAATCGAGTCAGGCAACTACAGACTCATCCAGTCTTCCAGTTGGCCCAACCTGACTAACAATTGAGTCGAGTAGAGTTTTCGGGTTTTTGAACTATAGTCACCTCCGACTCAACTTAGGGCTGAATGAGTCACCGAATCTTTTAACGGGGTCAGTGGGCTCCAGGTTTGGCCCATTGGGTTTCGGAGCTGGGGTTTATAGCTAGTAGAGGTAGGTGGGCCAGGTATGGGCTTGATTTTGAAGCAAATTGGTAAATGATCCTGTCTATTGAAGCCATGCCAGAGCAGTCTTGTCCCTAAATTCAATGGCCCAGTTAAGTGATGGGTTGGGCCTGTCCCTAATACTTAGGCCTGATCATTAATCAGATAGGGTCACGCTGATCATGATGCATTCATCTTAGAAAGAAGGAATAGTAGGTCTTGCTCATCAACATGTAGATAGATTTTTATTTTTTCTTTCGAATATGATTTATTCTACACAAGATTCTTTACATCTTGGCATCATGTTTTGATTATCCAAACCATTCCTTTAGTGGGTTGTGGCACGGATGGAGAAATTTCCTATATAATAGATGATTAAGAGAAATATATATATATATATATATATATATATATATAGAAAAGGCCCACATCAATGGAAGAATTGTCCAATGCTGAAGTTTTAGGATCTTCCATTATGGGATATCTTAGGGTACGCTCCTCTGTAATGGACCTGGTGCAGAGCAGCAGCAGCTGATGCATTAAATGGGAGGCTAACTGTTATTTCAATGCACAAAAATTATTAACCATAAATAAACATGTATAAATATTAACAGAGATTAATGACAAATTACGAGATCAGAAATACACAAAATATAATAGAAGTAAAGCTCCAGTATCAAAGAACGAATGAAATGATAAGAAGATAGTGTCAACAAACTTAGTGGAAGCACGGATCTATATCGCTTTACTGGAAATTATTCGCATCCACTTGATGACATAGATGACCGATTCGGATCTCCTGCAATAAATAATAATAAATAAATAAATAAATAAAAACTTTGGGATACAATTACCAATGGGCTAGTAACAGCACACTCAAACACCAAGTGATTGATGCTCATACATTCACTTTTTTATAAAAGGGAAAAAACATTGGAGAATTTTTAAAGAACAAAGAGAAAGACCTCTTTTGGAAAAGATATTAGAGCGGCTAATGGTTTGCTAAGTTTTTTTTCTCCAAAATGCTATATATAGTAATCATATGTATTATGTGGCGGACACCTTACGCTAAGGTATCAGCCAATGTAAACATTAGTTTTACAAACTGTTACAAAAATGTTGCAAAAAAATGTCACATATTGTAGCAATAGACTCAATCAAAGAAAAGAAAAAACAAAACAACAGCAAAGAAAAAGGAATCATGTATACAAACCCAAGACTCAATCAAAGAAAAGAAAAGACAAAACAACAGCAAAGAAAAAGGAATCATGTATACAAACCCAACCCAACCACACACGAAGTAACAAGCGCAAGCACGCATATATGGTTCATGGCATAACATTCTCAAAAGCTCAAATTTATCATATGCGTCTATACATAAAGGAGAAATAGTTTTCTCATATCTCCAATGTGGGGTTATTCCTACCAACAAAAAGCAAAGATAGTTCAAAGTACTTTTTGTTCAAACTTTCTCTCTTTTATTTAAATAAAAAATGAAAAATCATAGCATTATTAAACCAACACCAACTACTCTCTCTCTCTCTCTCTCTCTCTCTCTCTCTCTCTCTCTCTCTCTTATATTTCCCCATCTCTATAAATATAGTTTATATGGAAAAGGAAGTCATTAGTAGGGCTGAAAGTTGGGCGGGTTCAACCCGATTGACCTGTGACCGACCCAATTAACATTGGGTTGGGCTAGGGTAGGATATATTGGGTCCGATCTCAAGCTTGGGCTATACAAACACCAATCTGATAAACTTGGGTTGGGCTCGGGCAGGATATATCGAGTCCAATCTCAAGCTTGGGCTATACAAACACCAATCCGATAAAACTTGGGTTGGGCTCGAGTTGAGGTCTTGGGTTGCCCGACCCAACTCGAACCCGATCAATATATTAGTTACTTATAAATTATAATTAAGTGTGGATCGTTTGTGTCAAAGGCACACTAGTGATGTTGGGTCTCATTTGTCCACGTCGTGTCCAAGGACTCAAGCTAATAAGATATGCCGGATTTCTCTCTCCCAAATAGATTGTGTGCTATGCTACATGACTTTTAAAGAAGTAATGTCATATATTTTAGCTTGTTTTTTTAAAGAAAAAAAAATGAAGTTCTTTATAAATAATCATATATATATATATATATATATATATATATATATAAAATAAGTCCTATATTGAAATATAATAAACTAATGTAATAATGAAAATATTAGCACGTATACACCCGACCAACCTGATCAACCCCGACTGAGCCCGCCTGGGTTGGGCTTAGGTTGAGAATTCCCAACCCGAGACTGGGTTGTGTTGGGTTAGGGTTGAGGTATACGAACCTTGGGTTGGATTTGGGTTGAGCACCAACCCGAGCCAACCCGCCCGGCTTTCAGCCCTAGTCATTAGTACAATTTTCTTTTCTTTTGTGAGATATATTGATCATTGATGCGGTTCTTGTATGGGGGTGAATAAATCCTCAAGTCATATTTAAAATTTAGATTTTTAGTCCTAACGATACAAAACTTGTTAATGGCCTTGCAAGGATACATTGTATCAACGAAGCCCATGACCACTTGCCAAGTTAAGGCTAGTGGAAGTTGTAATGCGCATGAAACCTTTTTTCCCAATTGCCTTGGATCTTGGCTGTCGATGAGAATGTCCTTTACTTCATCCTACTTCAAAAGATGGTGAGGCAGCTTGTAATCAAAATGTCTCATTCCGGTGAACTAGACTAAGATGGGTGGGCCTCCCATCACCAACATGTGCGGCTGATGAGACTACCGATGAAAAACGTCAACGTAGATTGGCCAAAAAATAAACCCACGATGACTGAACTATCTGAACCGTTTAATCAAAGATCTTCGCATGTAGAACATGAACCACTGATCATTTTGTTTCTGATCACCATGTGTTAAGACCCAAGACGGGACGCTCAAAATTGTGCTATTTCACACTATAGTCAACGACTCCCTTAACACTGTGTAAGGTGTTGATTTATGTGGGCGAACATCAATAATGCATTTTTCTAGTACTTGGGGAAGATAGCTTATACAATATTGGAATGGGATTATTTTGGTAATGCCAAGAAATGATAATTCATATCGATTGATTTCATTTTCATGCCAGTCCTAGTGAGTTTAGAAATCCATCTAAATTTGGCGGGATGCGACTGGTGCAGGAACTAACTGCTGCAAGTCTGTCGGTGGGATCCCGTTTGAATTGCCACTTCCACTATCGAGAACGTTGTAGCCACATTTGTCTAGGAGTCTTACATAGTCCAACATCTGGATTGTTGATGGGCCAGGCCAGGCCCAACCCAGCATAGGCTGGGATTGGGCAGGAGTATCAGGCCTGCGGGCCAAGCTCAAGCTTAAAATTTAAGCTTGTTTCTGAATGGGTTGGTTTTGGACCATCTACAACAGCCCTCAGCCCGGCCTTACATATAATATATAGAAATCATCATTTATTCTTCATGTTACTGCTCCCACTTGATTAGGTTACCTAATTTTTCAAGTCTCCCATCACACTACAAGCTTCACCTCTTGGCCCTAGCTAAGAGGTTTAGCCACACAGGGTAGTGATGAGGCTAAAATCCCTTAGAAAAAGAAAGCATAAAAGCAAGTGAGAGAAAAAAAAAAAAAATTAAAGAAGAAAAAAAACAGTGTGAAGACGTCTTCCACTCTCTACTCCACTTCCGGGCCCAAGATTGGATGCTCTGATCTCCCTATTTCTTCTCCTTTTATCAGGCTGGTACGTCGGTTAGAGTGGAAGAACCGACCTACTTACGCACATCCTTTCACAGAAAGGAAACTGCACTCCCTGTCTTCCGCAGCAAAGAACGCAACAGCATCTTGCGTTTGAATTGAATCCGGGACGCAAGATCGTCCATTCCACTAAATCTGATATCATAGGCATAGTAAAGATTTCCTTCTCTGACTTATGGACGGTCTGGATCACTGATCCTACCATGATCATGCTCAACAAACAGTCCAGGACGTCAGGATTGATTGGACGCTCGACCTGCCAAAGAAAAGACGCTGTGATGATCGATGGGCCTCACAATTATGTTTTATTAGAAATATGACACGTTCATTAGATTTATGTAGAAATTTCAGCAATAAAAAAGTAGTTTTTATCGAGTTTTGGTGTGGTCCACTATATAAAATAAATTCGCCGTCCATCTTGCGTTTTTCGACGATCCACATGCGTACATGTTTATGGGGCAAAAAATTCACCTAGAGAGGGGCATTCCTAGCCCATAGACATAATGGACGGATCTTATTGTCCATATGGACGATGTATGGGGCCTACAATCAAAAAGCCAATCGGACAGGGACATCCACTAGGCGTTCTGCGCAGGAAGAGAGCGAGGGACGGGTCAGCCCAGGTTTGACCGGGCTGGCCATCCGGTGTGGCGCGGGCGCTGTATGCGTTGTGTACACGCATATCATGCATGCGGTCTATTTAGATGTTTATGAGAAATCCGTTCAGTCCATTCGTTGTGTCATATCTTTTAATATGTTGATACCAAATTGAAGCATATCCAGATATCAGGTGGGCCCCAAATAAATGATTTAATATATTATCTGTTCGTTGGACTATTTTCACGAGGATATAATGGCTGAAATTTGATATGTACGGTTAATTTATGGTCCTTAAGACATATATAAATTTTCAAACTGAACGAATGATGGAAACCTTGTGATATTGTATTCTAGCTGACTTTCAGACCCATTTAATGTGAGTGGCGTGATTTTCTCGAATCTCTAGTATGTAAATTCATCGATCTCAGTCTCCTGGAGTCCGTCCCATGCTTTGGTGAATTCTGAGCATTAAATCTTAGCTTTTAGTACCCTGTTTCGGTCCAAGCTCACAAATGCACCTTGCATCACAAACATGATTAAATTGGACCGTTAAACAGTATTATGTTTATAAATCCAGATAATAACTAGGGTCTAATATGCAATATTTGACCCTCAGCACCACTCGCTGAAGTAGAGCGAGTCACGGACAATTTCATGGCCCAAGATGGACTAGAGAAAGCCTGATCGGAGGCGGAAGTGATCCAGACCATCATATGCCCATGCCAAATTTGCGAGATTCCATAAGATGGACAGTCAAAAATCCATTTTATTTCTGTTTTTATTATTTATAATAAGTTTTAATTCGATCATAACTTTTGATCCATTGAGTTTTAGAAATCGTGCCGAACATGAAAAGGGCTTAGAAAAATTAGGAGAATAATGTGGTCAGGCCAAATTGGACACTTATTATTTTTGGCTGAAAACAATGAAGTCTAGTGGAAATTATGATAGTCTATAAATAGTAAGTTTACTATTTTTGTTAAGTCACAATTTTAGAGAGTTTAAGTTATAGTTTGATTATGAAACTTCTTCCAAGGGTTGTTATCAATATTTAAGGGAGTGTGAACTTCTTTTTATTATCAACGAATTTATTTCTATTTTCTATCTCTCTTCGTGCATAGACATGTGAGAGTTGTGTTGATGTCATGGTGAGCTGGGCAAGCTCCGTTGAACACACGCACACAACCCCCCCCCCCCCCCGTGGAATTTCACCACTTACGGATACTCGAACCCTTGACTGGGTGTTGAAACTCCTGAGAGTCTACCACCCGAGCAAGAGTAAGGATCCAACTCTGTTGAACCCTAGCTCACATTGTTCAAGATACACTTGAGCCTACAATAGACCACAATAGTCCAGCCAAGTCCAGCCCAAAATGAAATGATTATCCCGGGCCTGAGCCAGAGGGTTGATCAGGTTGGAGCCTATCCTGGCCCAGGCTCTTGACGAACCAAAATAATCCATCTAAGCCCCACCTGAATTGTTCATACTACATCTGTGCCTGAGGGTTAGGCGTAAGACAAGCCGAAACGGTCCAGCCAAGCCCGGCCTGAAATGCTTTTTTTTTAAGCAGCAAGGGTTGATCGGTTAGAGGGAGAGGGAGAGATGGGAGTGTGAGTGACACAGGACGCGGGTTAGCTACTGAACTAGGCAGTAGCAAGTCTCCTACTGAAGTCAGGTCTCCACTTTCTGTGGGCCCACCATGATGTATGTGTTGTATCCACACGGTCCATCCATTTGGAGATATCATTTTAGAGAATGATACAAAGAACTAGTCAGATCCAAAGCACAAGTGGACCCCACCATGGAAAACAGTGAGGATTGAACGCCTACCATAAAAAAATTCTTTGAGCCATGGAAGTTTCCGATCAAGCTGATATTTGTGTTTTTCCTTATTTCATGTCTATGTTAACTTATAAATAGGTTGGATCTCAAATAAACATCACGGTGGACCTTAAGAAGATTTCAATGGTGGGCATCACTGTTCCCAATTTTTTCTGTAGTGGGATCCACTTGAACCTTGGATCTACCTCGTTCTTTGGCTCGTGGCCTAAAATAATCTCTCCAAATGAATGAATGGTGTAAATACAACACATAAATCATGGTGGGGCCACCTAATGTGGTGACGTAACTTCCTTAGCGAGACTCGATACCGTCGGGGTCAGTAGCTAATCTGCGTCCCCACATAAAACCCCTCTTGCAACCTCTTAATTAGTTTGTTGTTATTAAGATCCACATGAGACATGACCCACACGTTCAAAACCTATCACATGAATTATACGGTACACCCACCGACATCTTTGGCACACCATATACAGGTTTTCAATTCTGACAAGCACGAGCCCATGGTCAGTCTCCTAGATATGAATATTAGATAAAACCAATCATGGAACTTTCTACGTGGATCAGTTTATTATTTTTCTTCTTATTTGTATAGTTTTCAGCCATAGATCAAAGGGTTAAGATTGTGCCATTGATGTAATTTTTGACTTATACTCCATCCACCATCGAACACAACAGACCAATAGTTTTGATCGACCTAAACATGGCCCCACTTATTAGAAATGAAACCTGAATATACATGTATCGTGAAATCCTTTAACATAAAATTTCTCTCATTCCCCTTTTGACAACCCTTCTTCATGTGGACCAACCTGCAATATGTAAAAAAAAAATGGCTCATCAAATAAATAATAAATACATGTAGCATATCCTCAATAATTCAAAATGGCCCCAATAATGTTAGTCCATTTGTCACCACTAATATTTTAAAAAGACAAAGGCAACGACAAGATCCAGGTGCGTCTAGTGTCACTTGTCACTGAATGATTTCTGCAGTTTTGGGGCAACTCTATCCACTGTTCCTTCGCCCCATTCAATGAAGTTTCGATCCTTGGACTCCTGGGAGAAAACAAAGGATCACATGGGAAACATAGCTGAAAACGGATTAGGTGTTTACCCACCGATGAGGCCACCTTGATATATGTCTTGTTTTGAAGATCATTTTAAGTTAACAGTCTAAAAAATGAAGCAGATCCATATCTCTAGTGACCACACTACAGGAAATAGTTGTCATTGAATAGTAGGCCTGGTCCTAAAATAAAAGGCCCTGTTAAGTGATGCAGTGGGCCTGGCCCTAACACTTAGACCCGCCTAATAATCAGGTTGGGTCATGCTAATTTTGATGTATGTGTCTTAGAAAGAATGAATAAGTAGGTCTTACTCACCAACCTGTGTATAGATTTTTACTTTTATTTTTTGAACATGGTCTATTATCATGCAAGATTCTCTACATCTGGGGCTGTAGCGGAGCCCATCATGTAAACTGCTTCGATGACCAAAACTGAACCCTACGTGTCAGCAATTCCCTACTGAAAATGTTCTGCAGGTCTTAATTCAATGAGGACCTCATTTGAGGGGGACATGTCTAGCTAGAAATCTTAGAAGACAACACGTGTCAAAGATTCGGGCCATTGATAAGTAGGCGGCAGGAGTTGAAGTTAGATCAACCGGTCAGATTTTTTTTTTAAAATTTTTTTTTTTAATTTTCAATTAGGTAATTCATTACAGCACAAATGAACATTGATCTGGATCGTTGAAATGGTGATCCCTAGTTTGGATGCAGCATGGCCAGAAAATCACAATGGTTGGACTATCCAAGCCAGCCAATCAATGACCTACGGAGGACAATTGCAACGAAAATGATCAGAGGTAAGAATTCAAAGGGCAAAATCAAACGATGAGGCTTGTCTAATCAGAATAACTTTTGGGCAGTATACCATCAACAATGAAGGACGCATGTAAGGTGTATGAGTTGGACCCTCCTTGTTAAATGCTCACAGATAGCGACAATGGTGGGACCCACCTGTGGTGGGATTATTCTATGTAGGGAAAGAAATCGGACCGCGTACTGAGTTACTCAGTATGCTTTCAGCTTACTGAGTAAACTTAGTTGGGCCCACTGTGAATGTATGTAGTCTATCCACACCGTCCATCCATTTTTCCTGCTAATTTTAGGGGCTGATCCCAAAATTGACGTAAATCCAAATCTCACGTGGACCATTCCATAGTAAACAGTGTGGAATAATGATTTCCACCGTTGAAACCTTTCTAGGGCCCACAGTAATGTTTATTTGTCATCCAACCTGTTCATAAGATCACAAAGACATGGATGAAGAGAAATCACAAACATCATCTTGATCCAAAACTTCTATAGCCATAAAGAATTTTCCAATGGTAGAGGTTCAATCACACTGTTTCCTGTGGTGTGGTCTACTTGAGCTTTTTATATGCTTCCTTTTTTAGCTCAAGATTTAAAATTATCTTTTAACATGTATATACGGAATGGATCAAATAAATAAATAACGGTGGACCCCACATAGTTTACTCAGTACTGAGTTAATCGGTACGCGATTTCTCCGTGGGACACCGGTATTAGGTAGCATAGCGGTAAGAATGTTATTAGTGTGGTGACTGGCTATGGTGGACTCATGTGGTCTGTGCATGACATCCACTCCGACCATCAGGTGAACCCTCACACATTTGGGCTGGATCCCAAATCTCAGGTAGACCCAAGTTTAAGATGGGCCACACCACATGAAAGAATTGAGAGGGAATGCCCACCCGTAAAAATCTTACTGTTTCTGTGGCCCATCGTCACATGCATGTACCATCCAATCCATTCATCAAACATGCTCCACCTCAACCAACAAACATCCTGAAATTTATGACATTTTAAAACTCATGTGCCAACCCGGCCTAGAATTTAGTAGTTTAATGCATGATTTAACAATTTTCCTTGAGTTACCCTTCTGACATTTTAAAACTGTTCATTAAGTCTAGAACACATTGCATGGTTTACCATGTGAAAATAAGACTGGTCGTATAATCAAATCCATATTTCTTGGCCTATTTTATATAACCGTCCTCATTTACAACTCATGGATATGACTGTTCTGGTTGTCTAGTTGAAGTGATTCTTTAAAATCATAAGCAATCCATGATGGGATCTATCAAACAGATGAATCGCACCAATTTTTGTACAAATGATCGTGACTGTTCATATTAGATACTATACATAACCATCTTACCATCATCAAATTGGCTTGATATTTGCTAGCTAGCCTATGAAATTTTTGTAAAACCTAATGTACAGTCTAGATCAATCATTGGAGTGTTAAAGTAGCCCAATGTAAATAGGAGAACTTAATTTTACACATCTCTCCAAGGGCACTTGAGAATCTGTCTTTACCAACTTAGTGTAAGATTAGGTACAACTATCTCCAAGTTTTAAATGAATAAACCATCATTACTGGTTGAATTTAGGGTCAACGAAGATGGAATCATTTTAGAGGGTGAGAAGTACAGCTAATATTAGGGGTTCTTCCAAATGAATCGATACTGATTTCCTCGCTCAATAGCATTTCTTTTCCCTTTCCATACCCATAGATTTCATTAACTCAGTCATTCCTCTACTGTTCTACGCATACGATACGTCGTCAACCTCTATTTCCTCTTCGTGCGTGCTACCGGTGGTGGCGCCGATTCCTGCGTTAAGGCAAGTAATCGGGTTGAATCCAAGCCATCTATTGTGCGATAAAATCTCAACTGCTCCCTCCCAACCATTTATATTTTTATGACGAATTTATCCCCTCTAAATCTTAACTGTGTGGACAAAAATATCCTTATATTTTTATGACGAATTTACCCTTCTGAATCCTAACTGTAAGGGCAAAAATATCCAAACTGGGGTGTAAATGGGCGGCCAGCTAGGTTTCCGGGCCTGTCCCGCATCGAACAGGGCTTGAGTGGGAGGATGAGGCCCCAGCCAGTCTCTCGGGTTTGAATTTCAAACCCCTTTGTAAACTTTGGAGTCGCTCTAAACTAAGATCTTAGAGAAACCGAAAGGAGAGACCCTCAACTGAATATTTGAGCCCCAACTGAAACTGAAACCTCTACTTGGGTGAGCCACACCACAGGAAACAACAGTGATCAAGTACCCCACTGTTAAAAACTTCTTGGGGCCACCATAGCCACCATAATACTTATTTCCCATCCAACCTATTGATAAGGTCACAGACTTGGATGAAGGGACCACATTAATATCAGCTTGATCCAAAACTTTTGTGGCCCACAAAAAGTTTTTACATGATCAATAACCACTGTGTCCTGTTGGTCCACCTGATCCGTCAAAACAGATGGATAGTGTGGATGTAAGGTACATACATCATGGTAGGCCACCACAAGGCTCCACCGACCATAGTGCATCTCGGGTCTCACCGAAGCTGCACCCATTTTTTTGACTTATATCTAAAATGATCTGAAAAATGAATGGACAGTGTGAATAAAACACATTTAAGTCTATAACACTTTTCAAGGGCTACCATGTATTATAAGTGAGGCTGCTTGATTGATCATATCCATCTTAATTGAGCTTTTTAAAAAAAATTTTTTTTTTTTTAATAGCAGTTGGGACTCATGGATAGGATTGTTATGATTGTCTAACACAAGTGATTCTTTAGAATAAAAAACAATCTATGATGGGAGTAATCAAATAGATAGATGGCATTGTTGGTTAAGACTTATTGTTGTCTGATATTTCCATGCTAGCCCATGATTTTTTTGGTTGATCATAATGGACAGTCAAGATCAACCGAATGAACGTAAGCAACCAGGAGAACTAACCCTTAACAGTTGTGTGAGAGATCTTGAGCACCTCAAAAGTCATATTCTGTAGCATCTAATCTATTTGGAGAGAGAAATCCGTGTATCTTGTTAGCTTGTAGTCATCGGCGACGACGTGGACTAATGAGAACGGATGGTACTGAATTTTTCCGTGCCTTCGGCATAGACTATCCGCATCTGTGTTGAAGGCAAAGGGAATTCGAACTTCTGTACGACATTGGTAAACACTGTTCATTTATTGCAGATCACACCAGCTCACAAAATACGCAGAAATTTTCTCTCCCCCAACGGGTTGCATACTATACGACACAACTTTTAATGTGTGGAACTTATGTAATCCTATTATGATTTATGTATTAGAATCACACTGTTAATCCATTTGTCCATATCATTTTATCATTTTAGAGCATGAGCCTAAAAACAAAAAACATCCAAAGTTCAAATGGATTACACTACAAATATCAGCTCGATGATATCCTTATGTGGCCTCGAGAATTTTTCAACAGCAAATTCCTATTGTTTCTTGTGGTGTGGTTTACTTACCTTGAATTCGCCTTTTTTTTTTTTTTTTTTCTTCAGGCTCATATAAGTTCTTCCAAATGAATTGACATTGAGCTCCTCAATTGCATTATGAGAGCTCAATTCCACCCATTTTCTTTTTCCCTCCACAGACATGGGGTGCATCTGCCAAATCATCAACATTAAGGACATGAGCCCAAGCCCAAACCAACATAGGAGATAAAGAGCAGAAGTAGGAACAAGCGAGAGCACATCAAGCAGATGGACATCACCACATTCGACATTGCTATCTTGCACCAGCATTGTATTTCACCACTGATTTCAAAAATGGCCCCGAAAATTGGAATATCGTGCATGTCAGACACTACGCCAAAACAACAAAAAAAGGACGGTCCAAAACCGTCTCAAATGACCAAAAAGGACAGTCATGGACCGTTGCATGGACCGTCAAATTTTGATGTATCGTATTACTTAAAGGACGGTCGAAAACCATCATTCTTATTGACGAAAAAGGACGGTCATGGACTGTCTCCTATGAGCCTTCAAAGGATGCCATCGACCGTCCTTAAAAAGAACGGTCATGGACTGTTTCTTATGAGCCTTCAAAGGATAGCCATCAACCATCCTTTAAAAGGACGGTCATGAACCGTCCTTCAAAAGGACTGTCATGGACCATCTCTTATGAGCTTTCAAAGGACGGTAATGGACCGTCTTTAAAAAGGACTGTCATAGACCGTCTCTTATGAGCCTTCATCGACCGTCCTTTAAAAGGACGGCCATCGACCGTCCTTTAAAAGGATAGTCATGGACCGTTTCTTATGAGCCTTCAAAGGACGGCCATCGACCGTCTTTTAAAAGGACAGTCATAGACCATCCTTAAAAAGGACTGTCATGGACCGTCTCTTATGAGCCTTCAAAGGACGGTCATGGACTGTCCTTTAAAGTGACTGCTATGGACCGTCCCTTATGAGCCATCATAGGACATTTTCAAATTTAAGAGGGTCAATATACACCTGTTACAATATATTTCATCGTATTCTTCCTAATATACATCTGTTATATAATATATTTCATCATATTCACATTCACGTCCATCTAAACCCAAACTACATAAATCCAACATAAACTACATTCATCCAAACATAAACTACATACATCCAAACATAAACAATCTTATCCACATTACATTCATCCATGCATAAATACATATAAGTTTAACATCATAAAAAAAAAAAAAATCAGCAACAATTTTCTTTTTGCATCTTTCATCTAATAAAAAAATATTAAACCAACAAAACATTATAATTCAGAATCATAAAGAATTGCATAAACTTCTTCCAAAAAAGTGGGCACTTTTTAAAAATAAAACTGATCATTAAAATAAAACTAATGCAAGCAAATAATGCAAAAAAGTGTTTCAATTCAAGTTAATAGAAACAACAATAAAAATTAAAGCTTTGTAAAAAGGGGCATGTGTTAAAAGGGATACATTCTTGTTTGTTGTCATGTGATTGGGCTACAATTCAAGTTAATAGAAACAACAACAAAAATTAAAGCTTTGTAAAAAGGGGCATGTGTTAAAAGGGATACATTCTTATTTGTTGCCATGTTAAGGTTTAGGTTTAGGAAATCGGGTTCGGGTTCGGGATCGGGTTTAGGTTTGGGTTTTCAAGTTTAGGTTTAGGTTTAGGTTAGGGAGTTGAGATTAGGATTAGGTGTAGGTCTAGGTTTAGGGATTTGAGAATACATTTAGGTTTTAGGTTTAGGTTTAGGTTTTAGGTTTTAGGTTTAGGTTTAGGTTTAGGTTATAGGTTATAGGTTATAGGTTATAAGTTTAGGTTTAGGTTATAGGTTTTAGGTTATAGGTTTAGGTATAGGTTATAGGCTATAGGTTATAAGTTTAAGTTATAGGTTATTGGTTAAGGTTTAGGTTATAGGTTTTGGTTTAGGTTTAGGTTTATAGGTTTAGGTTAAGGTTTAAGTTTTAGTTATAAGTTATAGTATATAGGTTATAGCTTTAGGGAATTGAGAATAGGTTAAGGTTAAGGTTTAGGTTTAGGAAATCGGGTCCGGGTCCGGGATCGGGTTTATGTTTGGGTTTTTAAGTTTAGGTTAAGGAGTTGAGATTAGGATTAGGTGTAGGTTTAGGTTTAAGGATTTGAAAATACATTTCGGTTTTAGGTTTAGGTTTAGGTTTTAGGCTTAGGTTTAGGTTATAGGTTTAGGTTATAAGTACAGGTTATAGGTTTAGGTTTAGGTTAGGTTATAGGTTAAGGTTTAGGGAATTGAGAATAGGTTAAGGTTTAGGTTTAGGAAATCAGGTTCGGGTTTGGGATCGAGTTTAAGTTTGGGTTTTCAAGTTTAGGTTTAGGTTTAGGTTAGGGAGTTGAGATTATGATTAAGTGTAAGTTTAGATTTAGGGATTTGAGAATACATTTAGGTTTTAGGTTTAGGTTTAGGTTATCGGTTTGGGTTTAGGTTTAGGTTTAGCTTATAAGCTATAGGTTTAGGGAATTGAGAATAGGTTAATGTTTAGGTTTAAGAAATCGGGTTCGAGTTCGAGATCGGGTTTAGGTTTAGGTTTTCAAGTTTAGGTTTAGGTTTAGGTTAGGGAGTTGAGATTAGGATTAGGTGTAGGTTTAGGTTTAGGGATTTGAGAATACATTTAGGTTTTAGGTTTAGGTTTAGGTTTAAGTTAAGGTTTAGGTTTAGGTTATAAGCAATAGGTTTAGGGAATTGAGAACAGGTTAAGGTTTAGGTTTAGGAAATCGGGTTCGGGTTCAGGATCGGGTTTAGGTTTGGGTTTTCAAGTTTAGGTTTAGGTTTAGGTTAGGGAGTTGAGATTAGGATTAGGTGTAGGTTTAGGTTTAGGTGTCACGCCCCAAACTCGGAAAACGAGCTCACAAAATTCTCGATCGCCGAATCCGGTGTCGACAGCCTCCGTACTGTCCCATTCTCGGATCCCGGCACTCATATGCTAGATTCCGATACTGGGATCCTACAAGGAGAATTTTTAGTATAATTTTTTTTGAAATGGAGCATAACCACAAGCATAACCAAGTTACAAAACAATATCACCACATATCCACTATATCAAAAACTTTAAGTGCAATGCGGAAAGGAGAATACAAGGTGATCAAAAAGCTCCAAAATGATCAGATGCGTGCTCTTGCCTCAACGCTGCTGCTGTTCAATGACACCTACACGCAATGGTCGTGCATAAGCTTACAAAAGCTTAGATGGTGGTGTAAGTGTGTGTGCAAGGCAAACGCCAAGTGTATAATATCAGAGTAATGCAAAAATATGCGGGTAAGTCCATGAATGCAATCAGCTATACCAGAACGATGTGATGCAGGGTATGAATGCTATCGGTCATACTAAGGTCATGCGATGCGAGGCCTATGTAACCAAATGTCATATGCGAGATGTAAAGTAAGCGTGCCAGTACTCATCAAGTACACATATCAATACAGTTCCTCTCTGGATATTACCAGGGTCTAATATACTTCACACTGACTGCCTCCTCCCTATCTGCACAGCCAAGCAAGTGGAATAGACCTCACTATCCACCTAACCAGTAGTTTGCCAATGCCTACCCGGCTCATCGATAACGGACTCATTTGCGAGCTGGTTAAACTCTGCCTAGCTTATAGCCCCCTTACTCGGGCAGATAAGACCACACCCCCTTCCAACCGACCACGACATAGTGGGAGATACAGCCTACTGGTATTCGGCACTCAGGCGCTCGTGTATCCATTCGGTATAGATGTTAGAGCATCTCCTAGTACCAAAAAGGTTCTGGGATTTTCACCCAAGGACATCCTAAGTGCCCACAATGCTCGAGCCAATATTTTCGGTATCTCATCTGGCCATCCATGATGTGCCTGTGGAGTCCACGACCCTGATGTCGCTAGGGCGTGCAGTGAATCACGACACACAATGTGAAATGCATGAGTCACACCGTCAGTCATGCAGCAATCTCGCGCGTACCACGCGCTCATGTGGGGCACTCCATCTCATAAGGAGTCCCGTAAATGTCTCAGCCCAACGACTTATGCAATGATCAAACATTCCTCATATCAAGCATACATATGATGCGTATGGGCATGAATCATGGAGATATACTAAGCATGTTACAAAGTGATGAACCATCAACAAGTATGGGCCTACTAATGGGCCCTAGGGAGAGTTATAATGCGGACATTTAACCAACATTATTCTTACAACGTGGACGTCAAACCAACATTGCTCCCAAGGCATGGCCCGCCATAAAATATCATTACCCAAACCATAGGGAATCACACATTGCAATGGGCCTATATACGTCTTATTGGGCCTCGACCCATAGGCCTTAGATACATCAAATGGGCCGCCTCATATGGGCCTTATATAAATCAAGTGGGCCGCATCAATGGGCCTTGTACACATTGCAATGGGCCATAACCCATGGGCCTTGAATACAGAACAATGGGCTTTATAACATGGGCCTTATATTCATATCAAGGTGGGCCTCAACAACGGCCACAAATACATCAATTGGGCCTAATCACATGGGCCTTATGTACATCAGGTGGGCCACCCCAATTGGGCCCCATGTCTATACTCAAGTGGGCCCCAACAATAGGACATAATACATCAAGATGGGCCTAATCCTATGGCCTTATATATATACCAAGGTGGGGTCCACTTGGACTATAGATTGAGCTTTCAAAATGGTTAGACAATTTGGATGCAACACAAACATCATGGTGGGGGTCCACATGAAGGCCCACCATCATATATATAATTTATATAATATATATATATATACAATACTGTATGTAATATTATATATATATATACACACACACACGTACACACACACGGGCACACGCACACACACGCACGCGCACACACACGCGCACACGCACGCGCACACACACACCGTCCCTTGGACGGACGGTGTGAATGAAACCTATACATCACTGTGGGTCCCACGTGGGGCCCACCATTATGTTTACTAGCCATCCAATTCGTTGAGAAGGTCATACGGACCTGGAATGAAGAGGAAAACAAATTTCATCTTGATCCAACACTTCTGTGGCCCAGAAAAGGAGTTTTAAGGGTAGACGTTCAATCCCACAGTTTCCCGTGATGTGGGCCACCTGAGTTTCAGATCGGGCTGATTTTTGGAGGGGGCCCACTTCAAGCAGGGGCCCACCTAATGAACAGATTGGATGACAAATATACACCATGGTGAGGCCTACGGCTAGGGCCGTTGGTCTACTCTCGTCCGCCCGCCCAAAGAATGGCCGATCGCTCTGAGCAGCGTCTGCCGTATGTAATATATATGTAATGACCACGAAAATTTTGTGCTAATCTTTCCTTAGTAGCTTTTTTTGGGGTAATTAGCGCTATACTGCTTGTGAAATTTGCATCAATCACTTTAAATTGTATCTGCATGACTCAAAACCTGTAGATTAGTTAGCGCTATGTTACTCTGAAACTTGGGATCCATCGCTAAATCCAGTTGTTCTTGAGAATTTTTAGATGTTCTGGATTGGACCTGGACCACGCGTCGAAAGTCCGATAGCGATGATCTTAGGCTATTGCGGTCACCATGTTGGGCTTGACCATCACCTCGAAAATCAAGTCCATGTGATGTTCTGGGTCGATTTGATTGAGTTCGGAGTGAAGAGTGTGAGAACGGTTGAAAATTTAATAAGCTTTTATGAAATCTGAGTCGTGTCGCTTGCGCGATGATTTTAAGCAATCTGACTGTTGGATTCTGACCCAATTTCACCCTCTGATCAGGGAAGGTGGCCCAGGCATATCCTTGTGCTTGTGGACCTGATCGAGATTTGGTGACCGTTGATTTGAGTGTGGTCCGCCAAGGCTGATCTGAAGATCCAGTCGGTACGAAAACTCTGCCTGACCTAGATCCATGGTCGGTGAGCTTAAGTCCGACCTTTCGTGGTAATAGGCCCACCGGAAGTGCTTCGTTGGATTGTGAGAGGCTTGTTTTGGTTATACCTTAAGTATACCTTGGCCCTGGGGTTATTTTCATCAATGTTAGGCCTATTTATCGTCCTTCAAACCCTAGCTCTCTTTTCCATGCGAATTTCCTAACCCTAGCTAAGAAAGAGAGAGAAAGTGAGAGAGAAGTTGGTGAATCATCTTAGATTCTTTCCTGTTCTTCTTCATCCTTAAACCTTCACTTTTGAATCGTTATTCCGGCGATTCTGAGTTCATCCTTGGGTAAGTTAACCTAACCCTAATCTGTGTTAGAGCTTAGAATAGTCTTGGTGTTGTTGTATCTCATTTCTATTCTTGCTTTAGGGTATTTTATCGTCGTTGACGAAGACATATCGTCTGAAATCAGTTCAGTATTCTTTTCTAGCTTAAGGTGCGGACTTTAAGTGCATATGTTATGGTTTTCAAGGCTTTCAATGCCAGTTAATGGTTTATTCTTGCTATGGATGAAATTTCACATGCCAAATACAATGTTTAGTTTGCGTTCCTGATATGCATATGCTATATTGAGATTTGTGTATTCTATGTCTATGTATAAAGTACCGTATGCATTAAAAAATGAACATGTGTTTGCCATGATTATTTGTCGTGTACTTATGCTAATTGTATGTGCGACAACTCCTTGGTAAAAGGAATTGTCCAAATGTGTGTATTTCAACATACGTCATGTATGTTGAACTATGTATTCTAAGTGTTTGTAGAAATGCCTGAATGATCTAAAGTGTAATATATTACACTATTTGCAGGCGTTGAGAAGTGATTCTCAACACTCCTATTGATGCGTATGATTTCCTTCATGTAAGTTACATTCCTTGTTGTTTAATTTCAAGCATTACTTATGCTTACATTCATGTTAAGTTGATATTCTTCAAATGCTTGAGTACCACATGATTTGAGTTGTTGTTCCATTACTGTTCTACATTCAATACGAATATCTGTTGTAGTGTAATGTGTATGGGACTATGCGTTAGTCCAGGAAATTGGTAATCAGCCTTAAGTTCGTGGCTGAGGTTGCTTTCGCCACGTAGGACGTATTAGACGAACCCGAGTCGTATTAGAGTTGTCGGCGGTGGTTTGGCCACGCGGTTTGTTTGCGCTCTCTTTGTCGTTCAACCCAACGTGCGGTCGTGCTAATCGAGTTCGTCAAGTAACCCGATTGTCCAATGTATGTTCATCATGTATGGACGCCATTGTTAATCTCGGGTACCAAACTTATCGATGAAATCCTATTAACCGTTGTACCTTAATCCGCTAAGACTCATAAGCCGGACATAGTGGTATGGGATACCGTGGTCGAGCTGTCGGCCTACGCTGGGTGACGAGTCTCCCCGTAGTGACCAGTGAGCAACCAAACTCGTGAGCCGATTATGGTGGTATGGGACACTATATTCGTGCTGTTGGCCTACATTGATTGGTGACGAGCCCTTTGTAGTGGCCTCGAGCATACCTAGATACCGCATTGAGATGACAAGCCTTAGTATAGTAACGAAGGTATGATAGGCATGCATTGATTGGTGACGAGCCCTTTCCAACGACCTGAAAATATATGATTGTATGAGATTGTCTAGGACTGACGACCCTAGAATGGATCACCGTTTGGATGGTGATATGAGGAAGGTACCTTAGCTTCCCAATCCTGCTATATGAAAAGGACTAATAACAACTTGGTAATCATGTTCATGCACCGCATTTGCATGTGCTTTGTAGACGTGGTGCACTTTGAGGCGATGTCATGCGTAACGTAAGATGAAGACGCTGAGGGTGTACGTGTGAGGGCACGCATTATTCTGCATACATCCTTGCATTAACAAGAGTACTTAGGACTTGTTTAATTGTTCTGCTTTATCATTACTGTTTGATTGAACTGATAACATGTTAACCTGTGCTTTATTGTTCCACTGAGTTGATCACTCACTCCCACGTTCTAGGGTGGTGTTAAACACCCACCAGACTGTGTCTTAGTTGCTGATGTTGCAGGTGTTGAGGCGACTTCTGAGGCAGAGCGGGAGATTGATGATGATGAGGCTGCTTTCTCTTTTATGTAGTTTTCGACGAGTTCTAGTGAGCCTTGTTCGAATGCGGGGATTCCGGGATTTCTTTTGGGAATTAAATTATGTAATTTGATACTTGTAAATTTTGATAGTAACACTTACATTACAACCTGGTATGTGTATGTATTTCAGGATTCGCACATGTATACACATATATTTCTTTAAGTCTTCCGCTTGCTTTCTTCAATTATTCCTGAATTATATTTGCTATTTGGCTTAATCTATTCCATGTTTTATGCACTAATACAAATAACATACATCCATCATTAAATATGTTGCATAAGTGATGTTTTGGAACTCGGGAGCTGAGTTATGCTTGTGCATGTAATATATATATATATATATATATATATATATATATATATATATTATTTTATTTTATTTTTTTTAAACGAGTTTTTTTATGGTTTTTCGTGTATGGAACCCGCATCAACTGAATCCAGCCCGTCCATTGCTCTCTATGGCTCAAGACCATTCGAACGAGTCCAATATCCTATGTTTTTCGGCGCATAAAAAATGACAGGGTGACTTTCAACGGTAGACACCACTATTCTACATGCTATGGCCCACCCAAAGATCGGATAGATTTCATTTTTCGGCTCAACGCCTAAAATGAGTTGGTAAATAGGATGGATGGCATGGATTGATCTCATACATCAATGTGGAGTCCACACAAGTGGACCACCCCAAAATGGTGTGAACCAAGCTGATATTTGTGTTTTTCCCAGACCACGTCTAGCGTCTCTGGACGCTGGATGGTTAGACGAAACACATACATTCGAGGTGGGCCCAGCTTAGGTGGGCCACCACATGAAGGATGGTGTGGTGCAACACATGTAAGGTGGGCCCCACTTATAAATGGCTTGGGTAAAAGTCACACCTCATGGTGGGGTCCATCCGGGTGGGCCAAAGGCCACATCATCACATACAATAGGAACAAAGAAAATGAAAGAGAGAGAGAGAGAGAGAGAGAGAGAAAGAGTGGGACATACGTGTAATGGAGGGACCCCAACACTATGGGCCCTCCTTTCATTCAACCATACATCAAGTGGATCCCAATACATGTGGGCCCACTAAAACAAAAATCAATGGTGGAGATCCTTTCTCCACCAAGTGTAAGGTCTAGATGACCTTTTTTTATGTAAGGGAAAATAAACATCATGATGGGGTCCATAGAGAATGGCCCCATCATGAAATGATCATGAGCATCAAGGTGGGCCATCGACCACACCTAGGGTTCAAAGTGAGATCCATACCATCAATCGGTAGGCCTCGCTTGGCCCATCATTAAAAACATGAAAAATCTATCCTAACAAGCACCCACCGTCGATCTCCTTGTGCTTCACTTTGATGGAGGGAGATGAGAAGTGGATGGCTTGGATGAAGGATCTTTGGAATGGGAAGTGGGCCACCAAATCACATTTTTCTCTCCATGGGAAGGCTTAGACGTGGGATTTCCTTGCTTGGGAAAAGTGATGAGAAATGGGAGAGAGAGAGGGTTGTAAAGAGAGAGAGAGGGTAGCTTAGGTAGGCCATGATTACTTGTAAGAGAGGGTGGTTAGCAATAAATGCTTGTAAGAAGGCTAGGGGGTATGGTGGCTATAGCTAGGGTAGGGTGGCTATAGCTAAGGTAGGGTGGCTATAGCTAGGGTAGGGTGGCTAAGGCTAGGGTAGGGTGGCTAAGGCTAGAGTAGGGTGGCTATAGCTAGGGTAGGGTGGCTAAGGCTAGGGTAGGGTGGCTATAGCTAGGGTGATGTCATCTATCACCCTCATGATTATCTAGAGATTAGTGCCACATGGGATGAGTGGGTCCCGCAATATGCGGTCCACGGCCATTAAAATGCACGGTCTACATCTTATGATCCAAGCGTTGGGTTGGCACACGAGACGCGGCTTGAACGCGGCCGGTGCAATTAATGGTAGGTCTCGGTTAAGCCGACCTCAAATCTACGGATATGATCTAGGATCGCGTGCAAATGCGATTATAGATCGCGAGTTACCGAAACGCGGGAGTCGACGGAATAATACGGATTAGGATACGGGTCTTACCTCTCCCTACATAATAAAAATTTTATCTCGAAATTTGCACTACCATCACAACTAACTAATCTCAAAAGGAAATAAAAACATAACATCATATATAATCAAAAAACAAAACATACAATCAAACATCGAAAAGATGGGGATACCGCCGCGAATCTCCGCCTCGCGCTCCCAAGATGCCTCATCCACACTATGATGGCCCCACCGCACCTTCACCAAGAGAATGACCTTAGTCCGCAGGAACTGCTCCTTTCGATCGAGGATACGAACTGCCCATATAAGAAGCGTCCTCACGAACCTCCAACGGCCGCCAGTCGATAACAGGAACGATGTCCGACCCACACTTCCTCAACATAGAGACATGAAAAATGTTGTGGACGACATAACCGAGATGGCAAGGCAAGCCGTAGGCCATGGCGCCAACGCGCGGTGATCTCGAAAGGTCCTATAAATCTCGGGGAAACTTGCCCTTCACTCCAAAAGAACCACACCCTTCATGGGTGAGACCTTGAATACACGTGGTCCCCTACAAACTCCAAGGGACGACGACGAAAACTCTTCCCGGTCAGTGTGCGCATCCTCCGCTGATGATGCGATTCTCGACTCGCCCGTTGGGATTAGGAGGCCGCTCTCCAACCTCGGTCCAACAACTCGGAGATCCCTTCCATATAATGCCTCAAAAGGAGCATGCCAATGGTCCCCGATAGGGTTTTGTAGCGAACTCCCAATCGCATGTCTCGCCCAACTACCCAGAAATCAATCGCCCTAAGCATATCCTCAAGGTCGGTTGACCCTCTCGGTCGCCATCGATCGCAGATGATACGCCTTTGAGCCGCAAATCGCCCATCGCTCTCAAAGCTCCTCCAAAATCGAGACGTGAACCTCGGTCTCGGTCAGAAACGATCACACCATGCAGCCTCACGATCTCATCAACAAACATCTTGGCAAGCTCCATATGCCAAGTCTCACGAATCGTAAGAAAATTGCCGACTTCGCAGACGGTCCATCAACCCAAATGGCATCATGACCGCGTGTCCTCGGCAAACCCATGACAAAATCGGAGATATGTGCTCCTACTTCCACATCAAGACGCTCAATGGCTGCAATAGACGTCTGATGATCGGCCTTGACACGCGGGCACGTGTCACACTCGGCCACAAAGCGGGCGGCCCTTCATCCCCGCCCAAAAATAGATGCCTCATATCGCGATACATCTTCCTCGAGGGTAGAAAATCACGATCGATGTGCCTGGTCATAAGATCTCTAACTCAAGAATATCCGGACACATAATCGGCCTCAAACGAAGTCCACCATCAAAACCAATCCGCCAATCTGTCTGACTCTCAGTTTCCACGACTCATTTATCTTTTGAGCCTCGATCACCCTTGCGACAAGAGAGGGTTGAATCGAGGCTCGAAAGCAGAACGATAGAAGCAAACTCGAAGTCGTACTCTCTATATCCTCGAGCATCCTCCACTGAATCATCATCAGGCCTCGTGGCTGACGGCGGAGGGCATCCGCCACCACGTTCGCCTTGCCCGGTGGTAGGAAATCAAAATCATAGTCCTTCGATAGCTCCATTCATCACCTCTGATGTTCGGACTGAGAGAACAAATACTTCAAGCTCTTGTGGTGGGAGAAGAGCTCAACCTCACCCCATAAAGATAGTGCCTCCACACCTTTAAGACACAGCCAACTCTAAATCATGCTTGGGGTAGTTTAGCTCATGGACCTTGAACGCGAGACGCATAAGCCACCGGCTTCCCGTTTGCATCGGGACAACACCCAACCCTATTAGAGAGGTATTTATAACAAATCCATCACTCCTAGAAGGAAGAGTGAGGACGGAGCGGACGTGGGCGGTCTTTTAGCTCCATAAATGCCTACTCATAAGCGTCGCCCAAACGAACTCGGCACCCTTCCGGTCAACCTGGTCAACGGGGCTATGAGAGAATCCCTCAATAAAACGTCGGGAGTAGCCCGCCAAACCAAGAAAATTGCGGATCTCGGACGTAAGTTGGCCCCACCGACGCACATCATCAATCTTCGAGGGGTCCACGGCGACACCCTGCCTCGTCACCACATGCCGAGGAACTTCACCTCCTCCTGCTAGAACTCGTACTTCTCGCCCGCTAAAGGTGTGCGGAGGGTCTGCAATGTAACCTCCAAATGCTGCTCCTGCTCCTCACGAGTCCTCGAATAATCGGAATGTTGTCGATGAACACCACAACAACTGGTCGAGATACGGACGGAAGACCTCGTCATTAACTGCATGAACATGGGATGGTAGTCCAAAGGACATGACTTGGAACTCAAAATGACCATAGCGAGTCCTAAAGTGTCTTTGAGATATCCTCATCTCGAACCCGAACCCGATGATAACCGGACCGCAAGTCTATCTTCGAAAAGAACTACACCTCCTGGCGGATCAAACAAATCATCGATCCTCAAGCGGGTACTTGTTCTTGATCGTGACCTTGTTGAGCTCGCGGTAATCTACGCAAAGCCTCAACGAGCCATCCTTCTTTTTCACAAAGAGTACCGGCGCTCCCCACGAGAATAAAGCCTAACTCGCGCAACTCGTCCAATTGCTTCTTGCAGTTTTCGTAACTCCAACGGTGCCATACGATACGGAGCCTTCGAAATAGGCGTGGTACCGGACAGATTAATTTGGAACTCAGTATGTCGATGAGGTGGTAACCCTGGAATCTCCTGGAACACATCGGGAAAACCACAAACAACCGGCAGTTGGTCGATCTCAACGCAGCGGTTCCTCAACGGCACACGATAACAGGTAAGAAAGACGGCTCTCTCCTGGGCTCGGCAACAAACTGGAACGGCAAGCCGGTATATAGAACGTGACTGCCCTCGCAAACTAATCCGGCATGGTACTCGGCGAGCCAATCCATGCCCAGGATAACATCAAAATCGGACATCGACAATATGAATAGGTCCACAGGCAAAAAGATATCTCCAATCAGAACGGGGTAAGACGAGCAAAATCGGTCTAATACTACAGTCTTCCCTAAGGGCGTCGATACTGACAAACCCTCATGGGCGGACTCCATTGGCAAACCAGTCGATCGACAGAAATCAGTGGCCATAAAGGAATGCGATGCACCAGAGTTAAACAATACATGTGCAATGCATGCAGAAATAGGGAGAGTACCCTCGATGACCCCTCCTGATGACTAAGGGTCCTGCTGGGTGGCATAAAATCTGCCCCGAGCTCGCTGGGAGGTCCGGTCCCCTCCGAGGTCTCTGTTGCTATTGTCATTGTGGCGACCTGATCTGCTGCCTTTACTGCTACGGAGGAGGTACAGGAGGCTGATGTTATGGTCGCTGCTGCTGCTATGGGGGTTACCGCGGATGGTGATACGATGCCCTCGGTTGCTGCTGCTGCGGATGGGGACACTTGTGCCTACGATGTCCTATCCTACCGCACCCAAAGCAAGTACCTGAAAACGGTCCCGAAGGTGGTGCTGGGGGTACCACTGGTGCTCAGAATGCTGGGAAGGTCGTGCGTCGCTCTGTGGACGATGCTGTTGCTGATGGGAACTACCGGAGGGTGCCTTCCTCTTCTGATCTCCTCTCTGATCACGGACCCTCTGCAAACTGGCCTAATCTGACTCGTAAATCTGGGCCCTCTACACAATCTGCTCAAATGTCGGAAGCAGGTGTCCGATCACACGACTCCTGAGGGCAGGACGCAAACCGTTCTCAAAATGACGGGCCTTTCGCCCCTCATCATCAACAAGATACGTCGCGAATCTCGATAGTGCGATGAAACGTGCCTCATACTGGGACACAATCATGTCTCCCTGGACCATAGTCTCAAACTCTAATGCGTGCTGCTGTCGCACATGTTCGGGAAAGAACTTCTGGTCAAACCGGTCCACAAAATCCTCCCAGGTCCACTCAAAATCGGCCGCTACTGATCGGGCTATAGATGCCCACCAATGCCAAGCCTCACCCTGGAGAAGGAATACAACTAATGGGAGTCGCTGCTGGGTCGTACATCGCATGGTGTCAAAGATCTTCTCCACCTCGGAGCACCATATCTCTGCTGCAGTAGGGTTAAGCTTGCCCCGAAAATGCGGAGGATCGTACTGTCGGAAGTCCTTGAGACGGGCGCTCGCACGCTCCTACTCGTCCTCGACTGGTGTAACAGAGGGACACCTACTCTGCCCCTAAAGAATAACGGTCATCACCTGAAGCATCTGCCGGGTGGCACTCACGGGTACGGTCGGATCCGCACCGGTCTCAGGTAAGGGAGTGGCATCCTCGGGCTGAAATGCAGGGATATCCAGCAGCGGAGAGGGAGTCGCAGGTGGTAGAGCGGGAGTAGCAGGTGGTGGAGCGGTTGCAGGTGGTGGAGCGAGATTCGCTCGGGTCGATCTTCTAGCCATTATGTCCTATAGGAAGGAACAAGGGCCTATCAGCCTTGAGAATTCTCGAAGGCATAAACGTTAAGGGCCTAAGTCAAAAAATTGCTAAGTTATTCGGACTTGAAACATATCCACTCTAAGTTCATAGCAGATATGTGATGTGATCCTTAGGTATTCCCAAGTTATGCCCTGATACCAACTTCTGTCATGCCCCAAACTCGGAAAACGGGCTCACAAAATTTCTGATCGCCGAATCCGGTGCCTAAAGCCTCCGTAGTACCCCATTCTCGGATTCCGACACTTACGTGCCAGATTCCGATCCTGGGATCCTACAAGGAGGATTTTCAGTATGAATTTTTTTTTTTTATAATGGAGCATAACCACAAGCATAACCAAGTCACAAAACAACATCACCACATATCCACTATATCAAAAACTTTTAAGTACAATGAGGAAAGAGAAATACAAGGTGATAAAAAAAACTCCAAAATGATGTTGTTGCTGTCCAACGACACCTGCACGCAACGGTCGTGCATAAGCTTACAAAAGCTTAGAGGGTGGTGTAAGTGTGTGTGCAAGGCAAGCGCCAAGTGTACAATATCAGAGTAATGCGAAAATATGCGGTAAGTCCATGAATGCTATCAGCTGTACCAAAGCTATATGATGCAAGGCATGAATGCTATCGGCCATACCAAGGCCATGCGATGCGAGGCCTATGTAGCCAAATGTCATATGCGAGATGCAAAGCAAGCGTGCCAGTACTCATCAAGTACACATATCAGTATAGTTCCTCTCTGGATATCACCGGGGTCTAATACACCTCACACTGACTGCCTCCTCCCTGCACAGCTAAACAAGTGAAAAAGACCACACTATCCGCCTAACCAGTAGTCTGCCAATACCTACCCGGCTCGTCGATAGCGGACTCATTTGCGAGCTGGTCAAACTCAGCCTAGCTTATAGCCCCCTCACTCGGGCGGATAAGGCCACACCCCCTTCCAACCGACCACGACACAGTGGGAGACGCGGCCTACTGGTATTCGGCACTCGGGCGCTCGTGTATCCACTCGGTCTAGACGTTGGAGCATCTCCTGGTACCAAAAAGGTTTTGAGATTTTCACCCAAGGACATCCTAAGTGCCCACAATGCTAGAGCTAATATTTTCGGTATCTCATAAGACCATCCACGATGTGCCTATGGAGGCCACGGCCCTGATGTCGCTAGGGCGTGCAGTGAATCACGACACACAATGTGAAATGCATGAGTCACACCGTCAATCATGCAGCAATCTCGCGCGTACCACGCACTCATGTGGGGCACTCCATCTCATAAGGAGTCCCGTAAATGTCTCAGCCCAACGGCTTATGCAATGATCAGACATTCCTCATATCAGGCATACATATGATGCGTATGGGCATGAATCATGGAAATATACTGAGCATGTTACCAGTGATGAACCATCAACAAGTATGGGCCTACTAATGGGCCCTAGGGAGAGTTATAATGCGGACATTTAACCAACATTATTCTTACAACGTGGACGTCAAACCAACATTGCTCCCAAGACATGGCCCGCCATAAAATATCATTACCCAAACCATAGGGAATCACACATTGCAATGGGCCTATATACGTCTTATTGGGCCTCGACCCATAGGCCTTAGATACATCAAATGGGCCGCCTCATATGGGCCTTATATAAATCAAGTGGGCCGCATCAATGGGCCTTGTACACATTGCAATGGGCCATAACCCATGGGCCTTGAATACAAAACAATGGGCTTTATAACATGGGCCTTATATTCATATCAAGGTGGGCCTCAACAACGGCCACAAATACAGCGAATGGGCCTAATCGCATGGGCCTTATGTACATCAGGTGGGCCATCCCAATTGGGCCCCATGTCTATACTCAAGTGGGCCCCAACAACGGGCCATAATACATCAAGACGAGCCTAATCCTATGGACTTATATATATATATACCAAGGTGGGGTCCACGTGAACTATAGATTGAGCTTTCAAAATGGTTAGACAATTTGGATGCAACACAAGCATCATGGTGGGGGTCCACATGAAGGCCCATCATCCTTTATACCATATATAATATAATATATAGTTTATAATATTATATATATATGTATATATATATACACACACACACGCGCGCGCGCGCGTGTGCACACATGCGCGCGCACACACATGCACACGCACACGCACACACGCGCGCGCGCACACACACACCATCCCCTGGATAGACGGTGTGAATGAAACCCATTCATCACTGTGGGTCCCATGTGGGGCCCACCATTATGTTTACTCGACCATCCAATCCGTTGAGAAGGTCATACGGACTGGAATGAAGAGGAAAACAAATTTCATCTTGATTTAAAACTTCTGTCGCCGTTTAAAATTCCCATGGCCCGCCATAAAATATCATTACCAAACCATAGGGAATCACACATTGCAATGGACCTATATACATCTTATTGGGCCTCGACCCATATGCCTTAGATACATTAAATGGGCCGCCTCATATGGGCCTTATATAAATCAAGTGGGCCGCATCAATAGGCCTTGTGCACATTGTAATGGGCCATAACCCATGGGCCTTGAATACAACACAATAGGCCTTATAACATGGACCTTATGTTCATATCAAGGTAGGCCTCAACAACGGCCACAAATACATCGAATGGGCCTAATCACATGGGCCTTATTACATCAGATGGGCCACACCAATTGGGCCCCATGTCTATACTAAGTGGGCTCCAACAATGGGCCATAATACATCAAGATGAGCCTAATCCTATGGCCTTATATATATACCAAGGTGGGGTCCACTTGGACTATAGATTGAGCTTTCAAAATGGTTAGATAATTTGGATGCAACATAAGCATCATGGTGGGGGTCCACATGAAGGCCCACCCTCCTGTATACTATATATAATATAATATAATATATATATATATATATATAATATATATATATATATACAATATTGTATATATATATACACACACACGCACACAAACACACAATGCAGCCATACGTGGGGTGGGTCCCACCGTCCAGGGTGGACGGTGTGGATAGAACACATAAGCAAGGTGGGTTTCACCATCCACGGCCAATGGATGGTGAGAATGAAACTCATACATCACTGTGGGTCCCACGTGGGACCCACCCTTATGGTGAGTGACCATCCAATCCGTGGAGGAGGTCATTCGGACCGGGGAGGTAGCGGAAAACAAATTTCATCTTGATCCAACACTTCTGTGGCCCAAAAAATGAGTTTCAAGGGCAGACGTTCAATTCCACTATTTCCCGTTATATGGGCCACCTGAGTTTCAGATCGAGCCGAATTTTGGAGGGAGTCCACTTCAACCAGGGGCCCACCTAATGAAAGGATTGGATGACAAATATACACCATGATGGGGCCCACGGCTAGGGCTGTGGGTCTGCTCTCGTCCGCCCGCCAGCAGCAGGCGGGCCACCCTCTCACATGTAATATATATATATATATATATATATATATATATATATATATATATATATATATATATATATATATATATATATATTTTAAAACCGAGTTTTTCTGTGGTTTTTCCTGTATGGGACCCGCATCAATTGAATCTAGCCCGTCCATTGCTTTCTATGGCTTAAGACTGTTCCAACGAGTCCAATATCCGATGTTTTTCGGCACATAAAAAATGACAGGATGACTTTCAACGGTAGACACCACTATTCTACATGCTATGGCCCACCCAAAGATCGGATAGATTTCATTTTTCGGCTCAACGCCTAAAATGAGTTGGTAAATAGGATGGATGGCATGGATTGATCTCATACATCAATGTGGAGTCCACACAAGTGGACCACCCCAAAATGGTGTGAACCAAGCTGATATTTGTGTTTTTCCCAGACCACGTCCAGCGTCCCTGGACGCTGGATGGTTGGACGAAACACATACATTCGAGGTGGGCCCGGCTTAGGTGGGCCACCACATGGAGGATGGTGTGGGTGCAACACATGTAAGGTGGGCCCCACTTATAAATGGCTTGGGTAAAAGTCACACCTCATGGTGGGGTCCATCCGGGTGGGCCAAAGGCCACATCATCACATAAAATAGGAACAAAGAAAATGAAAGAGAGAGGGAGAGAGAGAAAGAGTGGGACACACGTGTGATGGAGGGACCCCGACACTATGGGCCCTCCTTGCATTCAATCATACATCAAGTGGGTCCCAATACATGTGGGCCCACTAAAACAAAAATCAATGGTGGAGATCCTTTCTCCACCAAATGTAAGGTCTAGATGACCTCTTTTTATGTAAGGAAAATAAACATCATGATGGGGTCCATGGAGAATGGCCCCATCATGGAATGATCATGAGCATCAAGGTGGGCCATCGGCCACACCTAGGGTCCAAAGTGAGATCCATACCATCAATCGGTAGGCCTCACTTGGCCCATCATCAAAAACATGAAAAATCTATCCTAACAAGCACCCACCGTCGATCTCCTTGGTCCGTTGGAAAGCCGATCTCCTTGTGCTTCACTTTGATGGAGGGAGATGAGAAGTGGATGGCTTGGATGAAGGATCTTTGGGATGGGAAGTGGGCCACCAAATCACATTTTTCTCTCCATGGGAAGGCTTGGACGTGGGATTTTCCTTGCTTGGGAAAAGTGATGAGAAATGGGAGAGAGAGAGAGAGAGAGGGTAGCTTAGGTAGGCCATGATTACTTGTAAGAGAGGGTGGCTAGCAATAAATGCTTGTAAGAAGGCTAGGGGGTAGGGTGGCTATAGCTAGGGTAGGGTGGCTATAGCTAAGGTAGGGTGGCTAAGGCTAGAGTAGGGTGGCTATAGCTAGGGTAGGGTGGCTAAGGCTAGGGTAGGGTGGCTATAGCTAGGGTGATGTCATCCATCACCCTCATGATTACCTAGAGATTGGTGCCACATGGGATGAGTGGGTCCCGCAATATGCGGTCCACGGCCATTAAAATGCACGGTCCACATCTTATGATCTAAGCGTCGGGTTGGCGCACGAGACGCGGCGTTGGAACCGCGGCGACGGTGCGATCGTAATGGTACGGGTCTCGGGTTAAGCTGACTCAAATCTACAGGATATGACCTAGGATCGCGTGCAAACGTCGATTATAGGTCGCATGTTACCGAAATTTGATGGGAAGGATCGCGGCAGTCGACGAAAGATTAGGATTAGGTGTAGGTTTAGGTTTAGGGATTTGGGAATACATTTAGGTTTTAGGTTTAGGTTTAGGTTATAGGTTATAGGCTTAAGTTTAGGTTTAGGTTAAGGTTTAGGTTATAAGCTATAAGTTTAGGGAATTGAGAATAGGTTAAGGTTTAGGTTTAGGAAATCGGGTTCGGGTTCGGGATCGGGTTTAGGTTTGGGTTTTCAAGTTTAGGTTTAGGTTTAGGTTAGGGAGTTGAGATTAGGATTAGGTGTAGGTTTAGGTTTAGGGATTTGAGAATACATTTAGGTTTTAGGTTTAGTTTATAAGTTATAGGTTTAGGTTTAGGTTTAGGTTTAGGTTTAGGTTTAGGTTATAAGCTATAGGTTTAGGGAATTGAGAATAGGTTAAGGTTTAGGTTTAGGAAATCGGGTTCGGGTTCGGGATCGGGTTTAGGTTTGGGTTTTCAATTTTAGGTTTAGGTTTAGGTTAGTGAGTTGAGATTAGGATTAGGTGTAGGTTTAGGTTTAGGGTTTTGAGAATACATTTAGGTTTTAGGTTTAGGTTATAGGTTATAGGTTTAGGTTTAAGTTAAGGTTTAGGTTTAGGTTATAAGATATAGGTTTAGGAAATTGAGAATATGTTAAGGTTTAGGTTTAGAAAATCGGGTTTGGGTTTGGGATCGGGTTTAGGTTTGGGTTTTCAAGTTTAGGTTTAGGTTTAGGTTAGGGAGTTGAGATTAGGATTAGGTGTAATTTTAGGTTTAGGGATTTGAGAATACATTAGGTTTTAGGTTTAGGTTTAGGTTATAGGGTATAGGTTTAGGTTTAGGTTATAAGCTATAGGTTTAGGGATTTGAGAATAGGTTAAGGTTTAGGTTTAGAAAATCGGGTTCAGGTTCGAGATCAGGTTTATGTTTGGGTTTTCAAGTTTAGGTTTAGGTTAGGGAGTTGAGATTAGGATTAGGTGTAGGTTTAGGTTTAGGGATTTGAGAATACATTTAGGTTTTAGGTTTAGGTTTAGGTTATAGGTTATAGGTTTAGGTTTAGGTTTAGGTTAAGGTTTAGGTTTAGGTTATAAGCTATAGGTTTAGGGAATTGAGAATAGGTTAAGGTTTAGGTTTAGGAAATCGGGTTCGGGTTCGAGATCAGGTTTAGGTTTGGGTTTTCAAGTTTAGGTTTAGGTTAGGGAGTTGAGATTAGGATTAGGTGTAGGTTTAGGTTTAGGGATTTGAGAATACATTTAGGTTTTAGGTTTAGGTTTAGGTTTAGGTTATAGGTTATAGGTTTAGGTTTAGGTTTAGGTTAAGGTTTAGGTTAAGGTTGAGGTTTAGGTTATAAGCTATAAGTTTAGGGAATTGAGAATAGGTTAAGATTTAGGTTTAGAAAATCGGGTTCGGGTTTAGGTTTGGGTTTTCAAGTTTAGGTTGAGGCTTAGGTTAAGGAGTTGAGATTAGAATTGGTGTAGGTTTAGGTTTGAGGATTTGAGAATACATTAAGGTTTAGGTTTAGGAAATCGGGTTCGGGTTTGAGATCGGGTTTACGTTTGGGTTTTAGGTTATAGGTTTATATTATAGGTTATAAGTGTATGTTTAGGTTATAGGTTAAAGGTTTAGGGATTTGAGAATAGGTTTAGGTTATAAGTTTAGGTTTAGGTTTAGGGATTTTAGAATAGGTTTAGGTTATAGGTTTAGGTTTAGGTTAAGGTTATATGTTAAGGTTAAGGTTATAGGTTTAGGTTTAGGTTAAGGTTATTGGTTTAGGTTTAGGTTAGGTTATAGGTTTTTGGTTAAGTTTTAGGTTATAGTTATAGGTTTAGGGAATTGAGAATAGGTTAAGGTTTAGTTTTAGGAAATCGGGTTCGGGTTCAGGATCGGGTTTAGGTTTGGGTTTTCAAGTTTAGGTTTAGGTTTAGGTTAGGGAGTTGAGATTAGGATTAGGTGTAGGTTTAGGTTTAGGGATTTGAGAATACATTTAGGTTTTAGGTTTAGATGTAGGTTTAGGTTTTAGGTTATAGGTTAAGGTTTAGGTTTTAGGTTTAGGTTAAGGCTAGGTTATAGGTTGTAAGTTTAGGTTATAGGTTATAGGTTAAGGTTTTAGGTCATAGGTTTTGGTTTAGGTTATAGGTTATAGGTTTAGGTTAAGGTTTAGTTTTAGGTTAGGTTAGGTTAAGGTTTAGGGAATTAAGTTTAGGTTATAGGTTTAGGTTGTAAGTTAAGGTTATAGGTTAAGGTTTAGGTTATAGGTTAAGGTTTAGGTTTAGGTTTATGTTTAGGTTATAGGTTTTGAGATTTGAGAATAGGTTTAGCTTATAAGTAGAGGTTTAGGTTATGGTGTAGGTTAAGGTTTAGGGAATTGAGTTTAGGTTATAGGTTATAGGTTTTTGGTTAAGGTTTAGGTTATAGTTATAGGTTTTGGGATTTGAGAATAGGTTTAGGTTATAAGTATAGGTTGAGGTTTAGGGATTTGAGAATACATTTACGTTTTAGGTTTAGGTTTAGATTTTATGTTTAGGTTGAGGTTACAGGTTTAGGTTATAAGTGTAAGTTATAGGTTTCGGTTTAAGTTAGGTTATAAGTTAAGGTTTAAGGAATTGAGTTTATGTAACACCCTGGAATTCGGAGGTCGTGTATGCGCTCAACTCCCGAGTTCTCTAGAGTCACTTATAACCGATTTTCATTAATGAGCATTTAATCCGGTTTAATTGTGCAGCCTGAAATTTCCTGGAACATGAACATAACCACACAAGTCTACTGAGATGAAAGAGATATATCATATATACAGGTCCCAAACTATAAATGGGTCACACAAAGTGTTGCACAACTAAAACAACAAAGAATACTATCTCCAAAAAAAATAATACGGCTGAGCCCACAGCCCAGCAATCCCGATCCTGCCTATTAAGCCAATAAAGAGCCGTCCATCAACTGGAAATAAGATAGCTCGTCCTCCTCGTTAAGGCTCGCCTCGCCAGGCTCCTCTAGTCCTGAGTCACCTGCACCTATAAACGGGTCTGGTTGGTATTTTAAAACACCGTCCCAGAGTGGGAGTGAGTGATCAACTCAGTGGGTGTTATTAGTCTCAAGTTATCACAAGCATCAATTATAATATGATCTTAATGAAAAGCAGACAATCACATACATCTAAGTAATTTTATTAATGTGCACGTATGCAGCATGATATGATGCATGCCCTCACCACAACGCTCCTTCGAGCGACACCATCTAACGATCGCAAATGACAACACTCCCTCAGTACGACCTCGACTGCCGAGTCGCCACCCTAACTAGTGCGATGCAATGCGATCGTGTTAGCCGAGTTATTAGTTAGGTCCATTCATCCAGCCGATTGAAAAATCTGGTACACCCCACGTATCAACGCCCTAAATGGGTTGCGAGGCCAAGACCCCCAATGCGTGAGGCCGAGACCCCGCGGTCCGTGATCCCGTCGGGTTCCTCATCCCCGACTTCAAGCACATGAGGAGTGCCGTGAGAAAGGGATCGCTCGCGGTCACTACGGGGAGGCGCGGTACCCCAGCATAGGCCGACAGCTCGGACACAGTGTCCCATTCCACCATGCCCGGCTCACGAGGCTGTGGACCAATTTCAAGTGGGTTATTGATGAGCTACAACGATTGTAGGGTGTTCCAAGTTCCATACATGTGTGAGCAAACAGGGTTAACAATCAAGGTTGGTCAGACGGTAGGCTAGACCTCACGAGTCAGGCGAGCGTGAGGCGTGTGACATCGGGCACGAGGGTCCCATGTAGTCGAACTACAGCCACCCGATCACACCCGCCCAAACCCACAAGTCCAACCATAGCGTAGTCCTACCGATGGGACTACCGTCTCTCCTCAAGTTCCTGACCAACCCAAGGGTAGGAATAGTGACTCATAGCATGCCAACAACCAATGCAACATCAAGCATATTCAACACCATGTTCTCATGTTGCTCAACATACAATTCAAATTTCTCTAACAAGCAACTATTAATATCATGAATAAAGTGTAGGTGTGTGGTGTGGGTTTGTGAGGAAGTTAAACACTTCCTCCATCTCAAGAAATCATATGCACAAGGGTAATAAATCATACACACAATGAAACACCACATGTGAGGAAAAGAATCAAGCAAACATGGGCATACTATCATCCATACATCAAATCATGTGAGGAATAAGATCAACACCATTTTGAGAGCTAACATGCACATCCATACAATTCCAACGAAATATAACTCCTAGGGTTTCCTCTAGAGTTTCAAATACAACATCCGAGCAATCAAAATCATTAAGCTCATACTAAAATTGGTGGTAGGCCACCTAAGAGTAATAGTCCGCACCTATGGATCATTGAAGAAGTTAGGAATTGATTTAGGGTTGCCAAACTCACGGGTCGATTCGTAGAGATCCTGAGCCAAATGAACTTGTATGTTAGGATTACATGCATTTCCTAGCTCAAACACAAAGCTTACCAACAATGATGGGTGCTTATGTCCCTATTTGGATAGAAGTGGCTTGTAATTGTGGATATGGGAAAGGAAAGGTATTTCTCTAAGGCCCCAAGCTTCCTTGGGCCTTACCTCCTACCACACACTCCTTTCCTTTCTTCTTCCTCTCTCTTTCTCCTCCTTTCTCCTCTTCCTCTTCTCCCTTTCTCTCTTTTCTCTCTTCTCTCTTTCCTTTCTCTAGGGCAAATTCGTATGGGGAGAGGGGTGCCCCAAAGAAGCCCTTTTTATAATGTCAGATTTAGTGCAAATGGCCCCAAGTGCTAGGTTTTTACTATACTAGACCTATGAGAGAGTTTTTCTAAGCTCTAGGGCCCACTACCGGGTGTAGGAGTCGACACCCACCATTGGATAATTGGCCCTAATGATGATCTACGTATGTATATGATCTGCCGGCCATTTGGACGTGCCGATCGACAGATATGATTAAAAGTCTGTTCAACGGTCACCGATAGTCGATCAGGGCCGCGGCTATACGGATATGAGCAGGGAAATATCCTTACTCCACGGGTAAAGTTTGGTCGCAAACCGACGGTCCGAAATCCTCAACTTTGCATAAGAGTGGATGACTTAATTCACTTAAGTTCCAACTCCTTCCTTTAGGGTATTTGCACTTCTCATGCACTCATCCTTCGGCTCAAGTTGAGCGGTTCTGGACAGTACCCCGGTCCGATTCCTGCGATGGGCATCAAGCCCAGTAAGATGGACATTATTCTATAGTTTTGGAACTAGTGGCCCACCAACGAGCGGTGTAGAGCTTGTTTGGAGAATCGGGGCAGTTCTGGTGGCCCTCTGGCCATGAAACTAATAGGATAGGTGCTCCATGGCCCGATGAAGGGCCATGCAAAATTTGGGGATGATCGGATATGGGGTTTGGTCACACGGGTCCGATTCGCGATCAACGGTCACCGTGCCACGATCGGGACCCAGATTTTGTGGGCGGGCGTAGACAAATACATTAGACCTTTATCTTAAATTTGAAAGAAATTTGATGGCTGAAATGCCCGAAATTTCAGTTTTATTTACCAGTGTCAGATTCCAATCTGGCATTGGTGGGGTGCATTTGGCAAGTGCCATATTCTAATTCTGGGTGTCCACTGGGTCCGTGGTCCGCGATGGTCCCCAAGCCCAGTGAGATCTATGCTCCCCTAAATTTTTATAATTTTCTGACCTTCCCGTGTCGCGGTATAGCCTGCACGGGCTGTCGCTAGGTGTTAACGGCCATCTGGCTTGGAGGCCCGCACCAGGTTCTATCAGGACCCGTCTGACCTATTCAATTGGGCTAATCTTGGTCTAATTTATTTGTGATACCTCACTACGAGTGGCTTAAACGAATGGTCCTGTGGCAAATCCTACGTGGATGTCCCAGGACACTGTTCTGGTTGGGCGGGACGTTAGACTACACCTGATGTTCAAGTGATCGGGCAAATTCATTAGCTTTCTACGGTTAATTAATCGATGGTGCGGCTCTTTCATCGTACCACCATTGTATACACCGACATTGAGTACTAATGGTTATTAAGTAATATTTAGGTAAATTAAATAAAATAAAAATAAAAATAAAAATTGATGAATATTTGAAAATCCAAAACAATGAAAATCTTATATGTTATAGTTTAGGTTATAGGTTATAAGTTTAGGTTATAGGTTATAAGTTTAGTTTAAGGTTATAGGTTTAGTTTAAGGTTATAGGTTAAGGTTATAGGTTATAGGTTTACGTTTAGGTTTAGGAATACGGGTTCAGGTTCGGGTTCAGGTTATACGTTTGGCTTAAGGTTTAAGTTTAGGTTTAAGGATTTGAGAATAAGTTTAGGTTATAGGTTTAGGATTAGGTTTAGGTTTAGGTTTAGGTTTAGGTTTAGGGATTTGAGAATAGGTTTAGGTTATAGATTTAGGTTTAGGTTAAGGTTATAGGTTTAGGTTTAGGTTAGGTTACAGGTTTTTGGTTAAGGTTTAGGTTATAGTTATAGGTTTTGGGATTTGAGAATAGGTTTAGGTTATAAGTATAGGTTTAGGTTAGGTTATAGGTTAAGGTTTAGGGAATTGAGTTTAGGTTATAGGTTCAGGTTATAGGTTATAAGTTATAGGTTTAGGTTAAGGTTTAAGTTATAGGTTTTGGGATTTGAGAATAGGTTTAGGTTATAAGTATAGGTTTAGGTTAGGTTGTAGGTTAAAGTTTAGGGAATTGAGTTTAGGTTATAGGTTATAGGTTTAGGTTAAGGTTTAGGTTGTAGTTATAGGTTTTGGGATTTGAGAATAGGTTTAGGTTATAGGTTAAGGGTGTGGTCCCTGCAAATACAGATATAAGCACAGCCTGATCTAATTGGCCAGGCCCTTCCAATGTTGTTCATAGGAAATGGACAGCTTCATCATGGTCATAACAGCGGTTCCCACCTTCCAGGGACCCCCGCTCAACATCCGGATAGCTTCGATGCACATCCAGGTTTGCTCCATTAATTTCGATCAAATACATAAACACGGCCTGTCCAAATGGCCAGCCCCTCCGATGCTGTCCATAGAAAATGGACAGCTTCATCATGGTCATAACAGCGGTTCTCATCTTCCAGAGACCCCCGCTCAACATCCGGATAGTTCCGACGCACATCCAGGTCTGCTCCATCAATTTCGAGTAAATACATAAACATGGCCTGTCTAAATGGTCAGGCCACTCCAATGTTGTCCATAGAAAATAGACAACTTCATCATAGTCATAACAGTGGTTCCCACCTTCCAGGGACCCCCACTCAACATCCAGATAGCTTCGACGCACATCCGGGTCTACTCCATCAATTTCGAGCTAATACATTTAAAAACAATATAATTATATTTAAAAGCATCTCTATACCTGGAGAAGGCCTCCCATAGTAGAATAGTAGGGAACTCATCCTTTTGTCTACAAGCCACAAACGACCAACAATATCTATCGCTACTTGTACTCTGAAACCAACACAAATATAACTGGAAAACAATATAAGGAATAAGAAATAATGATTTTACCTGTACACATCTTTAATTATTTTCCTATATGGAGGTGATATTATTTGTTTGATAGCCACAACCTGTATGACACATCATTAAATGTTTCCCTATAATGCAACCTATATATAGATCCATGCAACCGATACATGGATCTATATATATCCGTAAAAAACTCACTATTTTTAAATCTCACGCGGTTACTTTATTCCCCCACTCTCTCCCTCAATTTCCCCACTCTCACATCTCCGTCTCCCTCTCTTGAAGCAAAAAAGAAGAAAAAAAAATCTCTTTTATGTTTTTTCAATCTATCTTCCATTTTCTTCTTAACAAGAAAATCCATATTTACTAATATTCCCATTTTTCTATTTTTCAAAAGAATAAGTTTGAACTCCGAAAGCGTCGGCTCCAACACTCGTACTTTTAGCCCAAACCCTAACGAAGGACTTCAAAATTACCAAGTACTCATAAACATTCATTGTAAGCATTTTCTCTCTATGTGCATGATGACCATACTGTTAAGATCAATCCTCTTATTTTCATTTATAGAAACTAGTGGATGACAAATTATGTGTAACATACAGAGATGGTTCAGCCACTTGTGCAATTAGGGAAGGTTCAAAACGACATACATATTTGAAAGATGGATTTTGAGTGCGGTAATGGCGACGGTGTTCCAATTTGAGGCTTTTTGGGTGCTGTTTCACTGCCACTTTTCTTCATTGTCGAGCCCCAATCACAAACTTCTGGATTTGGCCGATAAAATATATGAAAAGATTCAACCCCACAAAAGAATATGAAAAACAAGCCATGAATGATAGAGCAATGCAATTGCCTAATCGCGAGTACAACTGTTCAGGCTGGCCTAGTTCTTCGGTGGGCCACGCACATATGCATATGTCAATGGTTCATGATCAGACTATCCTGATAATACACGATTGACAAAGATACCCATAGCGGCCCACTCAAAGATTAGCCTAGATGTCACTCATGTGCTACTTTGATGTTGACGGTCTGTAGTCATTAGAAAATAGCAAACTTGAAGAAACCTAACAGAGCAAAGCCTCAAATTTGAAAGAAGGATTTGTTTCGTTGGGTTCTTCATCTAATATCTTTGTTCTACTCTTTAATGTCTTTAATGGACTATTTCAGGCATAATATACATCTATGCTATATATAAGAGAGCAACTCTAGGAATTGAAATTTGTAACTAGCCCACCATTTATTAATTCCATTTCTAATGCAGGTCAGCCCAAGCAACATCTTCTTGCAACTGGATGGAGTGTGTAAGTGCAAAGAGGCTTGTTGCAGGTGATTCGGTCCTTTTTCATCTGGTATACTCGTTCAGATCCTCATGCCACCTATCTTATGCATGCAGCATTTCAACCTGCTATGTCATATATAATTTGCATCTAACACTAAAATATATTAGTTTCATCATCAACAATGAAAGAATCAGTTAATCTTGGGAATCTGGCATGCTAATCAACCACAAACAGTCATGCCTTTGTCACTATATATATTAACTTCTTGAATTGTCTTTCATAAAAAGAAAAAAGAAAAAAGAAAGAAATAGTTACTAACCATATGCACTGGTGGATTTCATGCATGAGGGCTTGTATGTGGATTTCACAGGGTTTGTACTCTCAAGGCAAAGAGTGATGATGTACTCTCCTCCATCTCTCTGAGTGTCCTTAACAGTTGCATCACAATCAAATTTTCACTGGTACAATTTGGAATGTACAAAATAATGGAAAGTAGATTACTGAATCACAATTTCATGTAAAATCTTTCTGCCAGCTCCAGATTCCTGAGGTATTTCAAATCTACCCTATGATTAGAAGCTAGATTTGAAGCAAAGAACATAATGAAATCAGGTCGCAATGTGCACAATGAAAATAACTTAGAAAAGGATGAAGCTTGTGGAGAAAGTTTTTGCAGCTCTAGCAAACCCATTTGTAAGTATTAGATCATTCAAGTGTAAAATATTAAGAAAGTTTTTTAGTGTAGTGCATGTGAATTAAAACTGCACTAACAGTAAACTGTTAACTATAAGAGGAACTAAGGCAATGGTAATTAAACGATAAACAAAAAATAATGAAAAAAAGATAGATCTTATCCAAATAAGTGTGTTGGCATGTGTGACAAGCAAGCATATTTGGTTGAAACAGAATATAGGAGTTTTTGTAACATTGCTAGACAGGTCACAGATTCTAATAAGGTTGCAAGTACGAAGGAACATACCAGCAAAAAAGTAAGATTAAGATATATATTTAAATAAAGTGGGTGGACATAATCATCAACAACATTTAGTTCATAAAACCGCCATAGCAAGGTGTCCAGTTCTATGTATTGTAGGACTTTGGTGGTACACTTAAGACCTTTCCCATAGGAAAAATTCAAGAAAGGTGTGAGTTTTAATCATATCAGCCCTATGAAAAGGTAAAAATCTCATCAATTTCAAGAAAGGAAGAAAAAAAAAACAAATCAAAAACAAGGAAATCAGATCAATCCATCTACATAGAGTGGTAAATAGAGACAAAAATCAGGAAAAAAAGATGTGAAATATTATCATTTTGGCATGTAAAAAAAGGAGAAAATTAAATTTATTAAGAATGCCATCCAAAAAATGCCATTATTTTAGTAAGAAAATAAATTTATTTCAGTTTGATAACCATTGACGGTTACTTTGAACAATTTCAAGAAAAAACAAAGCACCTGAGGAAATGTATCTTTTGGTGTATAGTTCCTGGCTTTCAGTCTTTCTAATAAAATTTTGGTTAGAATATATATATATATATATATAATCATCTCCAAGAATACAAGAAATGCCCCACCATTTGTCCTCTTCAACAACTGGTTATTCTACTATCAGGTCTTCATGGCTTTGTTTTCAACCAAAATGCCTAAAGGTCAGCCAAGGATTAGGCTTGATGGCCACCAACACAGCATGAACACACTTTTAAGAATGAAATATGTAGAAAAAGATATGCACAACCCTACCTAATTAGTGGATGCATAAATAATCGTCTATCTTGGTTAAAGGGAGGAATTTGCTTCTGACTTAGGCACTTGACTTCGAATGCAGAAATCTTTTACATGTTGCCTTGTCCCAGAATGCACCCAGGAAATCTCTGTTCTTGGGAGAGTCCTACAAATTTGATAAAAAGCATAGTAAGGGAATGTCAAGAGAGGAAAAATGAAGAAGATAAGAACAAACATTGACACAAAATTACAAACTAACTAGATCTCACCAAACCAAGGTTGCTTAATTTGAAAAAATGAGTTTAAATGTCTAAATATGTAGAAATGACTGGAATACAATTCTGAACCAACATTTACAAACTTGCAAATACAAACACATGTGCATATCTATAGTTCAAATTATAAATTAGTGCTGTTGGCTCCAATTATACATGATTACTATAATAAGAAAGCTAAGCAGGTTGGTAATCCATTCATGTAGCCAAAAGCCTAAAAATACTAGAAATTTTCATCTTGAGTCAACTAACAAATAAAACAATGAAAAAAAAACAATTTTCTTTGGTTGAAATGATAATGCAGCCAATAATTTGATTACAGTCACTAGTTGCAGTCATACAATAATAGTTCCAACTATCAATGACTTCAACCCGAAGATAGCTAGTCAATAACATAGATCCCACTGCTTCGACCTAAAGAAAACTTATGGCTAGCTACAACTGAAATACCTGCTTTTGACACTTGACATACATTTTCAGGCTCACCATTGGCCTTTGTAGCAGCTTGCGCCAAGGCAACAACAACTTCATGAAATTTAAGAGTTTGCATTTGTTCAGAGGTGCTTTGTGCCCCTTTATAGGGAGTCCACTACACTTTTTAGAGGGAACAGATTCCTTAAGTGGAAAAGCTTGAAGGATGAGATAGGTTTGTGGGTTTTTAGAAGGTTATGAGACACAAAAGGGGGCTTTTGTGCTCAAATAGATGGAAATAGGGAAGATAGAGAGATGAAAATGATAGTTTCAAGGCAATGGTGGTGGGTAGATGTAATAGGTAGAAGATTTGGAAGATGGAAATGTATATAGAAGGGAATTTGAGAGAGAAATGAGGGTTTAAGGGGTTTAGGGGGTTTGAATAACATGAAATGAGGCTAAAAGGGGGTTAGGGAAGTGAAATAGAGAGCCCCACCAAGGCAACAACAACTTCATGAAATTTAAGAGTTTGCATTTGTTCAGAGGTGCTTTGTGCCCCTTTATAGGGAGTCCACTACACTTTTTAGAGGGAACAGATTCCTTAACACCATTCATCTTAGGTGCAATGTGTACGCATTTGATGCTTTAGGACAATGTAAACTGCTAGCTGCTAGGGCTGGAATGCATGCACTGGCATCACAGAAAAAAAAAAATCATGGAACTCATCATAACATTTTAAATCCCATATTGCAGCAGCTTATAACTCACTAATAATATCAATAAAAGAAATCACGGAACTTGTCATAACATTTTAAACATGAGAATGCAACCAAGACAAACATCATCCATAAACATCAACTTTGCCTAAAACTGCAATATCATGAGTGCCCAATAAACAGAAACATAAAAAATAATGATAAAATTCGCATAATCCCAATTTCAACATACAGGTGTCCGCGAATCAAAGGTTAGGATTGTTCAACTCATCCCAATCTTGGGACTATGAGTAAGCGATTGTGCGGTTAATACACGCTAACTGCACAATTTTTGAGTTCCCGCATATCAAGCGCCTTGATCCAGCCAGTGCAATTGGGCCACCATTTCCAAGGAGAAATCACCAACTAATACCTTATATTTAAGGTACCATGTTCTTTTATCTTCCGCTGTCATGTCGCTTTTGTGTAACATCAAAGACATGCACAAGGAGAGCGCCATTCATAAATATCACCTGGGATGAAAATGATTATGGTTCATTCATATGGTGGCATGGTCTTACTCAAATTCTATGCAAATGGTTCTTCCAATCTTAGGATTTTTGGTGCACAAACCATGAACTTTTTGATAGTATCACCTTTTAAACATGGAGATGTTCTGACAAACTGGGCCATAAAGTTCAGATGTGGAAAATCATCACTATAGACAAATCAAAGAAAAACATGAAAAGACGGTGTCTTTACAACAAATTTCAGGGAAAAAAGAACTCTAGTGGCAGACATGCTGATGTACAATGTTTTGGTGACTAGACATGTGACGTACAAAACCATCATCAATGATCCAACGTAGATTGTCCTGATTATAACACTGAAGCACAACGAAAGATAATTGAATACATACTGATATGTTTTTGGGCAAGGAATTGAACCCATTTTTTGAAGCTTTAAGCAGGTATTGCAATTAGCTTCAAGACTTCTGTGAATATGACGGAGAAAAGCAAAGAATAGTAAATCATGAAGGTCATTACCAACATGATGTGAAAGCAATTGTATTTCATAAACACCTACCCTTTGATTGGTTCCAATCAACAAGCCTTCGCATATCCACTTTCTCATTATCCTATAAATGTTATCATCAACAAACTATTACTGATTTTCTACTTTTAAAAAAAAGATTGAGAAAGAAATCATGACCTGCTCCTCTCACTGCACTAGTGTTGTCTCCCTTTTACTCCACTGTGTATCCACCAACTTGACACAATTACACTTTCCTATCACTATTTTCACTTCACAACACCATACTTTTTAACTAATAAAAAAATACCCAACTCAGCTGGGTCTCAGTTCAATTGATGGTGGGAACCATAAGATGGAATCGAGATCCATGTTCCCACATATATGGGATCATGTGTGTGAGATTAGAAAATGCTAGTAGTCTAATCTTTTGCCTTTTCTCGCTCAGTGTGGACCACTGTCATGTTCATTTCTTTTATGTCTATCGAATAGCTGGAAATTTCATCTTAGGTAGTTCTCTAACAACTGTAGGGATCAAAGGAAATATGGCAGCCCCTTCATTCAAAGTTGGTAAATAGAAAATTCAAATCTTGGCAAAATAAACAGAGGAATGATATGATGCACAGCCCACATCCTTGCACAATATACAAGGATTTTCAGTTTTGACAAGCATATAATTCCTCCAAACTCACGATCTTTAGTTGTGACCTGGGCTAAGTTCCTCTCTCTCTCTCTCTCTCTCTCTCTCTCTCTCAAGTTGTTTGTTTTATTTTTATTTTTTTTAAATGCAACTACTTAGCAAAATAAACAGATACATAATACAATGCAGAATCTGCATCTTTGCACGACATACATGGACTTTCAGTTCTGACAAGCAGGGCCTATGGTTTTGTATGGCCCAAGACAAAGGAGACCCTGGCTCGAGCAGGGGACCCTCCGATGCCAAAGTCAGGCCTGGACTCTGGGTCTAAATGTATTGAAAGGTTTTCTTGAAGGAATTTTTTCGTACCTCTCAAGGTGTCAGGGATCCTTCTTTTATAGCTGCTGGGGCCTTAGTCGCACAAGGATTTTCCTCCTGATATTGAGCGCGGGATCTTCTCCTGATATCACGGAGATAGGATCGTGCCCATCTTGAGCTTTCATCCGATCCCGTGAGCTTCGGGGTCGGAGATCTTATCCCAAGATATCCGGGATGAAGCCCGACCTAGCGACGGTCGATCTGGCAAGGTGGTCCGCCCGATGCACGCCCGGAACGCTGATGAGTCGTCCGAACCGACTCAACCTTTGTCTCGGTTTAGCGAATCATGCCTCGGATTTGACACATCCTTCGGTGACCCGAGGCATTAAGTCTGAGTCTTCGGACTTGTATTTTTTGCCCCCAACAGTAAGCCCCCCCTACTCCGCGTGTTTCATATGACACCTAGGAGTAGCGAGTTTTGAGTCGGTTCATAACCCCGTCCGAGACAGCAGGTGGTCATTTAATGCGTTCCATGCCGCCTCTGACGAGAGGCGGTTCAGTTCCTGACATCTCATGCGCCGTCAGCCGTCAAGTCGCTTATCCCGCCAATGAGGGTTGGACACGTAGCAAGGACATTATTACCGTCAGTCGACGAGCACCACGTGTCGAGTGGGGGAATCGATGCAGGCGTCGAATCATTTCCTCATTAATTACTCCCGCCGTATGGCAACCTTATAAATTAGTGGGGGTCCCGCATTTTTGAACTTCTATTGTCATTCCTGCTTTTCATTCCCTTTGGAGCCTTTTCAGTCTTTCATCTTCTTCTTTTCCTCTCTCTTAACCGTCAGCGCTTCCTTCCGCCATTTCCGTTTTCCTTTCTCCCTCCGGTGAGTTTCTCCTTCCTCTTTATTAGATAATAATGGCGGATAGGGGTTCTCGAAGTCCCCAGGGGGGAGCTTCCGGAGACGAAGGCGAAGCGCAACGTTTTTGGAATGTTGCGGAATCGCCTTCCTTACTGACGGAGATAGCAGTGGATGCCAACGCTGCGTTTCTATCTGAGAGAGTCACAGAAGCTCCGGCGGAGCGCCCTGCTTCCGTCGTTCCTTCTCGGGGCGGGTCGTCTCTATTAACCCGCCCGGGAAGGCCTAACTTGCCAAGGGACGTGGAGGAAGATGAGGAGGAAGAAGATGAAATTTTAATCGCCGAAGGAACCCCTGATCCTGCTCCTGTTGGTGAATCGGCGCAAGCCGAGTCTGAAGAAGAAGGATCGGGGGAAGATTTAAGTGGTCCGGTTCCCTCAGTCTTGACTGAGACGGACTTGGACAGAATCCGAGTCGGGTATCATATTCCCGAGTCGGTCATCACCTATCTCCCCCGTCCGAATGACTTGCCGGATCACCCTCTTGGGGCGATCGCGATTTACCAAGTATCGATGCAATGCGGCTTGCGCCTGCAGACCATCGTCCGGGGAGTTTTGTCTCGCATACAGATTGCCCCGGGACAGATAGTCCCGAATGGGTGGAGGAACTTACTCGGATGTGCGGTGTTGTGGGCTGAGATGGAACAGCCACCGCTTACAGTCGACGAATTTCTCCACCTGTATCAAGTGCGAGTAAATCCGAACTATCCCGGCTTCTACGTCTTCGCTGCTTGGCGAGGCGGAGGCGGTTCCCTGATAACCGACCCTCCCACTTCCAACAAACACTGGAGAGAGCGTTGGTTTTGGGCATGTGGTCGCTGGGAAACGGATGAGTCCGGGTCCTGCGAGGCCCGTGTCCCTCGGGCGTTTCAAAGAGCAGGTGACTTGGGTCTTCTCTCCCCCTCCTTTTTATTTTTATTTTTATTTTTTTTTTATTTTTGTCTGACGGACTTGTGTTTGGCAGATATTCCGAAGAAGCCGAAGCTCGGCAGCACTGCCTCGGCTCGGATCAAAGAGTTGAGGTCATTGGATTCAAGAATAGGTCTTGGAAGGTGCTTCTACAAGGAGCGCCTTCATCTTGCAGTCCTGGACTCGGAAGTTACAGGTAATTGAGAATGAATCTTCGGATGTTTGAATTTCCCGACTTACTTCGCCATAACTTATTCTCTTTTTTTTTTTTTTTTTTTTTCAGATTTGCAAGCTCGTCCCCAACCTCGGGATCACCTCGAACCGGAGATGACGGAGCTCGCCCGCCTTAGGCCGATCCACGAAGTTGAAGGCTCCTCCGCGGTCAGTTCTTCTTTCGGAGCCTCGGCCGCCGAAGAGGCAAAGGGTGCTGCGGAAGGAGAAAGAGCCAGCGAGCTCTTCTGCCCCTTCCGTCGTCGTAATTCCCGACCCGGACGAAAGGGCGGAAGAGACGGCGATTGCTGCTTCGGAGCCTCAGGCGGCTCCTGACTCGGCACGCGTTGAGACGGATGTTCCGAGTCGGGAGGAAGAGACCGGGGCCGCGTCCTCCAGGGGGGAGGGAGAGACGAGGACCGCGTCCTCCCGAGGGGAGGAGACGAACCAGGAGGGGCCGTCATTCCTGCAGCAAGTGGTGTCGGGGATGGTTCCATGGGCCCTGGCCCACGGGTGTGAAAGAGAGTTCGTGAAACTCTACAACGCCCCATCGTCGCAGACCGTCAGCCACGCTGCCAGGATGCTTTTCGAACTCGCTCCTTGCTTGATCAAGGCCAGCAAGGAGCTATCCTCAACTCATCGGCTGCAGGCTCTTCTGTCTGAGGCCGTAGGTCGACGCGAGGAGGCCGAGATCCGGGTCGGCGTCCTGACAGGTGAGGCGGCCCTTGCCCGGAAAGCTGTCGAAGATGTGAGGGCAGAGGCGGCTAGCACCAGAAGAGCCCTGGACGAAGCGAAGGCAGAGGTCGCTCAGGCACTGACTTTACTCTCCAAAGCTGAAGAAGAGAATCAGCGAGTTCTGGCAGTCCATGCTTCGTGCGCGGATGACTTAGCTCGAGCTAAGCTTGAGGCGGCGGAGCACATTCAGCAGGCCGTCGAGAAGACTCGAGAGGCCGAGAAGGCTAGGGACCAAGCCGTCCAAGCATTCCTCGAGTCGGCGGAGTTCGAGGACGAAAGGGACCGCTTGTTCCAAAGCGGATATCTGGAATGCGTCAAGGACATGAAGAAATCCTTCCCTGACCTTGACCTTTCAGAAATCGAGGGTGGAGCAGCCTCGGGATCCGAGAACCCGGACGCCACTGCTGAAGATACTGTTGGGGACGAGGCCGGTGCATGAGGACCGTTACCGGGGCCCTTGGACAATATATATATATATTTTTTTGCTTTGATGTATTCGCTTGCTTTGTACATACATATGTTTTGATGAATGAAAGAGAAATGCCTATCTTTACTTATTTGACTTGGCTTTATCCTTTCTTAGTTCAGAGTCTTTAATCGTTGAATATAGAACTAGGGATAGTAGACTTTGAGGTGTTCAGCGTTCCAAGGGTGAGGCAATGGCTGTCCGTTTAGGTCTTCCAGCTGATACGTTCCCGGTCTAATGGTGCCCGAGACGATGTAGGGTCCTTCCCAATTGGGTCCCAGTGTACCCGACCCAAATTCCTTGGTGTTAGAAAACACTTTCCGAAGAACCATATCTCCCATTCGAAATCTTCTAATCCTAACTCGGGTATTGTAGAACCGAGCCACTTGTCGCTGCCGCGCCTCCGTGCGCAGCCGTGCCACTTCTCTTTGTTCGTCCAGAAGGTCGAGTCCGAGTGCAAGGAGTTCTTCGTTTGCTTCTGCATTGAATGTGGTGATTCGAGCCGAAGGTAATCCGATTTCAACGGGAGTGACGGCTTCCGAGCCATAAGCTAGTGAAAACGGAGTCTCCCCTGTGGCTGTTCGAGCGGTGGTTCGGTAGGCCCAAAGAATTTTCGGGAGCTCTTCGGCCCATTCTCCTTTGGCCCGGCCAAGCTTGGTCCGAAGATGTTGCTTGATAATCTTATTAACCGCTTCAACTTGTCCGTTGGTTTGAGGATGATGAGGCGAAGAGTAAACGTTTCTGATTCCGAGGTTGTCGCACATCCCGCGAAAGCTTCTATTATCAAATTGCCTTCCATTGTCTGTAATGATGGTACGGGGTACCCCGAATCGGTAGATAATGTTTTTCCATACAAATTCGGTGATCTTCTGCTCGGTTATTTTAGCTAATGGTTCTGCCTCGGCCCACTTCGTGAAATAGTCAACCGCCACCACAACAAACTTGGTCCGACCTTTTCCCATAGGGAGCGGTCCTATGATGTCGATGCCCCAGTGCGAAAGGCCAGGGACCAGAGTCATCGGCGTTAGTGCTTCGGGCGCTTGCCTCGGAATTGCCGCGAACCGTTGGCATCTGTCGCATTTTTGAACGAGCTCGCGAGCGTCGTGTTGGATAGTGGGCCAGTAGTATCCCTGTCGTAGGACCTTGTAGGCGAGGGATCGCCCTCCAGAGTGGTTTCCGCAGATTCCTTCATGAATTTCCCGTAACACATAGTTTGCCTCGCTGGGTTTGAGGCACCGCAACAACAGGGCGTAGTAACCTTTCTTGTAGAGGGTTCCGTTGAATATGGTATAACGGGAGGCTCGAATCTTAATTCGTCGAGCCTCGGCACGATCCTCGGGCAACTTTCCTTCGTCAAGGTATTGGCGGATTGGATCAATCCAGGAAGGTTCCGAGTCGATTGTATTGACGGCCTCGCTAATTGGTTCATCTATGCTTGGCTTGTCAACGTATTCGACAGGGACGGACCTGGGTATCTCATCTTCATCGGCTGAGGCGAGCTTTGCTAACAAATCGGCTTTGCTGTTTTCCGTACGAGGGATCCGAGTGACACGACAGAGTTGAAATCCGTTGATAAGTTCCTTTGCTTTCTGCATGTATGCCCTTAACTGGTCTTTTCGTGTCTGGTATACACCGGTAACTTGGTTAACAACCAACTGAGAGTCGCTGAAAACACTTAGGTGCGTGACCTCCATGCTAGCGGCGAGTCGGAGGCCGAGTAACAACGCTTCATATTCCGCCGTATTGTTCGACGCTTGGAATCCAAGTCGTAAGGCGTACTGTATATAGGTATGATCGGGGGTTTCCAGCACAACCCCAGCCCCACTGGCCTTCGAGTTGGAAGAACCGTCGACATACAGATTCCACGGAATAGGGCAAGGGGGAGCGGTCGAGGTCGGAACTACACCGTCCTTCGGTGTATCATTTACTGAAAGTTCGGTTGAAGACGTTCCCTTGGCGATAAAATCAGCTACGGCTTGCCCTTTGATTGCTGCCTTTGGTCGGTATTGAATATCAAACTCACTCAGCTCCATTTGGTGAGTCGGCCGGAAGCTTCTGGTTTCTGCAATACCTGGCGAAGCGGAAGGTCGGTCATTACAATGATGGTGTGGGCATGGAAATACGGCCTAAGTCGCCGAGAGGAAGTTATTAAAGCCAAGGCCACTTTTTCCAAGCTTGGGTATCTCGTTTCTGCTGGCAATAACGCTTTGCTGACGTAGTAAACCGGCAGTTGCTTTCCTTCGGATTCTCGTATCAAAGCCGAGCTCACCGCTGCCTCGGATACAGCTAGGTAGAGGAGCAACGACTCCCCCGGTTCGGGTTTTGATAAGAGAGGTGCAGAACCGAGATATGATTTTAATTGCTGGAATGCTGCTTCACACTCTTCCGTCCAATCCATCGCTTGTCTTCCTTTCAATTGTTTGAAGAAAGGGAGACACTTATCCGTTGCTCTGGACAGGAACCGATTAAGTGCTGCGACTCGTCCGGTCAACCTTTGGACGTCCTTAATGGTTTTGGGGGATTCCATATCAATCAGAGCCTTTATCTTCTCAGGGTTTGCCTCTATTCCTCGCTGACTGACCAAGAAACCGAGGAATTTACCGGAGCCTACTCCAAAAGCACATTTACTTGGATTTAGCTTCATCCGGAACTTCCGTAGGATTAGAAACATTTCTTCCAAATTATTCACATGATCTGCCGCGTGTATGCTTTTGACGAGCATGTCGTCGATGTATACTTCCATGGTTCGGCCTATAAGCCGAGCAAAGATTTTGTTAACTAACCTTTGATAAGTTGCGCCGGCATTCTTCAGACCAAATGGCATCACTCGGTAACAATAAAGGCCTTTGTCGGTGACAAAGGTCGTTTTTGATTTATCTGTTTGATGCATTACAATTTGATTATATCCTGAATATGCATCCATGAAACTAAGGAGCTCATGTCCGGCTGTACTGTCTACTAGCTGATCTATCCTCGGAAGCGGAAAGCTATCCTTGGGGCAGGCTTTATTTAAGTCGGTATAGTCAATACAGACTCGCCACTTCCCGTTGGATTTCTTTACAAGCACGACATTCGCGACCCACTCTGGATAGTGTATTTCTTCTATGAAATTAGCCTGGAGGAGTTTGTTGACTTCTTCTTCGATGATAGCGTATCGTTCAGGGCCGAGCGGTCGCCGCTTCGTCGGATCGGTCGATATGACGGATCGATGTTGAGTCGGTGAGTCATCACGGAGGGTCGATTCCGGGCATATCTTCATGACCCCAGGCAAAGACGTCGGCGTACCTACGAAGCAGGGTATCAGCTTTTCTTTCAAAGGGGACTGCAGAGACGAGCCAATCTGCACGTCTTGGATCCATCTGTCTCGACCAAGGGGACCGAGACAAGATCCTCGACCGGCCGTCCTCGTTCATAATTCTCGCCCCGAGGATCCAACGATTCGATCGTTAATATGTTGGTCGGACTTTTGTCGGCGGCTCCTTTTACGGCTATCATGTAACATCGCCTCGCATCCTGCTGGTCTCCTTTGACAATCCCGACTCCCGACTCGGTCGGGAATTTCATTGAAAGATGGTACGTGGATACCACGGCCTGGAGGAGACTCAATGAAGGACGGCCGAGTATTGCGTTGTATACTGAGGGTTGATCGACGACTAGGAAGTCAACCATCATCGTCGTCTGACATGGGGCGCTGCCAGCAGTGAGTGGTAACGAGACAATCCCTTCAGGCAGTACCTGTCCTCCGGAAAAACCGATCAACGGGGTCCGAACTGGGCGCAGTGTGGATCGTTCGATCCCCATTTTGTCGAACGCCTGGGTAAATAACACGTCTGCAGATGACCCCGTATCGACGAGTATCCGAAACACTTTTCGGTTAGCGATCGCCAAGGAGACGATCAACGCATCATCGTGGGGGTGATGGATACCTCGGGCGTCTCCCTCAGTGAACGATATGCAATATCTTTCTCTTTTCCTTTCTTTTGATGGCCGATCTATAATCATGAGCTCGGACTGAGGCTGACTAAGTTTTCGTGCGTGATTCCTTCGCGCGTTGTTTGAGTCGCCCCCACATTGTGGACCGCCGATGATCGTCCGGATTTCTTCCATAGGCTGACTCTCGGTCGGGCGCGCCTCAGATGCCCCAGCTTTGACCATATGTTCTCTGAGTCGGCCGTCTTTTATGAGTCGTTCGATCTCTTCTTTTAAGTGACGGCAATCACTTGTGTTATGCCCGTGATCGCGGTGATAATGGCAGTACTTATCCTTGTCCCGCCGATTAGGATTACTCCTGAGCTTATTGGGCCAGCTAACAAAGCCTTCGTTTTTTATTTCCATCAGCACCTCTTCCCGAGTCTTATTCAGGGGAGTATATGTGGAAAATTTTCGATCCGGCCGTTTTCCTGACCTTCGCTCGTCACGCGCTTGATCCTCTTTGCGTTTCCTTCCTCCGGCCGAGTCGGCTTCTTTTTTGGCCGACTCTTTGGCCGAGGTTTTAGTTTCACGCAGGATTCGCGCTTCCTCGGCGTTGGCATATTTATCGGATCGTGCCATAAACTCTGCCAGAGTATCGGGCGGAGTTTTGTCTAGAGATGCCAGGAATGGCTTATCCCTAACTCCTTGCATGAGTGCATTGAGGGCCGTTTCTTCCGAATGTTTTCGAACTTGAAGGGATTCGAAATTAAAACGCTTGATGTAATCTTTCAATAGCTCTCCCTGCTTCTGAACTACGTTATTCAGATGTGCAGGGGGCTTTAATTTCTTCTTTCCGCCGATGAAGTTGGTGAGGAAGGCGTCGCTCAGCTCAACGAATGAACTGATGGACTTTGGTTTCAACTGTTTGAACCACAGTCGAGCTACATCAGTCAATGTAAGAGAAAAGGCCCGACACATTACTGCATCCGAGGCATCGTGGAGTTCCATATAGGTTCTGAAGCACTCAATATGCTCGGTCGGGTCGGTCTTGCCGGTGAAAGGAGTGATTTGAGGTAATCGAAACCTCTCGGGCAACCGGGCCTTCAGTACCGAGTCTACAAAGGGGGACGCTTTCGCTTCGGACCCGGTTGAGTATATATTCCGGCCGTGCTTTATGTCCGCCATCTCTTTTGCCATCTCTTCCCGCACTTCTTTTTTGAAATTTTGAATGTCGGCTTTCCATGGTTCGCTCCGCCGTGCCTTCCATGGAAGGGCGATTGCGCCTTCTTCGCTCTATTTCGTGCCGAAGATCGGTCGGGGGCAGGGAAGCGTTGGCTGACTGCGCCGGAGATGGTTCTGATCCCTTGGGGTTGGCTCGGCCGGAAAGACTGCGGCGCAGAAGGTTGAGGATCAACCGCCGCCGTCGGTACGCGCGTCGTCTCCCCTTGAGGATGCGGGAGTGGCTGCATTTGCTGCTGATACATTCGTTCCAGCATCTGCTTCATCATATTCATATCGGAGCGGATTTCTTGAACCTCCTTGTCCAACCGCCCATCGTCGCGACCCCGCTGATTGTTGCTTGTTCCAGTCGCCCCTCGTCGGCGGTTGTTAGGTGGGTTCTGGGCTGGGGGAACGGCGATTGGACCCGGTGGCCCTGTAATCGCGTTCTCATTCAAATCTTCTTCTGGGACCGTCCTTCTAGTCATCACCATTGGACTCAGTATAGAGATACGAGATGGCTTTTTGCACGTTCCCACAGACGGCGCCAAACTGTTGATGCAAATGTCTGGTTCGTCCTCCTAGACCCTTGTATGCCTGCACAGAAAGAGGACAAAGGAGACCCTGGCTCGAGCAGGGGACCCTCCGATGCCAAAGTCAGGCCTGGACTCTGGGTCTAAATGTATTGAAAGGTTTTCTTGAAGGAATTTTTTCGTACCTCTCAAGGTGTCAGGGATCCTTCTTTTATAGCTGCTGGGGCCTTAGTCGCACAAGGATTTTCCTCCTGATATTGAGCGCGGGATCTTCTCCTGATATCACGGAGATAGGATCGTGCCCATCTTGAGCTTTCATCCGATCCCGTGAGCTTCGGGGTCGGAGATCTTATCCCAAGATATCCGGGATGAAGCCCGACCTAGCGACGGTCGATCTGGCAAGGTGGTCCGCCCGATGCACGCCCGGAACGCTGATGAGTCGTCCGAACCGACTCAACCTTTGTCTCGGTTTAGCGAATCATGCCTCGGATTTGACACATCCTTCGGTGACCCGAGGCATTAAGTCCGAGTCTTCGGACTTGTATTTTGTGCATCTTTGCACGACATACATGGACTTTCAGTTCTGACAAGTAGGGCCTATGGTTTTGTATGGCCCAAACCTTGCTCTGTTGCATGCCATTGTGAATGGATCATGACCCAAAAGACTACCAGAATAGAAGATCCCAGTGACCAATCATGAGACTTTTTTTTTTTTTTTTGTCTTTTTTCAGTTTGAATTGGATGATTGTTGCATTTCTCTTCTTAACCATTAATACATATCAAGAAATCAAAAGGTGAAAATGTCCTATTGAGTATATATTTGGTACACAGCTCATCAATGGCAGGATGCAGTAGATAATATTCCGGATTACCAAAAAATGAGTCCCACCTGATAGAAATGGAAACCATGCATCATATAATTCCTCATGAGCAATATCATCCCATTTTCAAATTGACCAAACAACCCCAACAAGCGACTCTCTTACAGTATTGATCACAAAACTCTGACAAATAACACAAACCATCCAGTTTCTGTCAATCAGTCGCAACAAACAAACATTTCCATATTCAGACCCGTCTCAACCGAGTCAGATTTCGCATGACAAGTCCTCTTTTGCCTCCGTAGTACCCCATTCTTAGATCCCGACACTTATATGCCAGATTCCGATCTTGGGATCCCACAAGGAGGATTTTTAGTATGAATTTTTTGTAATGGAGCATAACCATAGGCATAATCAAGTCACAAAACAACATCACCACATATCCATTATATCAAAAACTTTAAGTACAATGCCGAAGGGAAATACATATATTGAAATCAAAGCTCCAGAAGATAGTTGTACGCTCTAAGCTCAACGCTGCTGCAACCTAACGCCACCTGCACGCATCTATCATGCATAAACTCATAGAAAGCTTAGAGGGTGGTGAAAGTGTGTGTAAGGTAAGTGCCAAGTATACCATAAAGCCCATAAATCATACATCATTAGAATAAGCAGAAATACAGACAAGTCTATGAGTGTTATCAGTCGTACCAGGGCTATGCGATGCAAAACATAATAAGACAATAATAGATGCTGAAGATGCAATACAATATGCAAATCCTGACGAGACACAAATACCATCAACCCCATCTATGCCATATAAGTGCAAAAACATAGTAACCCAAAATGCCAAGTACTGCGGATGCAATGTAATATGCGGTGCGAATGAAATGGCCATGTTGGAATGTGAAGTCGGGATGATAGTACGTAGTATCGCAGGCTACAGGGTTCACCACAAAGGACTTCTATCCAAACCAGTTCCATACCTAAATTTGAATAGTCCGACTCAATGTGGTAAACTCCTGATCTCAGGTTAGTCGTGCGCCCAACCGAAATCCTTGCCATGCGAAGGTACACGTAACAAATAGTTACGTACCACCAGCACAAGTGGATAGTGAATGAATGAATGAATGGATATGCAATTCTTGCTCAATAAGTCCACATATCAGTACAGTTGCTCTCTGTGAAAATCACCGGGGTCTAATACACTCCACACTAACTGCCTCCTCCCTAGCTGCACAGCCAAGCAAGTGGAAGAGACCTCACTATCTGCCTGCCAATATCGGGCTCGGCTAGTCGATAGTAGACCCATTTACGAGCTGGTCATACTCAGCCTAGCTTATAGCCCCCTCACTCGGGCGGATAATGCTACACCCCCTTCCAACCGACTACGACACAGTGGGAGACACGACCTTATGGTATAGGCACCGGCGCTCATATTCCACTCGGTCTAGACGTTGGAGCATCTCTTGGTACCAAGGAGGTTCTGGAATTTTCATCCAAGGACATCCTACGTGCCCATAGTGCTAGAACCAAGTATTTTCGGTGTCCCATTTAACCATCCACGATGTGCCTGTGGAGGCCACAGCTTTAATGTCGCTAGGGCGTACAATGATCAAGTCACATATATGCGAGATGCATGAGTCACACTATCCAGTCATGCAGCAGTCCTGCGCGTACAGCGCGATAATGTGGGCACTCCGTCTCATAAGGAGTCCCATAAATAGTCTGCCCAATGGCATATGCTATGATCAAACAATCCTCATATCAGGCATACATATGATGCGTATGGGCATGAATCATGGAGTTATACTAAGCATGTTATAAAGTGATGAATTATCAACAAGTATAGGCCTATCAATGAACCCTAAGGCGAGTTACGATGTGGACATTTAACCAACATTGTACGTCAAACCAATATTGCTCCCAAGGCACGACCCACCATAAACATCATTACCTGCATTATAGTGAAATCACACATTACATCGGGTGCACATTCCTCGCATTGAGCCGCATGTACACCACATCGGGCCTAGCCATGCAGGCCACAAATACCTCAAGATGGGCCTCATCACATGGGCTAAAAATATATCAAATGGCCATAACATATGAGCCAGAAACACATCACAATGGGCCTCAACCCATGGGCCCTAATACATCACATGAGCCTTAACCCATGGGCTCCAAATACATTACAATGGGCCTCAACCCATGGGCCCTAATACATCACAATGGGCCTCAACCCATGGGCCCTAATACATCACCATGGGTCTCAACCCATGGGCCCCAAATACATCACAATGGGCCTCAACCCATGGCCCCTAATACATCACAATGGGCCTCATAAATATCTAGGTGGGCCTCAACAATAGGCCATAAATACATCAAGGTGGACCTCCTCAAATGGGCCTTATAAATATCAAGGTGGGCCTCAACAACAGGCCATAAATACATCAAGGTGGGCCTCCTCAAATGGGCCTTAACCCATGGGCTCTAAATACATGACAGGTGGGCCCTGCATCTGGGCCTCAAAACGCGCAACAGGTGGGCCTTGCTCATGGTCAAAGATACATCCTGATGAGTCACATGTATATCAAAGTGGGCCTCTCGATTGAGCCACAAAAATATATCAAAGTGGGCCGACGGATGGGCCACAAAGAACATCAAGGTGGCCTCACAGATGGCCATAAAACACATCAAAGTGGGCCTCAATGGATGATCATATCAGGGAGTGGCCCGCCGTGATGTGTTTGAGATTAACATAGAGCTAAATGAAGTGAAAGCAAAATATAAGCTTAATTGGAAGCTAATGTGGCTCCTAAGAAGTTTGAACGGTGGATGTCGCTGTCCCTACTATTTTCAATGGTGGGGTCCACTTGAGCCTTAGATCTGACTCATTCTTAGTCTCCAGCCATAAAATGATCTCTGAAAATGGTTGGACGGTTAGGATACAACCCATGCATCATGGTGGGTCTCATGAAGGCCCACCATCAAGTATATATTATATAATATAATATATAATCTATATATAATATATATAATATATACAATATAATTTATAATCGATATATACAAACACATCAGGTGAAGCCCCACACGTGGGGTGGGTCCCACCGTCCAGGGCTGTGGACGGTGTGGTATGCATCATACGTGGGTCCCACAAACATTGTTGAAGTCAACGCAGTGGGACCCACTGTCTCTATAGAGAATGGGTGGACGGCATGTATACAACACATACAATGTGGTGGGTTCCACCGTCCACCTGGACGGTGTGAATAAAACAAATACATCACTGTGGGTCCCACGTGGGGCCCACCATAATGTTTATCTGCAATCTAACCCATTGGTAAGGTCACACGGACCTGAATGGAAAGGGGAAACAAATTTCATATTAATCCAAACTCCTGTGGCGCCCAAAAGAGTTTCAATGGCAGCCATTCAATCACGCTATTTCCTACCATGTGGGCCACCTGAGTCCCACATGTGGCCAATTTTTGGGGTGGCTCATAGCCAAAAGGGGTCCCACCCAATGCACGGTGTGGATTTTCGAACTACATCAAGGTGGGACCTGTGGTGGGGGCCATGGTCACTGCCCGTTTTACAAGCCGTAGGATGTTGCTTGCTGCAGTGTCTGACAGCAAGTGGCTTCCTCTCTTGCACATTTTATTTTATTTTATTTTTTTGATTTATTGTTTTTCGGAGGTTTTTCATAGGTGGGACCCGCATTAGCTGAATCTAGCCCAGCCATTGTACTCTACGGCTTAAGACAAGCCAAACAAGTCCAATATTGAATATATTTCGGTGTGTAGCAAAATTAAAGTGAATTTAAACGGTGAGAATCACTGGTTTGAAAGGTATGGCCCACCCGATGAGCGAATTAGCTTCATTTTTCGGCTTAACGCCTAAAATGACCTAGGGATGGGATGGACGGCTTGGATTAAGCCCATACATCAACGTGGGGCCTGCATGAGCAGCCCACCCAAAAAGTTTGAAATCAAGCTAATATTTCTTCTTTTTTTTTTTTTCATTTCACGTCCAGCGTCCGGTTTGGGCGTACACGTGATTTAAGGTGGGCCCTGCTCAGTGGACCCCACCGACGGATAGCTTGGATAAAATAAATGCTTCATGGTGGGGTCCATCCGGGTGGGCTATACGGCCACATCAATCACACCACAAAAACAAATGAAAAAGAGAGGGAGAGAGAGAAAGGGACATGTGCCATGGAGGGCTCCGCCACTATGAGCCCTCCCTTGCAAGCAATCATACACCAAGTGGGTCCCATTACACATGGGCCCATCAAATCTAAAAATCAACGGTGAAGATCATTTCTCCACCAAATGTAAGGTCTAGATGACCCTATCTATACAAGGAAAATAAACATCATGATGGGGTCCATGGAGAATGGCCCCATCACGGAATGATCATGAGAATCAAGGTGGGCCATCGGCCACACCTAGGATCCAAAGTGAGATCCATACCATAATCGGTAGTTGGCCCTTCATCTAAAAATGGAATCTAAGCCTCTAGAAGCACCCACCGTTTGATCTTCTCGGTCTGTTGGAACGTCGGTCTCCTTGTGCATCACTTTGATGGAGGGTGATGATGTTTAAATGGCTAGGATGAAGGTTTTGGGATGGAAAGGTGGGCCACACACATGCACTTTTCTCTCTTAGAATACATGGACGTCCACCTCTTTTGGTGCTCGAAAATTGTGAAGAGAAAGAGAGAGAGAGAGAGAGAGAGAGAGAGAGAGAGGGTTGAAAGGAGAGAGAGTGATGGGTGATGGAGTGATGGATGTGAGGTAAGTGATGGGTGAGGTGAGTGATGGGTGAGGTGAGCGATGGGTTGACTTGGTGGTTGCTTAACTTGTGGAGAAAGAAAGCATGGGTGTGTGTACTTGACATAAGGTGATGGATTGATTGATTGATGGGACATGTTGTAGAGATTCTCTTGGGATTGCAAACGCGCGACATTTTCTTCAAATAAACGCTGGCCCACCTCTCCCTGCCAGGGTATCAGATTGGTATGCAAGACGCGGCGTTGGAACCGCGGCGACGGTGCCGTCGCAATGGTACAAGTCTCGGATTAAGCCTACTTAAATCTATGGGATACGACGTAGGGTCGATCGCAAAGTTTGATTATACGTCGCAGGATGCCGAAATTTTCGGAAAAGATCGCGGGAGTCAACGGAACAGTACGGAGTAGAATACGGGTCTTACACAGACCCGTCTCAACCGAGTCAAATTTCATATGCCAAGTTCTCTTTTGTTCATCCTCTTCCCAATTCAAACGCAACCAGTCCGAGATGAGTCAGATCACCATACCTATTGGGGGCCCACCATCAGTTATAATGATGATCAAAACCCTTGACCAAGTAGGTTCTAGAAAGATTTCATCAGTGGGCAAGTTCTGCCCAAACTTCCCTTTTCTAATGTTCCCGATCTCTCCTTTTGAGTGAGAAAGAGAGAGAGATGGTTCCTTTTATTAGAGAAAACATTCATTCTATGAGAAAAGCTAAGGCATACATCATAGTGGGGCCACATAAAACACATCATGGTGGATCCGATCGGCGAGGAGAGAGAAGCTGACTTATTTGAAGACGTTGCTCGATGGCGATGGAAGATGCCACTGCTCGATGGCGATGGGATGCTGCTGCTTGAAAATGGGAGAAGCTCTTGAGGGCTGAGATGCGCTGCTTGAAAATGGAAAAGAGCAAATGGTGCTCGTGGGCTGGGATGCGCTGCTTGAAAACGGAAAAGAGAAAATGGCGATTGCAATTCCTCTTCTAAATAAGATAAACCTTTGAAATCCGAAACAGTGTGTGTTTACCATTTTTTATAACAAACAATCTGTTTACATATGTACATGCAAGAGGGACCATTTTTTGGATGGTTAAGATTGTATTGTCTAAGAAAATTATAAATATTAAACATTTACAACTAGAAGGATTATTTGAATGGTCTGGATAACTCTTTATCATTGCCATTGTTTTCGTGAACTAGTCACCACTGTTTTACATTCTATACAAAAGTCACAGTTTTGTATAGAAGAAAAAATGGTAAACATATAGTTGGAAAGGGGAGGGCTCTATGGGCCCCACCATGATGGATATGTTTCATCCAAGCCGTCCATCCACTTATCAACATTTTTTTGGGATTGATCCCCAAAAATTAGCCCTAATTAAGTCTCTGGTGGACCACAAAATGAGAAAACTCTCATTTTTGGCATCAAGCCCTAATATGATATGTAAGAATGGATGGACAGCATGGATGAAACACATACATTATGGTGGGACCTACCTATAGAGCACCGACCAACATCCACCAAGTTTTGTGGGCCCCACTATGATGTATTTGTTATATCCACATTGTCCATCCATTTTGAGAGATCATTTTACGCCATGAGCCAAAGAATGAGGCAAATAAAAATCTATAGTGGACCCCACCACAGAAATCTCAAGTGCACCACACTACATGAAATCAATAGTAATTGGATATCCATCATTAAAATCCTCCTAAGGCTTACTGTACTGTTTATTGTTATGTTATAAGTATAAACTGAACGTCTACCATTGAAAAATTTTGGGAGGCAGATTCAAAGTTCGAGTGGACCCATCACAAAAAACAGTGGGGATTAAATGCCTACCAATAAAACCTTACTTTGGGCCGTAGAAGTTTTCAACCAAGCTAATATATATGTTTTCCCTTATTCCATGTCTGTATTAACTTATAAACAGGTTGGATCTCAAATAAACATCGCGACGGGCCCTAAAAAGGTTTCAATAGTGGGTGTCACTATCCCACTCTTTTCTATGGTGGGTCCACTTGAACTTTGGATCTGCTCCGTCAGTTAGATGCACCATTCCATGGTGGGCCACGAGCTTAAAAATAAAGTCAATCCATGACTTGGGTGGGCTACACCACATACTATAGTTGAGAGGGTTACCCTCCCATTAAAACATTCATAATCATTTATTGGGCCCACCTAGATGTGGTTCATAGATCCAACCCATTCATTGTGTGTCCCATTTGGATGAGGAGTCAGACCAAGTTTCATACACATCCAAAACTCATGTGGGCCCCACCAAATGCTTTTATACGTTTTAGGGATGTCTTCACATAGTTTTAGATGCTATGGCCCACCTGAGTTTCGTATATGACTGATTTTTGGACTTAAAGGGGACACATCAAATGCATAGTGTTGATGTTCTACACACATCATGGTGGGGCGCACACAGATTAACCTCATGGGAAGTTCCCATGAGGTGACCTTATAGTATCATTTCACTATTTAGGTAACTCCTTCATGGGTGTTACTCTAACCGTGTAGGGCCCACCTTGATATATTTTATGTATATTGACACTGTCCATTATTTTTCCATCATATTTTATGATGTGATTTCAAATCATAAGAACTAAATAATCTTAGGTGGGCTATACCAATCAAAACAATATAATGAATAACCATTAAAAACCTTTTGAAGGCCACAAAAGTATTGGATCAATTTGATCTTTGTAGTTTACCTTCATCTAGATCTTCTTTATATTATCAACAAATTGGATTGCAAATAAACATTACTAAAACCTTACGATAGGCTCTTTATAATTTTTAATGGCGAGGTACTATATTATCATTCTTTCCAGTGGTGTGGTCCACTTAAGATTTAAATCTACACAATTTTTTATACCCGGCCCAAAAATGGGTTGGAGAAATGTATGGGCAGCAAGGATATACAACACATCATCAAAATCTCACTTTTGTTATCTAACTTTTCAATTTTTCTTGTCAAAAGACAAAATCTAGTTTTCTTTTATAAAATATATATTTTTTTATAATTTGTCAATTTTTTCACAATTTTGTTTAATTTTTAAAATTTTCTTTTTCAAAATATCAAATTTTTTTTTTTTATCAAAATCTCACTTTTGTTATCTAACTTTTCAATTTTTCTTGTCAAAATACAATATCTACTTTTCTTTTTTAAAATATATATTTTTTTACAATTTGTCAATTTTTTCACAAATTTGTTTAATTTCTTAAATTTTCTCTTTTAAAATATCATTTTTTAAAAAAAAAATCTCACTTTTGTTATATAACTTTTCAATTTTTCTTGCCAAAATACAAAATCTAGTTTTCTTTTTTAAAAAATATTCTTTTTTCAATTTGTCAAATTTTTCACAATTTTGTTTAATTTTTTAAATTTTCTTTTTCAAAATATCATTTTTTTATCAAAATCTTTTTTTTTTTTCAAAATTTTAATTTTTCTTAAACATTATTAATTATTTTTCTAAGCTTCTCAACTAATTTTTTTTTTTCGAAATTCATAATTTTTTTAAGCTTCTTAATTTTTGACAATGTTTAAAAAATATGATATTTTGAAAAAGAAAATTTAAAGAGACGGTTTAGGACTGTCTCTAATAGAGACGGTTTACGATCGACTCTTATAGAAATGGTCTTTGACAGGGCCATATGACGGCTAAGGACAGTCTCTAATAGAGACGGTCCTTTCTCTAATAGAGACGGTCCTTGACAGTCTCTAATGAAGACGGTCTTTGATAGGGCTATAAGACGGTTAAGGACCGTCTCTAATAGAGACGGTCTTTGACAGTCTAAGATTACAAGTAAAAGACAGCCAATGACCATCTCTAATGCTGATGGACAATAACCGTCTCAGATAACTGCATATAAGACAGTCAAGGACCGTCTCTAATGCAGACGGTCTTTGACCGTCTCAGATGACCGCATATAAGACGGTCTTCGACCATCTTAAATGATTTGTAGATGTTCAATATTTTAAGACAATATTAAGGACGGTCAGGAGCCGTCTCTAAACCGTCTTTAAACCAAAGAATTTTAGAGACGGTCCTGGACCGTCTCAAAATCCATCCCTTCTTTTCCATTTATCACGTAGTGAGATTGCTATTGCTATTGGAATTGGAGCGGATTAGGTGCAGCCCTTACCATGGGGCCCACCTTGATGTGTGTATTCTGGCTGTTCATCCATTTTTTGAGATCATTTTATGCCATGAGCCCAAAAAAAAAAAAAAAAAAAAAAAATCCAAATCTTAGGTGAATGTGCTATAGGAAACAGTGTTGATTGATCATTAAAAACCTCTTGGGGCCCATAAAAGTTTTGGATCAAGCTGTTATTTATATATTCACTTCATCCAAGTTTACGGGACCTTATCAACAGGTTGGATGGCAAATAAACACTACCAAAACATTAGGGATGGGTCATAAGAAGTTTTTATTGGTGGGGCATTCAATCATCACTATTTCCTGTAGTATGGTCCACCTGACCTTTAGATCTTCTTCATCTTTGGGCTCATGTTCTAAAATAATCTAGCAAAAGAGATGGACAACTTGGATATAGATTATATACATCAAGGTGGGCCCTACAGTAAGGGCCTTCAACACTGGCAATCAACACTCCACACACATAGGAGTGCTGTGGGACTTGAAGAAATCAGCAAGTTGCAAGATCATTCCCACCGGGATGAAGTGAAAACATTAAAAAAAAAAAAGAAACTTAGCCTGATACGGAGCTTTTGTGGCCATACAAATGTTTTAACGGTGGTCACTAAATCTCCACTGTTTCCTCGGATCGTATGTGCCTTGAGTTTTGGATCCACGTGACTTTTCGTTTCTTATCCTAAGATGATCCTGAAAAACAGGTAGTGTATTTCTCACAAACATCATGGAGGGCCCCATCTAGCATCCCAGTACAGGAATTGTGAGGTTCTTTAATTTAACACATCTGAATTTCCAGCGATGGTCCACTAGCACAAAACAGGCACGTCAGTGCACAAATTTCTCACAAGGTTTTCTTTTCTTTTTCTTTTCTGAGATTTATTTAAATTTTTATCTTTTTTTTATCATTATTGAAATATAATGACGGTTCACTTCTTTCTAACATAATTTTTAATACAGTTAGTTAACTTACCATTATTTTTTAATCAGACCTCATTAAAATTTATGAGACTCGGTTGAGATTTCCAGCCCGAGTCTAACCTGACCGAAGCCCCAACCCAATCAAAATTTTGGGTTGAGCCAGTTGGGTGCGGGGTAGGCCCAATCAAACTGCACTCCTAGCAGCAAGTAGGGTGCGACAATGACCTAGGCTAGCCACCGGTCTAATTAAAAATTTTAATGGTTGCTTTGTCAGACAGGGATCATCTTGGTTTCGGACCTGACAGCCTCAGGTAGTTTTTCTCTTAAGTCTACTTGGAATGGATACAGACAGCAGCAGCCGAAGCTTCAATGGGCCGTGTGGGCCTGGAACAAAACTCTTCCGCCAAAGATAGGAACGTTCCGCTGTAAGATTATGCAGAACGCAGTCCCTGTGAATATTGCAGTTCAGAATTCTGGCGTGTACATGGCCTCCAGATGTGAATGTTGTAGGGAGGATAATGGAAGCTCAGCAGTTAGTCAGGATATCAGATATGGAGCATCACAGAGCCATTTGCAATCAACGGCCCAAGGGAACCAGAGCATTCAGCCTTCTCAGTCCAGGGGGACAGCGACTACAGAGATTGAGGCCAGTTGATGGATTAATTGAATGGGCATACAAAGAAATTGTTGGACCTCACATTCCCTCTGGAAGTTGCAATGGTGGGTGAAACCCTCCCCAATGGCCCCCATTGATCCCTTTGCTGGGGCCCACCTGAGTAGCTATCAGGCTGAAATCTGGTATTTAGACCTAACATGTTGGGGTTCATCTAAGGATGGGTTGGATGGCACTAATACATCATGTTGGACCCCACACAACTGGAACTCTTTGTAATTGTCATTAGTTCAACACACATGACCATTCCCAGTGTAATTATCATAAATCATTTTTAAATTCAATTCTCAAAAAATAAAAATAAAAATCATGCATATAGTTCATAACGCTCTGCATACAAATATTGGTGAGATTTTAAAAATATTGACATATTTTGGTGGAAAATTCATGAAACCTCATCAATATGGGTAATTATCATTAGTGCCCCTTATATTGGATTTTTAATTACCTATGTGGGTGGGTTGACGCGAGAAAGGGATTGGTAGCACAGGTAGGCACCATCATGATGTTTATGTGAAGTCCAGTACTGTATCAGCAGGTAAGTCACCCCGTCTTTAGATGAACCCCAGGGCAATGCTGACCTTCCAAATTGTTTCTCTTGGCGTGGCACAACTGATCGAATCACTAATGGACTTGATTTTTTTATCCCCAGACCTAAATGCTGGTGGGCATCTAATGATTAGAGTGGATTTCATATAATCATCATGGTGGACGCTCTAACAATCAAGCATGTACATCTTTCTCCCAATTGTTTCATTTGTTATTGTCCACTTAAATCATAGGTTAGTCTTATTTTTTAGCCCTAGACCTAAATATATGATTACACATCTATTGGCCAGAGTGGATCTCACATACACACATGATGGGCCCTGTAAACAAATCAAGAATGGGTGTCCCATAAATTTTCTTTTATATATATATATATATATATATATATATATATATATATATATATATATATATATATATATATATATATATATATATATATCATAGATTTGTTTTTGAAATGGAGAAGAAGGCAACCCTTGATTTTCGGTGGGCACCATCATAATATGCATGTGAAATCCACTCCAAACATTAGATGTGTAATCTCATTTTAAATTCAGGCCAAACAATAAGGTTGATCTTTAATTTAGGTGGGCCATATCAAATGAAATAATGGGAAGAGAGACATCCACCTTTGATTTTTAGAAAGCCCACTGTGATGATTATATGAAATCCACTCTAACCATTAGATGGCACATCAAACTTTAGATACGGGCCCACCAATCATTCCATCCATGAAAAACAGTTTGAAGGGTATGCATTTTCCATACACCTTATCTAATAATGTGGTACACTTGAATCAAGAATTGAGCTGCATTCGGGCCCTCGGCATAACAAGGGGGTGAGGCACCTAGTGCTTTACATAACATCACTCTAGATCCACTGAGCCTGGGCCGCAAACCCCTTTGTTCACAGTTGATCCATCATTAACAATTCAAATGCAAGGTAATCTAATTAAATATTTTGCTTGTGAATTATGGTTTTAATGTAACACATAAGCACTATCATTATAATTTTTATAATGTTTGCTTAAATATGTAATTCACCACATAATTTAACAATCAAATGCCAATATAATAAGAGACAAGTAAAGAAATTTATAATTATTACAATTTTAAATTATATTAACGTGGAAATTCTTACAAAAACGCATGTCCTTATAGTTAATATTGTTTGGCATTTCAGCAAGGTAAAGTATCATTATTACAATTTTACAATGCCTAGCCAAATATGAGAATTGTTAGCCAAAATATTTGTTTTTTAAGACACATGTATTGTAATTTATAATCATTACAGTTTTACAATAGGTTATGCTGTAATTCACAGTTTAAACAGTCCTGATAAATAATTACTTAGATTGATAAGTTAGCTTACTGGAAACCTTTCTTTTTAAAGCTATTAGAATGTAATTTCTATATTAAGCAGCTAGTTTTTGGTAAAATACCCTTAAAATTTTCTCAATAGTATTGTGATTTTAACATAATAAATATTTGAAATTTTAAACTAATTAGTATCTACCAATATTTTAAAATTTTAATAATACACCATAAATTTCTGTGATCACCTTGGACATGCTGTTCAATGCCCATGCTGGACCTGGGTCCTGGTCATCATAGTGCGGGCTGGGCCGGGCCTAACATCGCTGCCCCTGCTAATGGTGTATGCCACATAATGCTCTTCAATAGTAGACCTAAAAATAAATGCTTATGAAGACAATACAACACAAATAATAGGCCAAATATTGAATGGCCTGGATCATAAAATCTAAGAACATTTTTGGGTCAAACCCCATCTATTGCCGGCTTCATTAAATTAGCACATCTAGTCCACCAGCACAAAACGGGCATGTTGTTGCTCAAATTTCTCAAATACTCCAGCATCCACTTTAACCCACCTCACAAACGTTTTGTTTTAATTCTTTCCTTTTTAATATTTATTTGAAATATAATGGTAGTTCACTGCTTTTTAACTTAATTTTTAATAAAGTTTATTATCATTATTTTTTAATCAAACCTGATTAAAATTTATGAGATTCAGCTGAGTTAACTCATTCAATTCTTGGCTCATTGTTCGACTGAGCACCAGTCTGACATGGAACTTTATACAGTAGGCATATGATGCAAGACAACTAACTACTTGCACTAAAAAATCGAAGTAACAGATGGAGGCGAATCAATTTCTTTATCTCATAACCTAGGCCTCACTTCCCATGAGTTAGGTCATTGTTCGAACTCCTCCCATGGGTTCACATCACATGGGTCTCGTCTCATATGAGTCACCCACCTCACACAGGCGCCCACCCCGAGTGTGCCCTCATATCTTATATGCCATTCCACTTGAGCCCGGTGTGAAATTTTCCCTACATTAAGGTATCTTTCAAATAATGAAAAAGCATGAATTAAGCCATTAACTCTATGATAGTTGCATAGGCAACAGGTGGGAGCGCAACTTGGGCAGGTTGCCAACGCGAGCCCAAGCAACCTCAAGCTGGGTCAACCTGTGACTCGATCCAACCCTAGCCCAATCTAATGTACCATATCGTCAACTCTAATCCATCTCAGGTGGGTCAGGCCCACAGTACTACAATAATAAAATCTACTAATAGTAGTAATTTAGTAGCCTATACTAAATGTACCTTAAATATATAATTTATACTACATATGTAATATAGGCTCAGGTTGCTCGAGTACTCAACCCAAGTACAACACAACCTGGGTTTGTATTCAGTATTTCCAGCCCAAGCCCAACCTGATCTCTGCTCAACCCAACCGGATCAAAATTTTGGGTTGAGCCAGTTGGGTTTTGGTTGACCCAACCAAATTGCACCTCTAGCAGAAAGTAGGATCCGACAATGGGGTAGGCTAGCCTGGCCAGAATGAGTCTAAGACAATTTAGGGCTGGGTAGATGAGTCTGGAGGGCCATGTGTTGTAAATGGGCTTGAGTTTTAGGCCCACTGATTAATTGATTGGATTTGGCTTTCATATGCTTTAGGCCTACAAGTAGGGCTGAACTTATTAAACATTTGGGGAGATGATCATCTGGATGGTGGACCCAGTTGGGCTGTTATAGCACATATGGTGTTCTGGGCTTGACTTGGGCGAGTTACAGAACCAGACAAGTCGTCCAAGTCGTCGGGTCTCTTAACCAGACAAGTCGTCCAAGTCGTCCAAGTCGTCGGGTCTCTTAACCATTGTCCCATTTGCCACCCTAGAAAGAAAATTTACTAGGTAGTGTAGATGAATGGAGTCAGATATGCATAGATCTCTAATCTCTATGTTTAAAATCTGATGGTGTAATTAAAAAATTGTAGGGGTCAGCTCTCAGCTGGTCATCAATCTGATTTGGGCAGCACCAGAATCATTTTAGTTTTGGTACGTGGCAGTGGGATTCAGGTCCATTTGGGTTTGGATAGGTCCCTGTTGATTTCATTTTAGCTAGTTTTGTGCAAATTGAAACCATTTAAGAATTGTATCTAGAAGTATATTTAAATTCCACTCCAACCATTAGATGTGTAATCATGCTGACGTTTGATTCATGTGGGCCACATCAAAGGAAACAGAATAAGGCATCCATACTTGATTTTTATGAAGCCTGCCATGATAATTAAATGAAGCCCACTCCAACCGTTAGATTTCACACCAAGCATTAGTCATAGAGCCCAAAAATAAGGCCTATATGTGATTCTGGTTGCCCGCACCAAGGGAACAGTTTGGAGGGTACTTCTGTATGCTATTTTCATTCGTGTGGTTCACCTGAATTAGGGATAGGGATGATTAGACCTAAAATACAATAAGACTATGATAGGCTTACTTGAGCTGCATATCACTTAGTCACCGTAAAATATTGTTATCATGCAAATGCTAATGGGCTGGGGCAGGCCTGGCTCATGCTGGGGTGGCTTGAATTTTAAGCCCGAGCCTTGCCCTTGGGCTTCGCCTTGCTCTAGGTGGGCCAGCCCATATTGACAGCCCTATACACCCCTACTTAAACTTTGATGTTTAAGCCCAGCAACTAATAGTATTGCGCTTGCTCATGTGATCATGATTAAATGGACATTCTAAAACAAATCTAAAGAAAATAAGAAAATGGTATAAAATAGGACTTGGATTCCCTACTGACCCCTTCATTACCAACTTCGATTCTCGAAAAGATCTGTGAGCCATACCATGTGTTTTTTCCATGCTGTCTATCTATTTTCCCAGCTTATTTTAGGGCGTCAACTAAAAAATGAGGCAGATCCAAATCTCGAATAGACAACACCATAGAAAACAACAGTTCATCCATTGGATGCAATCTTAGATTCCAACCTGTTCATTGGATGTGGAAGTCCCGTGGGGTACAACTTAAGCGGATTAGGTGAGACCCCGGTCTTACCCATGGTGGTGGTGCCATTGCCACAGGCCCCACCTTGATGTATGTGTTATGTATCCATGGTCTCCATTTTCAGATCATTTTAGCGCATTTTCTAAAAATGAAGCAGATTCGATCATAGATTCAATTATGAGGTGGACCATACCATCAGAAACAGTGGTGCTTGATCATTAATGGGCCACAAAAGTTTTGGATCAAGCTAATATTTGTTTTCTCCTTTCATCCAAGCTTATGTGATCTTATCAACAGATTGGATGGTAAATAAACACTACGGAAATACTAAGCTTCTCTTTAAGAAGTTTTAAATGATAGGATGATCAATCACCATTGTTTCTTATGGTATGGTACACCTGATGATAGGATCTGCTTCATTTTTTAGATAATGTCCTAAAATGATCTAGAAAAACGGATGAATAGTGTGGATACATGATACATATATTAAGATGGGCCCCATTGTAATCCTACCATAAGAGCTCCATCGTCTTGGGTGAGGACAGGGTCTCACTTAATCTGCTACCGGGTACAGCAAAGGAAACAATGGAGATAAGACGGGGCTAATGGATGTGTATCTTTCATCAAAATCATTTGAAACACCGTGGCCAAAGAAAAGGAAACGGATTGGCTACTCCCCCTGCCACCAGCCAATGGCTGGTGGTCGGTGCTCAGTGGGCCCCACCATGATGTATGTGTTTCATCCATACTGCCCATCTATTTGTATAGATCATTTTAAGATATTAGACCAAAAATTAGGTATATCCCAATCTCAAGTGGACCACATTACAGGAAACAGTGTTGAAAGAGTGTCGACCATTAAAAACTTTTTGTGGGCCATAAAAGTTTTGGATCAAGCTGATCTCTGTTTTTTCACTTCATCTAGGTCTGTATAACCTAATCAACAGATTGGATGTTAAATAAACAATACAGTGGGCCTTAGGAGGATTTTAATGGTCGATATCCAATCAATATTGTTTTCCAGTGGTGTGGTCCACTTTAAATTTACATCCATCTAATTTTTGGGATCAAGCCATAAAATAATCTGTTAAAATGGATGAACGGAATGGATGAAACAGATAAATCATGGTGGGGCCCACAGAGCACTGACCATCAGCCACCACGCTGGTGGCAGGGGGAGTAGCCAATCCGTTTCCCAAAGAAAAGCACAAAGCCCGACCAAAAATGAGGAGCGTTAGACTGCATGAATTTAGAAGGTATAGTTGCTGTTAACATACATTGCTTCCATCATTGTGGCCTCTGCCAGTTTTATATCGAGCTTATTGTTTTAGATGAAGGTTGTAACCTGATGGACGGAGTGGATTTTACCCGATTTTGTATCGTTACAGGCTGGGCCGTTGGCCAGCCTATTTTCAAGCTCGAAACCGGCCCATTGACACCCATATAAGATAGAGGGTGTTAATTATTATGAACTCGTATCCTTTGTTTTTAAGAAATACAAATTTTCTATCTCCAGCTTTTTCATTGAGCCATGTTATCATCGGATATTATTGCATTAAACAGAGAATGCAGGACAAGGATTAGCTGCAGGTTAAGTAGCAAGACTTTACTGAAGTGACATCACCAAGTTCTGTGGGGCCCACCATGATGTATGTATTACATCCACACTGTTTATCTATTTAGAGATATCATTTTAAGGCATGAGACAAAATAATTGAGGCATATAAAAAATTCGAGTGGACCCACCACAAAAAGCAGTAGAGAGAGTACCTTCCAAGGGTTTAGCATGATGTTTATTTGAGATTTAACCTGGTTATAAGTTAACATAGACATGAATGAAGGAAAAACACAAATATCTGCTTGATCAAAACTTCTGTGGCCCCTAAAAGTTTTTAATGGCCGGTGTTTTCTATGGTGGGGTTCACTTGAGCTTTGGATCTGACTCTTTCTTTGGATTATACCTTAGATTGATCTCTCCGAATGGATGGACGCCATGGATAAAACACAAACATCATGACTAGGCCCACGGAGCTTGCTGACATCACTTTAGTAGGAGTCTTGCGACTCAACCTGTGTTAGTAGCTAATTCGCATCCCAAATTGGGACTAGGGCTGTACACAAACCGAGTTAGCTCGGTTGGCTTGCTCGACTCAACTCAAAGAAGCTCGAATCGACTCGGTTCGAAGCTGAGTTCAAGCCGAGTCGAGCTGATTTTTTAAGCTCGAAAAAATTTCATATCGAGTTTCAGCTTGCCCGAGCTCGAGTCAACTCGGATCGAACCCCAACTCGAATCGAACCAGTTCAATGACTCGGTTACTTTGATATTGATGTTTCTCACCAAGTATTCGATGAAATGACTCAACGAAGTGTCAGTTGGTGGCAATGAAGGTATGTATATGAAACAAATACCTTTTTTTTTTTTTCCTTAATTTTGATGTTACCTACAAGGTGTTTGATGAAATACCTGTAAAACCGTTGTTATCGTTTTACATAAGGTGTAGTCCATGTGTTTGTGAAAATACTGCACAGGCGAACTCGGCGCGAACTTGCCCGAGCTGCTAGCCAAACCAAGCCGAGACAAGTTCAAGCTGGGGTAAGCTAGTGGCCAAGCCAAGTCGAGTTGTACCAAGCTTGACTTGGTTATACTCCTGTACACCTCTAATTGGCACAGCTCATTAATAAAATGACCCAAATACAAGGAATGAAAAATTATATTTCCCATAAACAAGGATTCAGACTCGATTATGAATTAAACGCAGAGCATTGCCTCGGGTGTGAAGAGTAAAACTTGTGTACATGCAACATGTGTCAACATAGCACATAGGTGCGAGATCCGATCCGATGCATCCATGAGGTTGGTACGAGCTTGTACTCGTGTCTTAAATTAATCAGCTCTATTTGATGGCTTAGAAATCTTCGGCCAAGTCCAGAGTCATATGTTTGTTTCGCGAATTGTATCCAACAAGACCACTGGATCAATCTGATTTTTCGTCTAAAGAAACAGTATAGTGGGTTTTTTCTGATGGATGGATTACATCTCGCACATGTGATGCCATTCTGGCATATGTATGGCATATACGTGAGCATTATTACACGCGTCTGACCTTAAAAAGATTCTTAAAGGCTAACGGCAGGTGTTGGTGGTCATCATGAGAAATGTATTGGCACTTGCATTCCACTCGCATTCTCTTTACCTTTTTCCAACTTTTTAATGAGCGTACCTTTGCCTACGTGGCTTAATCTCTGTCGTATACTAAGAATTTTTATTAACCATTAGATTGGTTCATTTTTCCACACTAAATGGTCAGTATTGAACGATTTTCTCCGGTTGCCTTGCTGCCGACTGATCAGATGGCTAAGATGATCTTATCTATGAGCCATTCATTTAACATTGAAAGAGGGGACCACTAGATGAACGGCCAGATGATCCGCCAGCCCATCACATTTAACGATGGAAAAATAGCTCCACCGTGTCCCCTTTCAAGCGTGGAGAAATGGTTGGTGAGGTTTGTGCTTTTACTTCAGCATCTTGCCTTTGGGGGTTTTCCCAAAAGCATATTCTTCTTGTCGGTGGCTAGCTCTATTCTTTTTATTTTTTATTTTATTTTTTATTATTTTTTTTAAAAGTCTGCAAATTTGGCTCAGTGGGATGTATCTGTTATATCCGCTCCATTCATCCATTGGCGAGCATAACTTAGGACATGTCCTCAGACATGAGTTAGATCCAAAGCTCAAATGGACCACACCATAGGAGATATTGGGGTTAAAGATGGACCACACCATAGGAGAAGATGGTGGGGTTAAAGATGCCAGATGTTGAAAACCTTCTTATGACCCACCAACCTGTTCATATTGCTAGAGGTGTACACAAGTTGATATGAGTCGAGATTGGCACAGCTCAGCTCGACTCGCCCATGAGCTAACCCCAGCTCGCTCGAACTTAGTTTAGAACTGAGTTGAATCGAGCTTTTTCAAGTCAAGTCGAGCAAGTTAACCGAGCTAACTTGGTTCATATACAACTCTACATATAACTACTCTAACCTGGATGAAGGGAAAACACATGCCACTAGAAACAATGACGAATGACTATTAAAAACTTTATGTAGATCACAAAAGTTTTGGATCAATTTGATATTTGTATTTTCCCTTCTTCCACATCTTTTTACATTATCATTAGATTGGATTGCAAATAAACACTAAGAAAGCTTTACGATAGCCTCTTTGGTAATTTTAAATGATGGGGCACTCAGTCATCACTGTTTCCAGCATTGTGGCCCACCTGAGATTTGGATCTTCATAAAATTTCGAACCCTAACTGATGAACGGCGTGGATATCATCGGCTCCCCTCTATTACGCCATATCTTGGCATGACTATTAATTGCAAGGGACAGGTGTCACGTGGATCACGTATTGGGTAATATCAGCAAGCTATAGTGTGCTGAGTAAACTCAGTAGGACTCACACGTGTGCCTTGTACACACCTTTCATCCGTTGTTCTGTATCCAAAATCTTAAAGCATGAACCCAAGATCGAAGCAGATCGAAAGCTCAAGAGACCGCACCACAGGAAGCACGGGGGATGATGAAGCCCAAGGTTGATAAAATTAAGGAGCGGATTAGGTGAGACAGGAGCGCCAACCATGAGGGTGGGGCCCTTACCATGGGATCTCCCTTGATGTGTATATTCTGTATCTACATTGTCTATCCATTTTTTTTCTTTCTTTCTTCGGAAATCTCAAAAATGAAGAAAATCCAATTATCAAGTGGACCATACTTTAGGAAACAATAGTGATTGAACGCTATCATTAAAAACTTTTAGGATGCGCCTTAACTTCTCTGTGGTGTTTATTTTCTATCAAATCCTGTTAACAAAGAGGAAACAAATATGAACTTTATCCAAAACTTTTGTCGCACGCTAATGGTCAATCACCACTGCTTCCTGTGATATGGTCCACCTGATAATTGGATCTGCTTCATTTTTTGGATAAGCTCTAAAATGATTTGAAAATGGATAGATGGGGCGGATATTGAATACACACATCAAGGTGGGCCCCACGGTGAGGGTAGCAGCATCTTGGGTGAGGCCCGGGTCTCACTTAATCGGCTCCCATATTGAAACCTCCTAGGTTTAGGTGATGTTTTTTTTTTTTTTGTCATCCAACCGGGCACACATACCTAGATGAAAGGCAAACACAAATATCAGCATGATCTAAAATTTCTGTAGCCTTGAAGAAGTATTCAATAGTGGGTGTTCAATTCCTAATGTGTCTGGTTGTGTGGTCCACTTGAGCTTTGGATATGATTCGATTTTCGGATCGTGTTCTTAAATGAGCTGTAAAATTGGATGGATGTCATGGATGAAGCACATATATTACAGTGGGCTCCCAAGAGATTTCACACCGCAGTAAAGGGAAGTGACGCGCTCGCTACACAATCCGCGTCGTCTTTTCTTCGGTGGTGGTCCGTGTTGACATGAAATCCGCGTCTTCTTTTCTTCGGTGGTGGAGTTTGTGGAAGCGGATTGCTTGCGAAAATTGGAAGCGGATTGGCTGGTGTACCTTAGCTATATAGCTGGTGTATTGACATCAGCAAGTTCTGTTAGTCTGATCATAAGGTATGTATTATATCCAAACCGTCCATCCATTTGACGATCTCATCTTAAGGCTTGAGATGAAAAATAAAATAGATCTACCTATCAAATGGACCACACTGCAAAAAGCACTGGGGATTGAACATCTAATGATAAGAGTGAATTTGAAATACACATCATGATAGCATGCACAGTAAAAAAAATCAAGGGTGGATATATGGCATACCAAATTTTAAGCACGAGGGCAAAAAATAAGGCCCACACATAATTCCAGTGGGCCACAACAAGAGAAACATTTTAGAGGGTGAGCAGTGGGGCCCACACGCCACCCTCATAACATATTCCCATCTTTCTCATCTTCCAACCCGCTTCCCCTCTTCTTCTGAGCTCCAACCTCTTCTCTCTTTCTTTCACCTTACAAACTCTTCCAGTTATCGCTTCCGACCAAACCGTCATATTTTTACCTGAACCTGCCTCAAATTTGGCACCATTCTGGCCTTTAAATACCCAACAACCACCGGACCAAACACAAGGCGTTGTGGCTGTTGCAGAAGTCGAGCCTTGAACAGGTCAGCGTCTCTCTCTCTCTCTCTCTCTCTCTCTCTCTCTCTGTAAAAGAAGACGGACTAGCCTTACTGATAGTAGGTATGTGGGGAGCATACCTAAAACCATGTAGACCAAACTTTTCATTAGATCCAACCCATTCATAAGCTACACGGACTCTTATTTAGGCTGTTACCCAGAAATCATGATGGTCAAAATCTTATGCTGGCCACGCTATGTGAAACAGTTGATAAAGAATGCTTACCATTGGTTTTGTGAAGGGCCCACAGTGTTGTATATATCTCATCCAGTCCATTCATCTAACTTTGATTCATCAGGATGAAAGCATTCCCCAAAATCCAAGGCTATTCCAAATCTAAGATGGGCCATAACATGTGAACTCAGAGGTTTCTGCATATGGGATGGCCCACCTGAGTGTTGAATCGGCCTTATTTTTGGGGAGGAAGGGCACCAAGGAGTTTTATACCTGATGGACAGTGCGGATCTCATGCAAGTGAAGTCGTTTCCCCTGTAGAAGCAAGGAAGAGTTTTTCAAGAATTAAGACTAATTTCCAAATGTCAATTAGTAGGAGGTTAGGACCATAAAATCAATTTAATTCAGATGACACGCTGTAACACCTCATAATTTTCAGCGTAACCTAACTTAATATGAATACTAACTTGGTGCGGTGCTTACATCTTAGCCCTTAAATTTTTTATGGAATATAATAAACGGTCTAGATTAATGTGTTGGACTGTCTAAGGTCCCAACGCCCACTAAGAGCACTTGGGAGCGGATTAGGTGAGACGCGGGATCCAGCGTGGCGGGTGGGACGTCTGACTGTGGGGCTCATAGTGATATATGTACCTTAAATCCACACGATCCAACAGTTTTGAAAGCTCATTTTAGGGTGCAATTCCAAAAAATGAAGCAGATCGAAATCTTATGTGGACCATACCATGGGGAACAGTAATGATTGAATCACTAACATTAAAAACTTCATGGGAGCCACTGGAATGTTTATTTGCCATCCAACCTATTGATAATGTCACAAAAATCTGGATGAACAGACTATACAAATATCATCTTGTCAACCCAAAAATTTTGTGGCCCACAAGAAATTTTTAGTGGTCGATTACCACTATTTCCTCTATTATGGTCCACCTGAGATTTGGATCTGCTTTATTTTTTAACCAGGCACTAAAATGAGCTTTTAATATGGATAGACGGCGTGGATGTAGTCACATACACACAGTGGGCCCCAGAGTCAAGGGTCCCACCGACCTCGGTGGCTCTCGGGTCTCACCTAATCCGCTCCCGGAGCACTTACAACGTGTAGTGCTTTGAGAGCAGTTTTGATCAAACATATAAAAAAGAAGTCGTACAGTACCCTCAGAGCACTATATAAGTTACAGTGCTCCTAGTTGCATTGGGACACTTGGACAATCTCTTCCATTGATCCAAACCATTCCGTAGGTCCAATGCTCATCTTCCATTGATCTAAATGGTTCCATATGTCCAGTGCACATTTCCTACACCACCCATAAATATCACACTCATCTGAAAAAATTAGCTATTTGATCAATGGATTTTGATACGGACGGTCCAGTTTATTTACATGAAAAATATCTTTAAAAAAAAATTGATCCATCTATTTTATAGGAACCAACATATATATCTAATGGTTCTTAAGAATCACTTTTATTAGGAAATTATAATCATCCGTCAATGCTTGAAAAAAAAAAATGACTATTACCAGATAAGTCCCATTTTCTTCCCTTTTTCAAAGAAACATAATGGTGACCAAATAAGTCCCATTATCTTCCCTTTTTCAAACATGCATGTGGTCCTAGCAAACCTCATAACTCTTGCCTCATGTTGGTGTTGGTCATGTATGCATTTTTACGTGAATTTTTCTCTAGTCCAAGTAGAGGCTGTGGAGGGTTTTTACTTCTGGTTTTGTTATTATTATTATTTATTTTAGTAATGCTCATGCCTTAAGTTTAAAGTGTAATGAAGAATATTTGGTGTTTGGATCATTTGAATTGTGATCCACATTATAGGGTTTGGATTACATAACCAGCTGCCCCGCGTGTTCAAACTGAAATTTAACTAGAGATTCTGGTAAGTGTTTTATCTTAATTTTCAATAAGATCTCATCATGTTGCAGTTGTTAAAAGGTTACTCGTTTGAATACATTTACTCAAATTAAATTGCATAAACTGTGAAACTGATTGTAACTAAACTACAATTGGAAAATCAGATTTTTTGAAAAATCTGATTGACATCTGTTTGCTGAAATAAGGCTCTTTGATATTTTTCATTTCAACTGTCCAATAACTCCTCATAAATCCATTAGTCATGCAGTTAAATAAGTCATTAGTCATGCAGTTAAATAAGACCAATTTCCTTTCCTTGGTGAGAGGACATTCCATTACCAAATGTCCATTAGTAGGAGGTTAGGATTATATAATCAATTTAATTCTGAGAATATGCTCAACTAAATTGGATGGCTTGGATTAAAGTAGTGTGCACGGATGTAGATAGTGTAGATGGTCTCAATCCGTTTCGAAGTATAATCTATTAACTTGAATTATTGTACGGGTCTTACTTTTTTTCTCGGTTGAGAGTGCCGTCCTCTCATTTACTATCATTTTCAGCATTATTTTTTCAGCTTCGTCTAATGCCAAAATGTCTCAAACATTCCATTTGTGGGCTGAAAAGAAGGAAAATGAGTTAGCGGTTGTAATTGAAGGGGAAAGATGAGCAGAAAGAATGGTCAGGGTTGTTCTGTTATTATGATTCTCGAACCAATGGGCCATGTAAGGCTGATGCCATCATGTGGACGGTCATGATCTATCATATATGCTTGCAAGTGGATGGCAGATGGATTCTACTATATCTTTTCCTCTAAAGAGGGGTCCTGATGTGTTGGAGGACATACCTCAATCCAAACCGTCTAAATTGTTTGTAACACTGTAGATGAGACATGGCCCTTAAATCAAATTGTTGGATGATCTAACTTCTAACCAATGGACACTTATTTGTTTTGATACGTGACTACTTTGATTTTGACTGTATATTTGATGGACACCACTCCAATGGATGGATCCCTCTATCCATCAGTTGCACCTCCAGCAACCTTAATATCGTATAACTCAAAAGTTTTACTTTGTCCTCATAGGATGGAATCCTTTACAACACCTGTTTTAAGGACAGGGTGTGACAGTAATCGCGTGTGGCCCCACCATGTTATCTGTGGCACATCTACTCCATCCATCGGTTGCACCCCTCGATTCTAGGCCCAGGGCTAAAAATCAGCCAGGTTCACAACTTAAGTGGACCATCACAACAGGGAACAATGGGTATGGGACCCCAACCATAGGCTTGTTTGTGGGCCCACCATGTTATTTATTTATCATCAAACCTGTTCATCAGGTGTGAAAGCGAAGGAATCAGCCTGCTTCAAAACTTAGCCCAGTCACTGCACGCAAACTTGGGTTTTAGCCGCAACTGTAGATTGTTCCCAGAGGTTTAGCCCATCTGAGTTTTATATCAGAGAAAGCTTTTGTATGTACGGTGAACATAAGGACTAGCACCTGAAGGATAGACTGATGTTGTTGTATCCTGTTTACGACGGTATCTAAAAGCAACTAATTAAAGAGCTACAAGTGTCATTACACATGAAGAAATAGCATGCAAAAAACTTTTAAAAATATATATTTTGAGCACTTTTTATGAAACTACAGTTGGTGTTGAGTTGGATGGACACATCAGCCCGTGACAGGCATAACTGAGAAGCCGAGACAGAAAAGCGGGTCAATGGAAGAGAAGCCATTGGAGGGACACATGTGGAGAAAAGACAAAAAGATATAAAAGACTAAATGTAGCGCCCATTTCAGTTGCTATAACTGTTGAATTAAGAGAGAAACAGCTAGATGGCACAACAAAAATCTATAAATTACAAGAAGTTTAACAAAAAAAGACATCTTATACAAATCTAACAAATTTAGTCAAATTTATCTTATTTTATCTTAGCATAATCCCAAAAAAAAAAAAAAAAAAAAAAAAATCTTAGCATAATCAATAGCCTTAGCTCTATCTTAGAAGCAATGTTAATCTTTTAGTTGTAATCCAAGTCTACGCTCCTATGTTGGATTATATCCGTTCTCAATACAAGTTCTTGATTCAAAAAAGGTTCTTGTAGTTGCTCCTAGACTGGCTGTGAGTATCTCTCTATCTATTTGCAACCAAGTAGTAAAAAAGTCATTTTATACGGAATGTAGAATGTGATTCACCTATATAAGTGCTCTACGAAAATTGGGTTGTGTTGTACAATGATCACGGATGGCTAAGCCTTACCTTGAGTTCGGGGTAGAATTAGCGTATTCGCAATACAGTCGAGGGTTGTATGGTCAACTGACTTTTCTGGTGGAAAGCTTCTATTATTTCTGATAGATAACGAATCTTTGAATCAATGTACATAAAATTTTGATCCATTCTATTGTTAGTTACCATCGGTGGAGGAAAATCCTTGTTCTAATACCGTTGACGTGGGAGAAGACGTAATGAGGTTGATCATTGTCTTCTTTAATCAATAACTACCTTGAATCCATAAGGATCTCTGGAATCCACAAGGAAAAATCTTGAATCCATGAGAATAAAAAATAAAACTTCTAAGGAATTATTTCTTTTAAATTAATAAATAATTGAATAAAAAAATGAGTTTTAACCTCTTTAAATAACCCAAAACAAATTCTAAAACATAATCAAACAGTCCTAATCAAGTTAGAAAACAAATTTAAAAAATATACAAATTTTTGTTGCTTGTCGACTTGTCATCGATTGGTTGGTTCGATAGGTCGAAACAACCTTAAAGTATCCAGAGACTTTAGTAAGAGATTCTACAATTTCGATCTGTCAACCTGTCAATAGTATTTTGACTTATCGAACAGCTCAATCGACTTGTTGAATAGACTTGTGAACAATATTTTGACCTATCTAAATTAGTAGAAATCAGCCAGCAAGCAATTTGAAATTTCTTTCAAAATTAGCACCCGTCGACTTGTGGAACCATATTGAATTTTTGTCAATTTCTCTTTGGGCTTCTTCTATTCCATATGCGTTGGGAACATGACATATTGAGTGGATATACAAAATGTCATCGAGGTGGCCCTTACTGTAAGGGTAAGGCCCACTAAGCGGCACCAAATCCGTGCCCATAACTTACAGGACTCTTAGTTGCAATTTTATTTTATTTTTTCATTTGGATAGTCTAATGGGTTGATCTAAACAGTCTATTCACTCAATAACACTTTTTGTGGACTAACATGGAGAAATTTCCTGATCAAATGATCCAATCCATCCTTTTTTTGGCCTTATTTTCTCTGGCCATGCATTTTGAAAGCCATTGATCTGATGGTTATAACTGAATAACAAAAGTGATTCTTTAAAATAATAAGGAACTATAATGGGCCCTAACAAATAGATGGACCGAATTGTTGACTGGATCAGTTTTGTATAAACAACTTTGATGGTACATATTAAAATCCTTTGATCCAGTGGTTCGTATTTGTTACATTGGTACGATGTTTACATCTTAGCTCCTGAAATGTTTTAGATTATAATGAGTGGTCTAGATTATTGTGTTGGACTGTTTAAGGTTCCAACACAACTAGGACCAGCATTGGAGCATTGGACCAACTATGAATTGTATATCCATGCCGTCCATCATTTTGGCCAGGTTATTGTAGGGCATTGTTTCAGAAATGAAGTTAAATACAAATTTTAGGCAGACCACGTCACATGAAACAATTGTCATTAGATACTCATCATTTAAAACTTCCTAAGGTCCATCCTAATATTTATTGACCATCAAATCTACTGATAAGGTAATCTAGATCTAAATGAAAGAAAAAAAAAAAAAACAAATATCGGCTTGAGCAAAAACTTTTGTGGTCCAAAATATGTTTTTAAATGGTGGCCATTCAATGACCACTGTTTCATGTGTAGTCCACCTGAAATTTGTATTTGCTTCAGTTTTTACATCATGTGGTAAAATAGGATGGCAAAAAGGATGGACGTCATTGATATACAATACATATATTGAGGTGGGGCCTACCATTAGGTTCCCACGGTGGTATCCGACTCGCAGCCACAATGATCGTTTCAGGAAGCAGCCTAGTCGACCAGGTAAATTCCTATGCCTATTTGAGGATTTCTGTCCCATGTGCTGACATATTTTAACAATATGAGCAGTTATTCATCTTGAAAATTGAATGGACTAGTCACAACTTACAACTTTAAATCCAAAATTCTTAATAAATAAATGATTCTATATATATTTTTTAAATAGCTGAACACTTGCCCTTATGCAAATATGTGTATTTAGGTATCTTTCGAAGTTTCACTAAAAGATTCCATCGTTTTCCTCCTATTTCTCCTTGTTCTCCACATTTATAGTTAATCAGGGATAATGATATTATATTTTTATCTCTTGCCAGCAAAACATGTAGCTACTCTGGCAACTCAAACACTGCCTACAACCATGTGGACCAAACTTTTCATTAGATCCAACCCATTCATAAGCTACACAGACTCTTATTGAGGCTCGTAACCAGAAATCATAATGGTCAAAAACTTAGACAAGCCACGCTAAGCCACGTTATGGGAAACAATTAACAAAGAATGCTCACCATTGGTTTTGTGAAGGGGCCACAGTGCTGTATATATCTCATTCAGTCCATTCATCTAACTTTACTCATTAGGATGAAAGCATTCCCCAAAACCCTATTCTATTCCAAAACTGAGATGGGCCATAACATGTGAACACAGAGGTTTCTACGCATGGGATGGCCCACCTGAGTGTTGAATCGGCCTTATTTTTTGAGATCAAGGTCAACAAGAGGTTTTATACCTTGATGGACAGCGTGGATCTCATGCACGTGAAGTTGTTTCCCTTGTAGAATCAAGGAAGAGTTTGTCAAGAATTAAGACTAATTTCCAAATGTCGATGAGTAGGAGGTCAGGACCATAAAATCAATTTAATTACAATTACATGACATGATGTAACACCATGTAATTTTCAGTAGTTGAGTGTTACGGCGTAACCTTAGCACCTAGGAGCGGATTTGGTGAGATGCAGGATCCACCGCGGGCGGGTGGGACCTCTGACTGTGGGGCGTATAGTGATGCATGTGCCTTGAATCCACACTGTCCAACCGTTTTAAAAGCTTATTTTAAGGTGCAATCCCAAAAAAAATTGAAGCAGATCCAAATCTCATGCGGACCATACCATTGGAAACAATAGTGATTGAATCCCTACCATTAAAAATTTTATACAAGCCACCGGCATGTTTATTTGCCATCCAACCCAATGATGTTGTCACAAAAATCTGGATGAAGAGACCACACAAGGGTATAAAAACTACAGCTTAAAATGAGAAGCTAAACTCACTATCACCTCATACCACCGTTACATTATCGAGGAAATGTTGGAGTGTTTCTCGGAGCATTTGTTAGTTATAGTCCTCCTGGTTGTATTCTTTCACTTGGACGGTCAAATCAATCAATCTAAAACATCCGTTCACTCAGATGACACATTTTCTGGACTAACATAGATTAATTTTCTTGTCACATGACACAATCTATTTTTTATTTGGACTTAGGGCCTGTTTGATTTTCCATTGCACTGGTAATTACCCGGGAAAAGAGTTATTACCAGGCACCTGATTTGACTACTTACTTTTTGAGACGGTAACCCAAAAACATTGCAAAATATATATTGGTCACACCGTGATGCATTTCGCTTATCAGCACCGTTCATCCATTATGCCTTTTAAATTTATAATACGAGCAAAAAAATAAGGCATATCCAAAACTCAAGTAGGCCATACCATAGGAAAATAGGAATTGAATATTTACCGTTAAAAACTTTGTGAGGCCACCGTATCTTTTGGTGTGGGCCACCTGAGTGTTAGATCATCCTAATTTTTTGGCTCATGCCTCAAAATATAAAATATTGTGGTAAAACATACGAACGTAATTGGTATATCATATATATTACCTTGAGGTTCAAAATTTTTAAATAGCTATTTGAATTGTTTTCCAATGCAAAAGTTTCCCTGGATTTTCAAACGGAGAAAATGATAATAATTACTCATTTCCTAGGTAATTACCTAAGCTCTTAGAAATCAAACACGCCCTTAGTTTCTCTAGCCTTCTACTTTCAAAGCTATGGATCCGATGGTTATGATTGCCTAACAAAGGTAATTCTTTTAAATAACAAGCAATCCATAATGAGACCCCAACAAATAGAAAGCTCAAATTGTAGCCCGCCGGAACTGTTTTTTTTAAAACAGCCTTGACTATCGATTTTAAATTCATTTGGTCAAAAGGATGTGTTTTTAGATTAGTGTGATCCTTACATGTTAGACTTTGAAATGTCTATGGAATATAGTGAACCATCTAGATTAATGTGTTGGACTGTCTAAGGTCCCAGCGCCACTTGGGAGCTGATTAAGTTAGACACCCGTGGATCTGGGGCGGCTGGGACCTCTGACTGTGGGCTTATAGTGATGTATGTGCCCTATTTTTTTGTTAGCTTGTTAGTACACCTACTGTCAGATCACACTTCACTGTTAGCCTCCCCCACTAGGGAATGGATCTCAAGACCTCAGCGTTAAAATGTAGTATCTTTCACTCAGTCTACCACTAATGATGCATGTGCCTTAAATCCATAGTGTCCAGCCATTTTGAAAGCTCATTCTAGTGAACGATCCCAAAAAATGAAGCAGATCCAAATCTTATATGGACCATACCATACTATAGGAAATAATAGTGATTGAATCCCCACCGCTGAAAATTTTTGGGGCCACTGGAATGTTTATTTGCCATCCAACCTGTTGATGATGTCACAAAAAATCTGGATGAAGAGACCGCGCGAGGGTATAAAATCTAAAGCTTAAAATGAGAAGCTAAACTCGCTACCACGTCATACCACCATTACATTATTGGGAAATGTTGGAGCGTTTCTCAGAGCACTTGTTAGTTATAGTGCTCCTAGTCGTATTCTTTCACTTGGACGGTCAAAGCAATCGATCTAAAACATCTGTTCACTCGATAACACATTTTCTGGACTAACATCGATAAATTTTCTTGTCACATGGCACAATCCAATTTTTATTTGGCCTTAGTTTCTCTGGCCATCTACTTTCAAAGCTATGGATCTGATGGTTATGATTGCCTAACAAAAGTAATTCTTTTAAATAACAAGCAATCCATAACGGACCCCAACAAATAGAAGGTTCAAATTGTGGCCAGCTCGAACCGTTTTTATGTAAACAACCTTCACTGTCGATTTTAAATTCCTTTGGTCAACTGGATGTGTTTTTAGACTGGTGTGATTCTTACATGTTAGACTTTGAAATGTGTATGGAATATAGTGAACGGTCTAGATTAATGTGTTGGACTGTCAAAGGTCCCAACGCCACTAGGAGCATTCGGGAGCCCATTAAGTTAGACACCGTGGGGGGGGGGGGGGGGGGGGGGGGGGCGGCTTGGACCTCTGACTGTGGGCTTATAGTGATGTATACACGTGCCTTAAATCCACAGTCCGTTTTGAAAGCTCAATCCAATCTTATATGGACCATACCACACTATATGAAATAATAGTAATTGAATCCCCACCTTTAAAAACTTCATGGGGTCACTGGAATGTTTATTTGCTATCCAACCTGGTGATGATGTCACAAAAAAGTCTACACAAATATCATCCTGTTGATCCAAAATTTTTGCGGCTAGGGAGAACTTTTTAGTGGTCGATTACCACTGTTTCCTGTATTATGGTCCACATGAGATTTGCATCTTCCTTATTTTTTGAATCATGTCATAAAATGAGCTTTCAATACGAATGTAAGGCGTGGTTTAGTCACATACACAAAGTGGCCCCAGAGTCAAGTCAGGCATTCGGGGTCTCACCTAATGCGCTCCCCGAGCACTTACAACGTCTAGTGCTTCAGGGCAGTTTTGACCAAAAACAAATTAAAGAAGTATTACAGTGTCGTCCGAGCACTCTATAAGTTCTAGTTCACCTAGTTGCGTTAGGACATTTGGACCATCTGTTCCATTGATCTAAACCATTCCGTAGGTCCAATGCACATTCTTCCATTGATCTAAATGGTTCAATAAGTCCAGTGCACATTTCTTGGACCACCCAAAAATATCACACTCATCTGAAAAATATTAGCTATTTGATCAAATGGATTTTGATATGGACGGTCAAGATTTTTTACATGAAAAAGATCTTAACAACAAGTTGATCTTCTATTTTATGTGAACCATCATATATATATATATATATATATATATATATATATATATATATATATATATTTCTTATGGTTCTTAGGAATCCCTTTTGTTAGGAAATTACAATCATCCGTCAATGCTTGAAAAAAATGGCTATACCAAATAAGGCAAGCATGGAATGTATCATCAGATCAGTGATATTTTTGAATGATATTCTCTTAAATGTTGTTTTTGAATTACTGTACAGTTTGGATCGACTGATTGTACTGTGCATGTGAACCAATGCAACTAGGAGTAATACAATTTATAGTGCTTTTCTCAAATAATCATCTTACTTTTGACTAAAAGCGGTAGAAATAATAAATTTCAGGAGCATAAATAGAGCTGTGAGAGTTCCATCGTACTTTCTAGTCTCAACCCTTCCATACATTTTAACCTTTCTCATTTTCTCATTCACAGTCATGGATTCCATCATATCTCGCCTGTTGGATCCCATTACTCGACGCACAGGACATATCGTCAACCTCCAAGAAAATGTGGACTGCCTGAAGAACGCCATGAACGAATTGAAATGTGTAAGGGACGACGTGAAGACAAGGGTGGAAGTTGCCGAACGGCAGAAACTCAAACGCACACACTATGTGCACTGGTGGGTAGAAAAAGTAGAATCCATCGAAACTGAAGTGAATGCCATGGTAGAAGAATCTAAGAAAGTGACGAGAACGAGTTGGTCTGGCTACCAGCTCTGCAAGAAGGTGGCGATGAAGCTGGACGACGTAGTCAAGTTGAAGAGCAAAGGTGAGTCCTTCAGTGACGTGGCATACAAGCCGCTTCCCGATGCCATTGAAGAGATGCCTAGCACATCAGCTGTGGGCAGAGACTTGGTGTCGGAGAAGGTTCTAAACTGGATTGGCGAAGGGAAAGGGGGAGTAATTGGAATATATGGAATGGGGGGAGTGGGGAAAACAAGCCTCCTGAATGATATCAACAACAAATTCCTTAAAAGAAATCATGATTTCCATGTCGTGATTTGGGTGGTGGTGTCGAAAGAATTAAATGAGGGAAAGATTCAGATGGATATTGGCAAGCGATTGGGCTTGCGTTGGGCAGAGAATGAAAGCTACAGGGAGACACGGGCTCATGACGAGACACGGGCTCATGACATTCACAAAGTCTTGAGCAGTAAGAAATTCATTCTATTGTTGGATGATGTTTGGGAATCATTCGATCTACAGAAGGTTGGAATTCCTCATCCAAGCAGCCAAAACATGAGCAAGGTCGTTTTCACTACACGATTTGAGGACGTCTGTGGCCACATGACTGCCGACAAGAAGATCAAAGTAGAATGTCTCCCAGAGCAAGAAGCAATGGATCTATTTCTACGGAATGTTGGTGAAGAGGCCATGAAATACCATCCGGAGATACCGATCCTGGCCAAGAGCGTTGCTAAAGAGTGCAAGGGTCTGCCCCTTGCGCTCATCACCATCGGCCGGGCCATGGCATGCAAGAAGACACCACAGGAATGGAAGCATGCAATATCAGTTCTTAGCGCGAGCAAGCCACCATCCGAGATATCAGGTATGGATGATAAAATGCACTTGCGCTTGAAATTCAGTTATGATATTCTCGGTGGTGACACGATTAAATCGTGTTTCCTGTACTGCGCACTGTTTCCGGAGGACTACTCCATTCGAAAAGAAAAACTTATGGATTACTGGATAGGCGAAGGATTCTTAGATGAGTGGGATGATGATCTTGATGAAGCCCATAACAAGGGACATGATATCATTGGAAGATTAAAGACTGCATGCTTGTTGGAGAGTGGTTCTGATGAAAAAACAGAGGTAAAGTTGCATGACGTGATTCGTGATCTGGCATTATGGATAGCTTCAGAGTGCGGGAAGAAGAAGAATAGGTTTTTGGTGAGAGCTGGCGTGGGACTGACGCATGCACCAGAATTTGAAAGGTGGAAGGAGGCCGAGAGGATATCTCTAATGAAAAATGACATAAGAGTAGTAACAGAGATACCTCAATGCCCCAACCTCTTAACCTTGATGCTCCAATGGAATGTGTATTTTGAAAAGGTCCATACTGATTTTTTTCAGTCCATGCCTCTTCTTAGGGTCTTGGATCTGTCATATTCATGCATAGTAGAGCTTCCCGCAGAGATCGGTAACTTGACAGAGCTACGGTATCTCAATCTATCACGGACGCTGATCACATCATTGCCTGAAGAGATAGGAAATCTGGTGAAGCTGAAGCACTTGGACTTGGACCATACAAGTTTGCACACAATTCCTCAAGGGGCAATCTCCAGGCTTTCTGAGTTAAGAGTAATGAACCTATATGATAGTTATTCAAAGTGGGAAGAAGGGAGTGAGGGATTAAAAATGAGTGATTTGGAAGGCCTGGAACGTTTAAACCATCTTAATCTCACCTTATCAAATGTGCATGCTCTTGAAAGGTTGCTCTGCTCTAGCAAGCTACGGGACCTGACTCGGTATGTGTATCTGACGAATCTGACTATCTCCAACCAACTATCATCCGTTTTTACTGCAATGAAAAGTCTTCAACGGCTTTATTTTGAGAACTGCGATGGGTTGGTGGAGGTGACGATTAGTGGATATGCAAAGAAGGATGACGATTTTCCTGTTTCGAGCCTAGAATGGCTAGTCCTTTCGCAACTCCCCCACTTAAATTGCATTCGGGTGGGCCGCGGATGCTTCACTAACTTTCACAGCATAAGGATTGGGTGGTGTTCCAAGTTGAAGAAAATTTATGGTTTACTGCAACTTGAAAGTCTTGAAACAATTCATATATATGGTTGCGATGAGCTAGAAGAAGTAATAGGTACGGTCATTCCTAATGATGAAGTTGGAGATATAGGGCTAAAGCAACTCAAACGTATATCACTCGACAATCTTCCAGAACTAACGAACATCTGTAGCGATGCACCGCATTTTCCTTCCTTGGAAGAAATCGTCGTCCTTCGTTGCCCAAAGTTGAAAAAGCTCCCTCTTTCTCTCCATAGCGCACACAATTCTCTAAGGAAGATACGTGGTAGGAAAGAATGGTGGGATAATTTAGAGTGGGAAGAAGATGGCATCAAGTCCTGTTTTCTTCCTTTTTTCCATGAATCGAATTAGCGAGAGTCATCGTCAAAGTAGAAATATTTTTTAATAATTATTTCTTAGTATTGTGAGATTAATTTTAGAAAGGAGACTGAATTTTTCTTAGATCAAGTGTGCTATGTATTATTATCAGTTTAATATGTAATATATGTGCCATTAATGTACCAGATGATATTAGATTAATTTCTTATGTTGGTGATTCTACGCATGAGGTGTACTATTAACTCTTGAGCATTGATTACGCCTGTTTTGTGTCTACGTACAAGTGAGGTAATGTACACGCCAAGGAGCAAGTGCAATATCCAATCCCACCCATAAGAAAAGATGCGACCATGTAGATTTCTTAGGCCTCATCTAATCGGTCAACTTATTTCAAGCCAGGATGCTTTAGGCTCCCGACGCTATGTTCCGTCCAGAGGGAAGCTATCTGCTGATGCTGTTTTTGGGTTATATTTGTAGTTTTGTGTTTTCTTTTTTGGTGGTAAGGCGTGGCCCTATTTGTGTTGACCCACTGCAGTAAAGAACGAGCACCAGTGCATTTTATTCCAAGTATGCATTTACTTTGGGTCCACTTGATGACTGGATTGGCCTGATTCTTGTGTTAGGTGGACGGTGCTCTGTGGGGCCACTATGATGTATGTGTTTCATCCATTCCATTCATCCATTTTCACATATCATTTTATAGCTTGATCCCAAAATGAGAGGGATATAAATCTTAGGTGGACCACACCACATGAAAACAATAGTGATTGGATATCCACCATTAAAATCCCCCTAAGGCCCACTATACTGTTTATTTGACATCCAAGCTGTTGATTAGGTCATACAGGCCCAGATGAGCTTGATCCAAAACTTTTATGGCCCCCAAAATGTTTTTAATGGTCAACCCTCATTCAACACTGTTTCCTGTAATGTGGTCCACTTGAGATTTGGATATACCTCATTTTTAGAATCGTACCATAAAATGATTTGTAAAAATAGATGGACGGCATGGATGAAATACATACATCATGGTGGGGCTTACATAGCACCGACCATCAGCCATTGGCTGGTGTCCGGGGAGTGGCCAATCCGTTTCCCTCGCAGCAGACTAGTATCGCAGCAGTTTCGCAAACAATGCCCACGTTGGTACTGTCTGCTGCTGGAAAAACTATGTGGCCATGTATGAGTTTTAAAGACTCTATCCATCCATTTTTTTCACCCCATCTGAGGGCATGAGCCAAAAATTTGAGGCAAATTAAAATCTCAAGTGGACCACGCCATATAAAAAAAAATAAAAATAAAAATAAAAATAAAATAAAATAAAATAAAATAAAATTATTATTATTTTTTTAAAAAAAATAGTGGTAATTGAATGCACACCATTAAAAACTTCCTTAGGGCTCACCGTAATGTTTATATGCCATTCAACCTATTAATTAGGTCTCATAGACCTAGACGGAGATAAAATATACATCAGCTTCATCCAAAACTTTCATAGCGCCTCAAGTAAATTTTTAATGGTGAGGGTTCAATCACTGCTGGGGTGTGGTCCACTGAGATTTGGATCTCTTTAATGTATCAATTGAAGTAGAAAAATTATTCTTCATTTATGATACATTAAACTAGGAAATATAATTTTTCTACTTCAATTGCAATTATTTTTATGTCATATGTACAAATTTTCAGTGCCTTGGAATCATCTATCATCTGCAGCAGAGTATAAAATATTTTTACTTGGTTAAATGTAAGTTTTCAATTGTTTCTCCAGACAAACTAGAAGTGCAAAAGAACTACGTGATTCTTTAATTGAACATTATCATCTTAGAGTTTACACACATAAAATTTTGAAAATAACCGTTAAATAGCCTAATTTTTATGGCCATTTAATTAAGCTCGTAAAATGTAGGTGCGACTATATGGGAAGCAGGTTGCCTCCTACCTTGGCTTGTCTCTAGCCACAAATGGGCAGATTTGTGTGGGAGCCCACCATGATATATTTGTTTATCTATGCCGTCCATCCCTTTTCTCAGATTATTTTAAGATATGATCCCAAACATGAGGTAGATCCAACGCTTCGAGTAGACCCCAACACAAAAAACAGTGGGAATGCACTTGAGCTTTGGATCTACCTCATTCTTTGGCTCATGCACTAAAATGATCTCTCCAAATGGATGGACATGCATGAACTTTAATGTGTCCCGGCCCATTTTCTTGGTAGGGACCCCCCTGGACAGGTTGGATTCAAGGTGCACTACAAGAAATAGCACTTTTACCGACGAAAAATATTTTGTCAGTAAAAGTACATTTTACCGACGAAATATTTTTTCGGCGGTAAAACTTCAATTTTACCGACGAAATTTCTTTTCGACGGTAATAATATTTTTACCAACGAAACTTTTCGTCGATAAAAGTGTTAAAAATTTTAAGAAAGAAAATTTTCGCGCTATTTTGGAAAATTTTTCGCTCAGAGTTTTAACGATGAATATTTTCGTCGATAAAAATCAGAAAACAACTTTTACTTTGCCCTGACTTTTACCGACGAACCAAAACCGTCGGGAATAATATTTCAATAAAAGTGGTCTATTTAACGTAGAAAATTTTTGCTAACTTCTACAGATGAACCAAAACCGTCAGGATTAATATTTTTACCGACGAAACTGTTCGTCAGTAAAAGTGTCTAGTTTACTTCGAAAATTTTCGCCCCGACTTTTGCTGACAAACCAAAATCGTCAGGTCGCTTAAAAGTAGAGATCTAATTTTACCAGTGAAGGTTTTTTAAGTGAAAAATATCACACTTTTGCCGACGAAAGTTTTCGTCGGTAAAAACATTATTGCCAACGGTTTTGGTTCGTCAGTAAAACTTAGGACAAATTTATTTAAGTGAAAAATATCACACTTTTACCGATGACAATTTTTGTCGGTAAAAGTCTTGCCGCGAAGTTTTCAAAGTAGCGCGAAAATGTTCTGTCTTAAATTTATAATTGTTTTGCCGACGAAATAATTCGTCGGTAAAAACAATATTAGTGACGAAAATCTTTTCGTTGGTAAAGAATATTTTAAATTTTCAAAAAAAAAAAAACGAGAAGTTTACTTGTACCAACGAAAATTTTCGTCGGCAAAGGATGTTTTAAATTTTTGAAAAAAAAAATTCGAAAAGTTTACTTTTACCGACGACAATTTTCGTCGGTAAAGGATGTTTTAAATTTTTGAAAAAATGTTATAATTTTTAGGGTACAAAATTTTCGCGCTGCTATGAAAAATTCAGCGGTAACTTTTACCGACGAAAATTTTCGTCGGTAAAAATATTTTTCCCGACTTTTACCGACGAAAAAAGTAGTTAGTAAAAATGTTATAATTTTTAAGACAAGATTTTTGAAATTTTCGCGGTAACTTTTACCGAAGATTTTCCCAACTTTTGCTGACGAAGAAATTCGTCTGTAAAAATGTTATAATTTTTACGATACAGCATTTTCAAAAATTTCGCGGTAACTTTTGACTTTTGCCGACTAAAAAATTCGTCGGTAAAAAGGTTATAAATTTTATTTAAATGATTTGTAATATCACATGAAAAGGTAAAAAGGTTATAAATTTTATTTAAATGATTTGTAATATCACATGAAAAAGAATATTGAGAAGTTTAGAAATTTTAATAATGTTTGAGAAAAATTTTGAGAACAAAATGATGCTTTTAAAGAATAAAATCGACATTTTGAATTTTTAAGAAAGAATTAAAATATGAGAAATTTTTTGAGATTTTGAAAATAAAAATTCAGAATTTGTATTTTAAATTTTTTTTGAAATATTTTATAATAAAAATGATATTTTGTTAAAAGAGTAAAAAAAATATAGATAAAAATGGCTAGGAAATGAATGATTTAGGTTAATTGTATACATCAGTTTGGTGTGGGTCCCATTATAGGCTGCATGTGTCTAAACTCTCAAGAATTACTTTGATAGGATAATGCTAACATCAAATCTAGTCTGTCACTGATTTGTCCAATTGAGCCGATATTGAAAATCAATGGTCCAACTAGACCGATCTCAAAGACAAATGGGCCGATCTAGATGATTCTAAAGATGAACAGTCTGATTAGACTGATATCGAAGATGAATTGTCCAATCAGTTCAAAATTGAAAATCAATGATCCCATTGTGCTAAATTTAGTGGTGAATAGTCAAATTGGGCCGATTCTAAAAATCAAGGCCTAGTTAGATTGATATCGAAGAGGAATGGTCCAATCTAGACGACACTAAAGATGCATGATTCAATTGGGGGGATATCAAAGATGAACAGTGCGATCAGTTCAAAATTGAAGATCAACAGTCTGATTGGACGGATATTGAATATGAACAACCTGATTATGCTAGGATTGGAGATGAATGGTTAGATTGGGCTAATATTGAAAATCGACGGCCCGATTAGATTGATGTTGATTATCAATGTCTAGTATTAAAGATTAACATTATGATTAGGTCCATTCACATTCAATATAAGATCGTCTATCATCAATACTAGTGTAATCAAATGATTGATCATCATCTAATTGATCAATTAAGCACAATCAAATTATTCTTCTTCATTATCAGTCACCATTGATCTTTACTATTGGCTCAATCAGGTCATTCATCTTTGATATCAACCCAATTGGACCATGCCTCATTACTATTGTTTAAACCAAATTGGGGCCAATTAGATAATTCATCTCCAATTTCAACATAATCAAACCATTTATTGTCTTCAATTTGGGACAGATCAAACAGTTCATCTTTAATACCAATCCAAGTGAATAGACTAGACATGTAAAATGGGCCAAATATTCTGGTCAAAATTGTGACCCAACTTACTAGCCTCGTAAGAACCTAAGAATTGATGTTTGTAAGTTTTGTGAGCCCCATCATGATGTGTGTCGAACATCAACATTGTGCATTTGATGTGTCCCCTTTAGGTTATGAGATATCTCAAAAATATGAGAAAAGTTTTGAGATATTGAAAATAAAAATTCAGAATTTGTATTTTTATTTTTTAAAAAATATTTTATAATAAAAATGATATTTTGTTAAAAGAGCAAAAAAAATATACATTTTGAAAAAAAAAATGTTATTTTTAAATGGAAATTGAAATTGATCTGTGAAAAATAAAATTACTAAATTATTAGGCACATCCACTAATTGAACCTTTAATCGTTTTTAGACAATCTAATCAGTTCAGATTGAAGAGTAAATAACTTTAGATGTTTAAATCAAATTTCACTGAAATTATTGATCAATCTTGTATGCCCAATATCTTTCTCATATGTAGCCTGATTGAGGCGAGTAACTAGTCAAATTGAGAGTATTGATTAGTAAAATAGACTGAATGGACCAGACATGTAAAATGGGTCAAATATTCTGGTCAAAATTGTGACCCAATGTTCACTCCCCAAGTATAGGGTTGTAATGTAGTAATAAACTCGGTGAGACCGAGGTCGAATCCCAAGGGACTGAAACCTGTACGTAATCTGAAAATAACTAGAACTAAAATAAAATCTAAATCAGGTGGATTTGAGGAATAATGATGAAATAATAAATTAAAATATGTAGATTCAAAGGTAGGAAACTAGGAATTCAGAGGATCCACTTGTAGAGATCAGAGAGATCTTATGCCTGCATCAAGAATCATGGCAATTAAACTGAACTTACTTGATCTAGTTTTCACGAGATGAAAGGTATATGAATTAGAATGGATTCCATCACCAAAGCATGCCCATGAGACAAAGCAAATAATAGAATTAAACTAATTACCAACCAATCAACAAAGTATGAAGGTTAGGAAGGGTACCATCATCTGACCATGCCCATGAGACGATGGTGAACAACAGGGCTTCCTGACGTCATAAACATCAAAAGGAGGAAGAAATACCTAAAGCCATCACAGATTTATTGTAATTTCAGTCACAATAAACCCTTAAAAAAACTGAAAGTATTCCTTTTAATTGAACTAAATCAACATCAGTCAGTCTAAACAAGAGACGGAAGCAAAGTTTCTCCCATCAGACTACAAGCTTCACCTCTTAGCCTCAGCTAAGAGGTTTATCCGACCATGATTGACTAAATCAAAAATACACAAAAAGAAGGAGAAAAGAAAAAGACAAAAAAAACAAATACTCTACTCTTTGTCTTCCTTGTGATGCACGTCCAACCGAGCGCCCCCCAAAAATGATCCCCCTTCCCGTTGCTGATCTCTCTCTTTATAGCATGTCTGGGATGGTGATTGCGTCAGTGGAAGGTGTCCGTTCACGAGCAGGAGGCGGTCAAGGAAATCACGTTGTTGCTCTGTTTTTACGCAAGAAGTGCTTGCGTTCGACCCGCGTTTGGTGTGGATTGGCCAACCACTTTGAAGATCTAACCTCTTGGGTGTGGTTAGATTAGACCCTACACAGGATTGGACGGTCTAGATCATCTGTCCGATCACAGCTATGGATGTACAACGCCCCGGATCGTCCGCGTCTCACGGACGCTGTCACTCCGCAACATATGCGAAAAGGCTGATTTTACGTTAACTGTGGGGCCCAATTCGTCCTTTTTTCGAGAAATCCACCCCGTCCACCAGATTCCTCTCGAAAAACCAGTTGAGAATGGTCCGTTTGGACTTGCATTCACGTGGCCCGTGGGATATTTTACGCCACCAGTCAGAAACGATCAAAACTGGTATACCGTGCAGTTTCACAATCTCCTCAATGAATAACCTCGCAAGCCGGTCCAAAGGCCAAGTCGCACGAATCGCAAGAAAATGTGCAGACTTCGTTAGAAGGTCCACAACAACCCAGATGGCGTCATGACCGCGCTGAGTCCTCAGCAAACTCATAATAAAATCTGTAGATACATGCTCCCACTTCCACGTCGGGACACTCAACGGCTGCAATAGACTAGGGGGTCTCTGATGATCGGCCTTGACACGCTGGCACGTGTCACACTCGGCCACAAAACTGGCAATCTGGCCCTTCATCCTTGCCCAAAAATACTGTCTCCTCATATCACGGTACATCTTCGTCGAGCCAAGGTGGATAGAAAATCGCGATCGATGTGCCTCGGTCATAAGATCTCTACGCAACTCAGGAATATCCGAGACACACAATCGGCCTTTAAAGCGAAGTCCACCATCAGAACTAATCTGCCAATCTGTCTGACTCTCAGATGCCGCCTCTGCTCGGTAATCCTGTAACGACTCATCTGTCTGCTGAGCCTCGATCACCCTTGCGACAAGAGAGGGTTGAATTGACAGGCTCGAAAGCTGAATGATAGAAGACTGCAGACCAAAATCGAAGTCGTACTTTACTATATCCTCGAGCATCCTCCACTCATGAATCATCATATGTGCCACCAGGCCTCGTGGCTGACGGCTGAGGGCATCCGCCACCACATTTGCCTTGCTTGGGTGGTACTGGAGGTCAAAATCATAGTCCTTTAAAAGCTCCATCCAGCGTCTCTGTCTCATGTTCAGCTCGGACTGAGAGAATAGATACTTCAAGCTCTTGTGGTCGAAGAAGAGCTCGAACCTAACCCCATAGAGATAGTGTCTCCACACCTTCAGTGCGAAGACAACTGCTACCAGCTCCAAATCGTGCGTGGGGTAGTTTAGCTCATGAACCTTGAGCTGACGAGACACAAATGCTACAGGTCTGCCATGCTGCATCAGGACAGCACCCAATCCAATACGCAAAGCATCAGTAAATACCACGAATCCATCACTCCCAGAGGGAAGAGTGATGATAGGAGTGGACGTCAGACGGTCCTTCAGCTCCATTAATGCTCGCTCACAGGCGTCACTCCAAATGAACTCTACACCCTTTTGAGTCAACCTGGTCAACGGGGCTGCAATACGGGAGAAGCCTTCAATGAAACGCCGATAATATCCCGCTAAACCAAGGAAACTGCGGATCTCGGACGCAGTCATGGGCTGGCCCCACTGACGCACTGCCTCAACCTTCGAGGGGTCCACTGCGACACCCTCCCTCGTCACCACGTGACCGAGGAATCTCACATCCTCCTGCCAAAACTCGCACTTCTCCAGCTTCGCATACAGCTGGTGGACACGGAGGGTCAGTAAGGCAATCTCCAGATGCTGCATATGGTCCTCACGGGTCCTCGAATATATCAGAATGTCGTCGATAAAGACTATAATAAACTGATCAAGATATGGACGAAAGACCTTGTTCATCAACTGCATGAAGACCACGGGTGCATTAGTCAGTCCGAAGGACATGACCTGAAACTCAAAATGACCATAATGCGTCCTGAAAGCTGTCTTCGGGATGTCTTCCTCTCGGACACGAATCTGATGATAATCGGAACGCAAGTCAATCTTCGAAAAGAACTGTGCACCCTGCAGCTGATCAAATAAATCATCTATCCTCGAGAGCGGGTACTTGTTCTTAATTGTGACCCGGTTGAGCTCGCGGTAATCCACATAGAGCCTCAACGAGCCATCCTTCTTCCTAACGAAGAGTACTGACGCTCCCCACGGAGAACTGGTCGGACGAATAAATCTCAACTCACGCAACTCCTCTAACTGACGCTGCAGCTCACGCAACTCCATCGGTGCCATACGGTATGGGGCCTTCAAGATAGGCGCGGTACCAGGCACAAGGTCTATCTGGAACTCAATATGACGGCGCAGAGGCAATCCCGGAATCTCCTGGAACACGTCGAGGAAGTCGCAGACAACCGGCCACTGATCAATACAAATGGCAACAGGCTCTTCAACGGCGGAGGACATCAAACAAGATAACGGCTCTCCTCGGGGCTCTGCAACGAATTGAAACTGTGGCAAGCTTGGTATGCAGAACGTGACTGTCCTGGCAGAACAGTCCAAGATAGCGTGGTACTCGGCAAGCCAATCCATACCCAAAATAACGTCGAAATCTGTCATCGACAGCACAAATAAGTCAGCGGGCAAAAAGATTCATCAACTAGAACCGGACAAGATGAACAGAAGCGGCCCAATATTGTGGTCCTCCCCAAGGGCGTCGATACGATCAACTCCTCGCGAGCAGACTCTGTCGGTAATCCAGTCGATCGACAGAAATTCTCGGACATGAATGAGTGAGAAGCACCAGAATCAAATAATACTCAGGCGATGCATGAAGAGACAGGAAGTATACCCTCGATGACTCCTCCAGATGACTGCGGGTCCTGCTGAGCTGCGTAGAACCTAGCCTGAGCTGGCTGGGGAGGTGCCTGTTCCCTCTGAGGTCCCTGTTGCTGCTGCTGCCTCTGCGGCGGCCTGTACTGCTGCCTCTGCTGCTGCTGGGGTCTCGGCAGTTGAGGTGGCTGTGGTCGCTGCTGATGGGGTTGCTGCTGTGCTGGAGGCTGCTGCTGAGGTCGCTGCTGTGCTGGAGGCTGCTGTGGTGCTCTCGGCGGCTGTAGATGAGGCTGCTGTGACCCTCTCGACTGCTGCAGATGAGGGCGAGGGCACTCAGACAGGCGGTGCCCTGTCCCACCACATCCAAAATAAGTTCCTGTAAACGGCTGCTGGGGTGGCGCTGGAGGTGCTACTGGTACTCTAGCAGGTGGGTGGGTCATATACCTCTGTGGTCATCGCTGCTGCTGGGAGCTACTAGAGGGGGTCTGCCTCTTCTGACCCCTCCTCTGATCTCTATCGGCCTATGTGCCGGCCCACTCAGTCTTATAAATCTGAGCCCTCCGCACTACTGCCTGGAAAGTCAGGAGCTCGTGCCCAATCACACGGCCTCGAAGACCGTACGTAAGCCATTCTCAAAACGGCGGGCCTTTCGCCCCTCATCATCAACCATATACGGTGCGAACCTCGATAGCGCCACGAAGCGGGCCGCGTACTGTGCCACAGTCATGTCTCCCTGCACCAGAGTCTCAAACTCTAGTTCTCTCTGACGTCGAATATGGTTAGGGAAACACTGCTCCTCGAATCGGTCTATAAAATCATCCCATGTTCAGACGTAGTCAGGTCCTGTGATGCGGGAAACGGAGGTCCACCAGTGCTCGGCCTCACCCTGGAAAAGAAACACTGCCAGCTGGACTAGTTGTTCGGTCGTACATGACATGGTATCGAAGATCTTCTCCACATCTGAGTGCCACCTCTCAGCTATTGTCGGATCTGGCTCGCCCTGGAAACGTAGAGGATCAAGCTGTCGGAACTCTCGAAGGAGGGCACTCACGCGCTCCTACTCTGCCTGGGCCGGTGAAACAACCGGGTGTCTGCTCTGCCCTGAAGTGCGGTCGTCACAGCCTGCAGCATCTACTATAACTGGGAAGCACTCACGGATACGGTCGGATCCGCACCGGTCTCTGGTGGAGGAGCAACATCCCCAAGATGGGTGGTATGAATCTCTGGTAGAGGAGCGACATCCTCAGGCTGGGCAGTAGGAATCTCTGGTGGTGGAGCAGGAATCGTAGGTGGTAGTGCGAGAGTCGCAAGTGGTGGAGTCGGAGTCTCAGGTGGTGGTGCGGGAGTCGATCGGGTCACTCTTCTGTGCGGCATGTCCTACAGGAAAGAGTGAAGGTGCCTATCTACTTAAAGGCTCGCGAAGGCACACACATTAATGATCTGTAATAAAAGATCGCTAGGCTATCCAAACTTAGGATTTAAATCATTCATAGCAGACATGTAATGTTGTTCTTTGTTATTCCCGAGTTATGCTCTGATACCAACTTCTGTCACGCCCTGAACTCGGAAACTGGGCTCACAAAATTTTCGATCGTCGAATCCGGCGCCGACAACCTCCGTAAAACCCCATTCTCGGCTCCGGGCACCCATTCACCAGGTTCCGATCCTAGGATACTATAAGGAGGATTTATAATCATCAGTCTGATTCATAATGAGCATAACCAAAAGCATAACTCACGAACAATAACCACAAGAACACTATCACAAAATCCACTATGATCAAAAACTTTTGAGTACAATGCGTCTGAAAGGGGAAATACAAAGATAATGCAAAAGATAGAAACTCCAAAGCTCGACTGCACACTCCAACTCTGACAAGGCTACAGCTGCGTCCTGGTATCACCTGCACGCATCAATCGTGCATAAGCTTATAGGAAGCTTAGAGGGTGGTGTAAGTGTGTGCACAATATAAGCATGCTCAGAACACAAGGTTAGAGTAATACGGAATCATGGTGATGAGTACATGAATGCGATCAGCCATACCAAGGCTATGCGGTGTAAAATATGAATGCTATCGGCCATAATATGACCATGCGATGCGAGATGCAACTCAAGCATGTCAATCCTCATCATGTATCAGTACAGTTCTCATTATGGATAATCACCGGGGTTCAATACACTCCAAATGGCACTGTCGCTCTCCTAACCGCACAGTCCAAGTGAGCGTAAGAAACTTCACTATCCGCCTGGCCAATAGTCTGCTAATACCTATCTGGCACGTCGATAGCGGACCCATTCGCGAGCTGGTCAAACTCAGCCTAGTATTGCCCCCTACCCTCGGGCGAGTAAGGCCACACTCCTTTCCAACCGACCACGACACAGTGGGAGACGCAGCCTCCTGGTATTCGGCCCTCATGCGCTCATATATCCACTCGATCTCGACGTTGAAGTCATCCTCTGGTACCATCGAGTTTAGGGATTTTCACCCAGGAAAATCTATGGCACCCGTATGCTAGAACCAAATATTTCTGGTATTCAACCCAGCCACCCACGATGTGTCTATGGAGGCTATGGCCCTGATGTTGCTAGGGCATACAATAATCATGATCACACAAATGCAAGTGCATGAATCACCCTACCAAACATGCAACAATCTTGCGCGTACCGAGCGCTCATGTGGGGCTACTTTGCCTATCAGGGAGCCCATAACGATCTGCTCGAAGGCATATGCTATGATCAGTCACTTCTCATGTCAGGCATACATATGATGCGTATGATCATGAATCATAAATCTATGTTATACATGTTATGTGGTGATGGGCTCTGATCAACATGAAGATGGGCCTAGACGGCCTAAATACTACAGATATAGGCCTCTTAATGGGCCTTAGGGAGAGTCGTAATGCTGACATTTAACCAACATTAACCTTACAATGTGGACATCAAACCATCATTGCTCCCAAAGCACTGCCGCTATAAGGGTCAACACATAAATCATGGTATGGGCCTCATGTACATCCCATTGGGCCTCCAATACATCAAATGGGCCTCATGCATAGGTCTCGTATACATATATCAAGTTGGGCCTCAATGACAGGCCACAAATGCATCCACATGGGCCTAGTCATATGGGCCTTGCATACATCACAATGGGCCTCATAATATGGGCCTTATACAAAAGGTGAGCCTCAACGGACGGTTTGGATGAAACAAATGCATCATGGTGGGGCCCACACTAATGGAGGATGTGGAATACATACTTAAGTGGGTCCCAAGTGGGCCTACCATAATGTTTATTTTCCATCCATCCCATTAACAAGGTCACTCAGACCTGGGGCCCATTGGAATGTTTATTTTCCATACAACCTGTTGATAGGGTCGTGTGGACCAGGGGCCCACTGGAATGTTTATTTGCACCCAACCCATCACAGGGCCACGCGGTCAGGGAGGGGCCCATCGTAATGTTTATTTTTCATCTAACCTGCTGATGAGGTCACGTGGGCAAGGAGCCCACCGTGACGTTATTTGACGTCCGACCTGTTTATAAGGTCACCTGGACCTAGGGGTGGACATGGGGCCCACTGAAATGTGGTTCACAAATCCAGCCCACCCATTATATGTGTCCCACCTGGCTGACGGTCCAGACCAAATTTCAGCAGCATCCAAAACTCAGGTAGGCCCCACCAAAGGATTTTATGTGTTTTAGGCATGTCTTCTCATGTTTTTAGATGGTGTGGCCCGCTGAGTTCCGTTTATGGCTGATTCTTGGGGTGGACGGCTGGTCCGTGGGGACCCATCAAATGTACGGTGCTGATGGATGAAACGCATCAAGGTGGGGCCCACAGTTGAGCCGTGAGGGCCCTGCTCGGTCTGTCCGTCAGGCAGCCCAGCGCAGGCGCTGCTTGCACCTTCTGTCAGTGGCAGCGGTTGCTGCTGCTGCCTTCTTTATTTTTTTTTTATTTTTTTGAAAAGTTATTTTTCTGCGGTTTTTCCCAGGCGGGGCCCGCTTCAGTAAGATCCACACCAACCATTGGTCCCTGTGGCTCGATACAAACCTATAGAGACCAATATTGAATAGTTTTCTGATGTACAGCAACATCAGGGTGTATTTCAATGGTAGAAAACTTGTTCATTATGCTATGGCCCATCATAAGTTCAGATTGAGATCATTTTTCAGCTCAACACCTAAAATGATCTGAGGAAGAGGATGGATGGTCTAGATTATATAAAAACATTAAGGTGGGGCCTGCATGGGTGGTTCACTCAAAAGTAACCTTCCTTTCCCTTTTTTTTTTCTTTCTTTTACACACCCACGTCAGTGTACACACTCCACTGTTTGCCAACGTCCAGCGTCCGACGACTCCCATAAACACATCATTGTGGTGGGTCCTACGTGGACGTGGCCTACCAACATATATACACATACATATAATATATATCTTATATTATATATATATATAATGCATATTATATTATATTATATATATATATATATATTATATAAAATATAACATGTATATAAACAAAAAGAAATGCCTTGGGCCCATCCAAACAGTGGATGGTGTGGATCATCACCTGGAATAGAGTGGGTCACACCGTCTGATGTAGATGGACGGGGTAGATATGACACATATTGGTGGGATCCACACCATCAAAACGAAAGAGAGAGAGAGAAATATACGATGAGATAGAGAGGAGGGACCCTGCCACTATGGGCCCTCCATTGATACAACACATACATCAAAATGGGTCCCACAACAAGTGGGCCCTAAAGATCAAGATTTCAACGGTGGATCACCCACCTCTAAGCCTCCTCCTTGCTCCCTTGGCCTCAAATGCTCCTTGCCTTTGCCTTGGACGGTGGATGATGAGAGATTAATAGTGTGGATGAGAGATGAGAGGGTGTAGGTGGAAGATGAGAAGGTGGACCACACTTGGGAGGGAGAGGGAAGCTTGGACGTGTGAATTTTTTTTTGCTTGGAAGAAATGAGGGAGAGAGAGAAGTGATGGGTGATATGAGGTGATGGAGTGATGGGTGTAATTAATGAAGCATGGGTTGGTTTGAAAAATGGGTAAAAGAGGGATGGGTGAAGAGAGAGAGAGTTGACTTTGTAGAGAAAGAGGATGAGTTGTTGTACTTGGGTAAGGTGTGACTTGACTTGTACTTGACATTGATTGATTGATTGATTGATGGGACATATCATAGAGATTCCCTCAAGATTCGTAACGCGCGGCATTTCTTTGGAATAAACGTAGATCGACATCTTCTAGCATGGGCATCGGTTCGTTGTGCAAGTCACGGCGTTGGAACAGTGGCAACGACGCGGTCGCTATGATACAAGTTTCGGATCGAGCCGACGTCGGTGTGCGGGACCTTGCTTAGGATCGCGCGCAATCGTAAGATACGGTGTAAAGGTTGCCGGAATTTGACCGGAAGGATCGCGGAAGCCAACGGAACGGTACGGACTAGGACACGGGTCTTACATCGGCGGATGTTGGTGCGTCCGCTGTTGCTGGTGCAGAAAGAGCCGGGCAAGCCGACTTTGAGTAGGAGTCCTGGTCCGGTGCAACTCGCGTGCTGACGTGTTGTGTACATGCACGTCGCACGTGGGGTCCACTGTCATGCGTGTGATCGATCCACTCCGCTTATTCCTTCCCTATAGATTAAGTGGTTGAGACCAAACTTGAAGAATATCCAGATATCAAGTGGGCCTGAAATTGGAGATTAATGGGCTGATCTGTTCGTTAGGCCACTTATACAAGGAACTAAGGGTTGAAATTTGACGTGTATGGTTAATTTATGGTTCTCAGGCCATGTATGGATTTTCGAGCTGAACGAATGATGGGAACCCCGTGATCTTGCATTCTGGACGATTTTTGAGCCACTTGAGCTTCAGTTTCCCAATTTTCTCGGATCTTTGGTGTGTAATTCCGTCAATCTTGGTCCCCTGGAGTCCGTCCCTTGCCTTTAGTGTCATCAGAGCGTTAAATCCATGCTTTAAGCTCCCTTTTCAGTCCATGCTCGTAAATACACTCTGCATCATAAACATGATTAAAACAGGGCATTAAACAGTATCATATTATATATCCAAGCAATAAATGGGGTCTGATATGCAATATTTGACCCTCAACACCCAACTTACTGACCTCGTGAGGACCTAAGAATTGACGTTCGTAAGTTTTGTGGGGCCTATCATGATGTGTGTCGAACATCAACACCGGGGATTTGATGTGTCCTCTTTAGGTTATGAGATATCTCAAAAATCATCTGTATACGAAACTGAAGTGGTGTGATACTCGACCTGAGTTCGCATGTGTGCATGTGTGTGTGTGAGTATGCATCTCATATATTTTGGCCCCGCGGTCCTACCGGTCAAATTTCGATGACCCACGACCTTCGGACAGTGATTGTGGTCACCCTTGAGTTCGGTCATGTAGACCCGATTCAGATTGACCCAAGACCTATGCCATTACGATCTCATCATCGCCGTGGTTCCAACGCCGCGTCTCATGCGTAAATCCGGCGTGTCCATTAAAAGTTATAGGTCACGCATTATTCGGGCCATTGATCATGATGTGGGGCCCACTTTACCCTTGTGCACGTTTTTCTTATGTGGGCCCACCCTAGGTTCCATGTGCCTACCTAGTCTAGTGCCTAGCCTAACCTACACCTTTCTCATAGCTAACAATGATGAAAGTGCTCTAACCTAGGCTAAGATAGCCTCTTTCCTAGCAACTAATAATGGGTTGCTCTAACCCAAGTCTTCTTTTCCAGCAAAAAGCTGAAATTTTTCTCTTCTCAAGAGAAAGAAGACTTCATTTTCCCTCCCCTTTCTACAAACTAATCATTTCAACTCTACAAACTCTCTCATCTCCCTCTCTCTTTCTTCATTTCTCTCTTCTCTTCTTTGCAAATGCCCTTCAACATCCACCATTGCCAAACTTTTCCAGCCCTCTTTCCTCTTCTTTCCCCCTAGATCTAACCATCAAAGATCCATCATCACCATTGAACCTCCTTCCTTGAAGCTTGAGGAGCATGGTGGTTGAAGAATCTTGAAGATCCAACAGGTGGGTGAGCATGTATGATAGATTGCATGGTTCGTATTTTTATAGATCTTTTGTTGCTTCATATGGAGAGTGTATGACTCACCACATCAATGGTGAAGGTCCACCACTCCTTGGATAAGGGTTTTAGCCATCACTTGGATGCATGTGATCTTGATGGGGCCATTCTTCATGGACCCCATCTTGATGAGATTTCCTTTATTCTTCTCTTCTCATCTTTTTGTGGTTTGTATGTGATGATTATGTGGCCCACCTGATGTGCCATGCAACCAGGATTTTCAAATTTTTGGGACATCCAGGCCTAAGTTGCTGGACACCCAGGCCCAATTGTGCTGCCTAGTTTTGCTGCTTGATTTGGAAGGCCTTTGGGCCTGATTTTATGGATTTTCTTGGGGAGGGGCTGAGCCTAGGAGTTGTGTGACACATCAGGGTGGACCCCACCTTGTGGAATCTATGATTTATTTCCTATTTATTAATTTTATGGGCTGATCTAGACAGCAACATGTTGCTGTCCAGATTGCTGGAATTTTTTTTTTATGCTGTAATGTATGGGTTGTAGGCCTTGTTTGTGGTCTCTTTTTCCCTGATTTCTTAGACTTCACTTTAATGTATGGACCCCACCTAAAAGTATATTAAACCTCACCTTCAAATGTCCCTATTTGATCACCTAAAAGGGTGGGCCAAGGAGGGTGGACGGTCCAAATTTTTCTGGACTGTCCAGCCACACTGTTTGCTGGAAAATCATAAATATCAGCCTGATTTTGAAATGGTGTGCCACCTTTGTGGACCCCACCTTGCTGTATACTTGTATAGGAAGATTGGTCTTACATTTTTACAAATTTACATAGACCTGGGCCCACTCAAATAGGGTGCTAAAGTCAGGGACAGTAGCATTGCTGCAGCAGGAAAATAAAAATCTGGACCTTGCTGTCCATAAATTACAGGAGTTAAATAAAATATTTTTACTATCCCAAAAATTCTAAATTTTTGTAGGGAGGTTTCCCACCTATGGTAGGACCTATCTACACAATTTCATGGCCAAGGGATCTCATTTGGGCATCCAAAAGGGTAGGCCAACATACTGGACTGTTAGAAATTTCTGCTGTATAGTCCAGCAGCATAGTCCCATAAAAATAATATTTAAAAATAATAATTTCTAAGAAAGTGGGCCATATTTCTGGATCCCACCTTGTTTTAAGCTTAATGAGAGACCTTGGGTCCAAATTTTAGGAATTTTGGAGGCCCAGAACCCACCCATTGGATAGCCCAAATTCAAGATAGTTATATTCCAGCAATATTTCACCCTGGATAGATTGTATTCTTTAAATTAATTTAAATACTTATGAGCATCCTAAAATCCTGAAAATTTACAGGGAGGTGGTTCACCCATGGTGGGACTCAGCTACAAATTTTTGGGGCCAATGGAGCCCCATGCACACCATGGTAAGGGCCGGATTGGCTCACCATGTTCAGACATCCAGATTAACCAGATTTTCTTGATAATCTGTTTTATTTAAATTAATTAAAATAATTTTGACCGTCCAAAAATCACAAAAGTTTGAGGATTCGTGGCCCACCTATGGGAGGACCATCTTGTAAATTTTCATGGTCATCGGGCCCCTATACAAACCGTGGTGTGGCCTGCAAACTTGGGTCAGTTTTGGGCCAGATACCCAGGCCCGTAGGACTACCCACCACGGGACACCCCTACCTTGGGCTGTTGCTGGGCCTGTATTCCAGCGTCATGGCCCACTTCTAATGTGTGTTGTACATTTTCCTGTCATCCGGTGGGACCCACTGTGATATGTGTGGGTCACCATGGGCCAGTAACCCATCTGGATTACATAAATTTCTGGATTCCAGCAGGCCCAGGAAGTGGGTGGGCTAGAATTCCAGTAAGGGGCCCAAATTTGCTCCATAGTTGATTGTTTTGGAGCTGTTGTAGCCCACCAAATTTAAGGGACTATTGCACACACTCCTTGCCTTATTTCCTTAGACATTTTTGGGCATAATTACTTCCTCTTAAGGCCCACCTTTGTGGTGATGTTGGGGTTAGCCTTAACCAGATTTTTGGTAGTTTATAGGCCCAATGGGCTGGAAACCTGTTTCTTAAGCCCAAGATCATGCAGGGCCTGACCTTATTGTTTCATGGGCCCAACGGGCTGTCTACAGGCTGACCGTGTGTATTTATTAGCCGTGATGCCCACATAAAATGCTTAATTATGGGCTGACTTACGGGGCCCACATAAATGTATATTATGGAGGGCCTTGCTAAGTCTTTGGGCTGATGCGGCAAGGCCCACACTGTCAGTATAGGCCTTGCCGATGTGTATTCTTGGGCTCATGGGCTGCCCTCAAGTCCACCATAATGTATGAATTGGATGGCTTTTGTTTTGGGCCATTTCTTTAGGGTCCATTTCTTTAGGCCTTGTGGACTCAGTTCTTTTGGATATGCCCATTGATATTGGGCCTATACTCTCCTATCTATTATGATGGGCTTAGGGGCAATAATACACAAGAAGTCGGGCCCTTGGCTGCCCACTAAACTGACCCTGTACTTGGGCCAAAAGTGAGGCCCAACTCACTTGTGTTAAATGTGAAACTTGCCCATGTAAATGAATTACTGGGCTGCCCATGAAGCCCACCACAATATGTGGAATTATGACCTTTGTGGTTGGGCCCAAACCTTACTTGAGGGCCCACTATATGGCCTATGAGTTGGGCTTAGTGTATGACCCATTAGGCCATGCACTGGGCTTTAGACCTTACATTATATGAGTAGTGGCGAGCTACCTCTTGGAAAGCAGTTGAGGTTGGATGTCCTCCCGAGTGATCCTAAGGTAAGCCCATAGGTTTCTCTATGGGTGGTTAAAGGCCCACCATAGACCTTAGGCCATTTATTTAAGGCTCAATGTGCATGTATGTGGAACCTACCTTAACGCATGTTTGGTCCAGGCCGTCCAAGCCTTGGATCGCCCGATTGTGGAAGCACTCTCTGCCTTGAGTTGCTGCTGGACTCACAATCTACTAGCAGGCCCACTTGATCTTTTCATGATATATACACACTCTCCATCTGGTGGGGTCCCCCAATGAGTATAGTTGGCCTTCATGAGATTATTTCCACATAGTCAACTAATTTCTGGACCTTAGCAGGCCCAGGAAGTCAAATGTGCCAAAAGTTTATCAAAGGGCCTTATATGTATAATTTTATGGTTAAAACTTTATTTGGTTGTAGGGCCCACCATATTGAGAACTTGTGTACGTGTTACATGCTTATGTTTTCTTATAATCTTTAGGCTTAATCAGTGCATTCTTTTGGGTCACTTTTAGTGATCTTATGAGGACTCTATCTTAATATCAGAATTTTGGGACATCCAGTGAGCCCAGAGTGGGCAGGGACATCCCAGCCATATATTGGGCCGACTTCCACCATTTTGATGGACTGCTGAGATAAGGATAGTATTGGGCCCTTGGTTGCCCACTTAAATTGCTAGTTATTGGGCTGATGTAGTGGGGCCCATTTCATCCAAACTTAAACTTATTTTTTTTTACCGTACATTGTGTACGCGGGCTGCCTACCAAGTCCAACTTGATGCATGGATTCTATGGCCATTGGAAATTGGGCCTTGGGCCTTAATTCCCCTCTTCGAGCCCATGTTGTTAAAAGTGGTATTATATCTTTTTATGGCCTATTATGAGGAATATATGTATGTGGTTGCTTTTATTTTTATCTTAAATGTAGGCCTTGGGCCTTTTATCCATATAGTTCATAGTTGATATGCCTTTTTGGGGAATGGTGGTTAAATGTCCCCATTATGGACCCCTCTAGGTCCGGTTGTATTTAAGAGTGATTGGATACTTATCTTAGACTCTTACTAGGCTCATTTCTATATCACTTAGACCCATAACTTGTATACTTAGTCTTGTGGGCTACCCCAGGTAAATGGGCCCCCACTAGAAGTTGGATTCCTTAAGGATGTTGTCTGAGTACCTAGTCTTGGTTCCTTCTTGGATAGGAGGAATGTAATATACATTGTATATCGCCTTATAGTATGATTAAATTCATCCTCATAACCATGTACATCATTGTATACTTAGTTGACACTGTGTGTGTGGTCATATTGTGTCATTAGGCATTGCATGTTACCTTCTCTGAGGGACATAGTATTCCCTCTTGAGCAAGTTGGATGCTTGGAATTGATGTATGGTTGATTATGTGATTCATACATCTGGCATTGCATAACATGTGAGCATTATCGCCCTTGCTTCATCAGGGCTATAGCCTCTATAGATACATCATGGATGGCCATGTTTGGACATTAGAAATGTTACTTGAGCATACTGGGTGCATAGGATGCCCATGGGTGAAATTCTCAAAACTTCCATGGTACCAAGGATCTGCTCCGGCCAGCGTCATGACCGGGTGGAATATATGAGCGTACGAGGGCCTTATACCGTTAGGTCGTGACTCCCACTGTCATGTAGTCGGTTGGATAGGGGTGTGGCCTTACTCGCCTGATGTAAGGAGGCATTGTTAGGCTAAGTCTGACCACCTCGTGAATGGGTCTACTACCGGCAGGCCTTGCTGGTGATTGGCTGTCCACAGGTGGGTAGTGAGGTCTCTTATGCTCGTTTGAATGTGCGTGGTCTGCAGAGCGGCAGTCATCCAGAAGTGTAATGGACCCTGGTGATTTTCTTATGATGGAAATGTACTTGATATATGGATTGGATATGAGCACTAGCATTACTTCGCATGGCATTTGCATCGATTGTATAAGCCTCATATTATATCGCCTTGGCATGACGCTCAGTACCCATTGCATTACAGTACTCATTGCATCATATAGCCTTGGTATGACTTCCCGCATTATAGTACTACCTTGGTATAGCTTCTTGCGTTTATGACAGCCTTGGTAAGGCTAGTAGTGTTGGCTTTGATCATGTCTCCTTCCTGTATCTTCTATTATTCTTCTGTGCACTATTATCACACACTTACACTACCCTCTAAGCTTCTATAAGCTTATGCACGATTGATGCGTGCAGGAGATCCTAGGCAGGTGTCGCAGTGACAGAGTTTATATTAGAGCTGAGCCTGAGGACCCAGTATTGCAGCCTTCCTTTCTTTCTTCTATTATCTTATGTATGTCCTTTTGGACCTTATGTAGACTTGTAAAAGTTCAAATTCATAGTGAATTTTGTGATGTGTGCCTTTTTTATTCTCAGATTTACTTGCTGTGATCTTAGGTAGGCTCGTATTGGAAATGGTTATATTGTTATGGAAATCCTCCTTGTAGGATCCCAGGATCGGAACTTGCCTCAAGATCCGAGAATGGGGTACTACGGAGGCTGTTGCGGCCAGAACCGGCCATTGGGTTCCTTGTGAATCCAGTTACCGAGTTTGGGGCGTGACAAGAGTTGGTATCAGAGCATAGTAAGTAATTTTGGAATAACTTAAGATAGTATCACATATCTGCTGCAAGCTTAGGACAAGTAGTGTCCCGAGTGCGTTTTCCTCATTCTGTTTGAGCCTTTAAGGATTCTAATTCCTAGGTTTCCATTACCTTTGTTCTTTCTGTAGACCATGCCGTCTAGTCGAGGTGCCCATGATTGTGACGGCCATGGCCGTGATGCCCATGGACATGGTTCTCATTCCGCTCCAGCGGTCCGAGTGACTTTTGCTCCACCACCTGAGATTCTTGTTTCCCCTCTAGAGCCTGCCGTACTTATTCCTGAGGCTCCCACCATACCTGTGCCTCCGCCAGAGGCAGTGCTACCCCCACTTATCTGACGATTCTTGTAGGAGCTGAGCATCTCCAACAGTTGATGCAGGTTGTCACTGATGTTCTTCAGACCCATCAACCCATTCTTGAGATGCCTGGTCAAGTGGAACAGGAGCGTGCGAGTCCCCTTTTGCGAGATTCGACTCTGCAGTGAGCTCCGTTAGCGATATTTCTACTTCAAGGAGAGGCCGAGTGGACCAGTTCGCAGAGGGATCGTGATCAGAGGAGAGGCTGGAAGAGGCAAGCCCCCTCCGGTAGCTCCCGGCAGCGTCGACAGCGGCAGAGGTGCATAGCCTGTCGAGCCGCCAGAGCATGAGCATCGCATATAGCAGCTTCTTCTTCTAGGGCATTTACTGGCATTTGCTATGGATGTGGGCAGACAGGGCATCAGAGGTGCGAGTGCCCTCTTCCCTTGAAGCAGCGACAGTGGCTCCCGTCACGGAGACCCCGACAGCAGCAGAGACCACAGATGCAGAGGGAACAGAAACCTCCCCAGCCACCTCAGGCTTGATTTTGCGTGACTCAGCAGGACCCTTAGTTGTTGGGGCAGTCGTATGTTTTGGCGCATCACACATTTTTTTGTATCCAAGGACTTGTGTACACTCAGATTGCTATTAGAGTCCGCCGTAAAGGATTCTCAGTATCGACATTTTTGGAAAGATCGCTGTGTTAGGCCGATGATGTTATCGTGTTCCATTTTGGTTGGTGAGATGTTCTTACCCGCTGAATAGTTTTTTATTACCGATGTTGAGCTTGTTGGCTTGTTTTGTTGTCAAGGCAGTATTTTTTTCCTAGTTGCTAGTTTTGTGGCTGAGTGTGATACATGCCAACGTGTCAAGGCCGATCACCTGAGACCCCCTAGTCCCTTGTAGTCGTTGAGCATTTCAAGGTGGAAGTGGGAGCATATATCAATGGACTTCATCACAAGTTTGCCGAGGACTCAGCGTGGGCACGATACCATCTAAGTTATCGTTGATCGTCTGACGAAATCGGCTCATTTCATTCCAGTGTGTGTGTAACGCCCTGAAATTCGAGGGTCGAGCATAACTCAGCTCCCGAGTTTCAAAACATCACTTATGCAACATATTTAATGATGGATGTATGTTGACTGTATTAGTGCATAAAACATGGAATAGATTAAGCCAAAACACAAATATGATTCAGGGATAAGTGAATAAAGCAAGCGGAAGACTTATAGAAAAATATTTGTACAAGTGTAAATCCCTGAAGTACATATACAAGCCAGGTCGTATGAAAGTGTTATTTAACAAAATTATAAGTATCAAGTTACATCATTTAAATTCCCAAAAATAATCCCAGCATCCCGCGCATCAGACCAAGGCTCGCTAGAACCCGTCTGAAAACTGCATATAAGAGAAGGCAGCCTCATCATCATCCATCTCCCGCTCTGCCTCAGAAGTCGCATCAACATCTGCAACATCAGAACCTAAGACAGAGTCTGGTGGGTGTTTAACACCGCCCCAGAAACGTGGGAGTGAGTGATCAACTCAGTGGAACAATAAGGCACTGGTTAACATGTTATCAGTTCAATCAAACAGTAATGATAAAGCGGAACAATTAAATAAATCCTAAGTACTCTTGTTAATGTAAGGATGTATGCAAAATGATGCGTGCCCTCACGCGTACACCCTCAGCGTCTTCATCTTACGTTACGCATGACATTGCCTCAAAGTGCGCCACATCTACAAAGCACATGCAAATGCGGTGCATGGATATGATTACCAAGTTGTTATTAGTCCATTTCACACAGCAGGATTGGGAAGCTAAGATACCTTCCTCATATCACCATCCAAACAGTGATCCATTCTAGGGTCGTCAATCCTAGACATCTCATACGATCATGTATTTGAGGTCGTAGCAAAGGGCTCGTCACCAATCAATGTACGCCTTCCACACCTTTACTACCACAGTTCGGCTCGTCACCTCATTGCGGTATCCAGGTATGCTCGAGGTCACTACAAAGGGCTCGTCACCAATCAATGTAGGCCGACAGCACGAATATAGTGTCACATACCACTATAATCGGCTCACGAGTTCAGTTGCTCACTGGTCACTACGGGGAGGCTCGTCACCCCAGTGTAGGCCGACAGCTCGACCACGGTGTCCCATACCACCATGTCCGGCTCATGAGTCTTAACGGATCGAGGTACCGTGGTTATTAGGATTTCACTGGTAAGTTCGGTACCCTAGATTCAAGCAGTAGCGTCCATACATAGTGAACATACATCGGACAATCGGGTTACTTGACGAACTCGACTAGCACGAGCGCACGTTGAATTGAGCGACATAGAGTGCGCAAACACTCCGCGTGGCCAAACCACTGCCGACAACTCTAATACGACTCGGGTTCGTCTAATACGTCCTACGTGGTGAAAGCAATCTCAACCACGAACATAGGGTCGATTACCGATTTCCTGGACTAATGCATAGTCCCAAACACATTACACTACTACAGATGTTTATATTGAATGTAAAACAGTAAAGGAACAACAACTCAAATCATGGTACATAGACATTTGAAGAATATCAACTTAACATAAATGTAAGCATAAGTAATGCTTGAATTTAAATAACATGGAATGTAACTTGCATAAAGGAAATCATGCACATCAATAGGAGTGTTGAGAATCACTTCTCAATGCCCGCGATTAGTGTAATAAGTTACACTTTAGATCATTCATGCATTTCTACAAACACTTAGCATACACGATACAACATACATGACGTATGTTGGAATACATGCATTTAGACAATTCCTTTTACCAAGGAGTTGTCATACATACATCTAGCATACATACATGACAAATAATCATGACAAACACAAGTGCATATTTTATACGTATACGGTACTTTATAAATATACATAGAATACACAAATCTCAATATAACGCATGCATATCAGGAAAGCAACGTAAACACAACATTTGGCATGTGAAATCTCATCCATAACAAGAATAAATCACTAACTGGCACTGAAAGCCTTGAAAACCATAACCTATACACTTAAAGTCCGCACCTTAAGCAAGGAAAGAAACGCCGAACTGATTTAGACGAGTTGTCTTCGTCAATGGCGATAGAATACCCTAAAACAAGGATAGAAATGAGATACAACAACACCAAGACTAATCTAAGCTCTAACACAGATTAGGGTTAGGTTAACTTACCCCAAAATGAACTCAGAACCGTCAGAATAATGGTTCAAAGCGAAGGTTCAAAGATGAAGAAGAACAAGAAAGAATCCAAGATGATTCACCAACTTATCTCTCTCACTTTCTCTCTCTTTTTCACTCTCTTTCCAAGCTAGGGTTAGAGAAAATTCGTATGGAAAAGAGAGCTAGGGTTTAAGGACTATAAATAGGCCTCAAATTGATGAAAATAACCCCAGGGTCAAGGTATACTTAAAGTATAACCAAAACTTGCCTCTTACGATCCAACGAAGCACTTCTGGTGGGCCTATAACCACGAAAGGTCGGACTTAAGCTCATTGACCATGGATCTAGGTCAAGCTGAGTTTTCATACCGACCGGCTCTTCAGATCAGCCGTGGTGCACCACACTCAATTCAACGGTTACAGAATCTCGATCAAGTCCACAAGCACTAGGATATGCCTGGGCCACCTTCCCTGATCAGAGGGTGAAATTGGGTCAGAATCCAACGGTTAGATAGCTTAAAATCGTCGCGCAAGCGACACGACTCAGATTTCATAAAAACTTAATAAATTTCCAACCGTTCTCACACTCTTCACTCCGAGCTCAAACAAATCGACCCAAAACATCAGATGGACTTGATTTTCGAGGTGATGGTCAAGCCCAACATAGTGACTGCAACACCCTAGGATCATCGCAATCGGACTTTCGACGCGCGGTCCAGGTCCGATCCAGATCTTCCAAAAATTCTCCAGAACAACTGGATTTAGCGATGGATCCCAGATTTCAGAGTAACGTAGTGCTAACTAATCTACACGTTTAGAGCCATGCAGATACAATTTAAAGTGATTGATGCGAATTTCACAAGCAATCGAGTATAGTGCTAATTACCCCAAAAACAACTACTTAAGAAAAGATTAGCACGAAATTTCCAAGGCCGTTACAGTGTGCTTCCTGGTCTATGGACTGGCTTGCAAGGTGTTTATTGAGGAGATGGTGAGACTGCATGGCTCCTTTTGAGACACGTTATAGTAGACCTTGCAGATCTCCTAGTTGTTGGGCCGAGATTAGAGAGCGTTATCCATATTTATTCGATGATTGATTGCTTGTATTTCTTGCATTTCCTTCTCTTGATTGACGATTGATATATATGAGGATGTTTATGCATTTTGTTATCTCAGTTTTGTCAATTTTGAGGATGAAATTTCTTTGTTGGTGGGGAGGATTGTGAGACCCGACCCGAGTTCGTATGTGTGCATATGTGTGTGTGAGTATGCATCTCATATATTTTGGCCCCGCAGTCCTACTGGTCAAATTTTGGTGACCCGTGACCTTCGAATAGTGATTGCGGTCACCCTTGAGTTTGGTCATATAGCCCAACTCGGATTGACCCAAGACCTATGTCATCGCGACTGCATTGTCGCCGCGGTTCCAACGCCGCGTCTCATGCGTAAATCTGGCGTGTCCATTAAAAGTTGTAGGTCATGCATTATTCAAGCCATTGATCATGATGTGGGGCCCACTTTACCCATGTGCATGTTTTTCTTATGTAGGCCCACCCTAGGTTCCATGTGCTTAGCCTAACCTACACCTTTCCCATAGCTAACAATGATGAAAGTGCTCTAACCTAGGCTAAGATAGCCTCTTTCCTAGCAACTAATAATGGGTTGCTCTAACCCAAGTCTTCTTTTCCAGCAAAAAACTGAAATTTTTCTCTTCTCAAGAGAAAGAAGACTTCATTTCCCCTCCCCTTTCTACAAACTAATCATTTCAACTCTACAAACTCTCTCATCTCCCTCTCTCTTTCTTCATTTCTCTCCTCCTCTTTGCAAATGCCCTCCAACATCCACCATTGCCAAACTTTTCCAGCCCTCTTTCCTCTTCTTTCCCCCTAGATCTAACCATTAAAGATCCATCATCACCATTGAACCTCCTTCCTTGAAGCTTGAGGAGCATGGTGGTTGAAGAATCTTGAAGATCCAACAGGTGGGTGAGCATGTATGATAGATTGCATGGTTCTTATTTTTATAGATCTTTTGTTGCTTCATATGGAGAGTGTATGACTCACCACATCAATGGTGAAGGTCCACCACTCCTTGGATAAGGTTTTTAGCCATCACTTGGATGCATGCGATCTTGATGGGGCCATTCTCCATGGACTCCATCTTGATGAGATTTCTTTATTCTTCTCTTCTCACCTTTCTGTGCTTTGGATGTGATGATTATGTGGCCCACCTGATGTGTCATGCAACTAGGATTTTCAAATTTTTGGGACATCCAGGCCTAAGTTGCTGGACACCCAGGCCCAATTGTGCTGCCTAGTTTTGCTGCTTGATTTGGAAGGCCTTTGGGCCTGATTTTATGAATTTTCTTGGGGAGGGGCTGAGCCTGGGAGTTGTGTGACACATCAGGGTGGACCCCACCTTGTGGAATCTATGATTTATTTCCTATTTATTAATTTTATGGGCTGATCTAGATAGCAACATGTTGCTGTCCAGATTGCTGGAATTTTTTTTTATGCTGTAATGTATGGGTTGTAGGCCTTGTTTGTGGTCTCTTTTTCCCTGATTTCTTAGACTTCTCTTTGATGTATGGACCCCACCTAAAAGTATGTTAAACCTCACCTTCAAATGTCCCTGTTTGATCACCTAAAAGGGTGGGCCAAGGAGGGTGGACGGTCCAGATTTTTCTAGACTGTCCAGCCACACTGTTTGCTGGAAAATCATAAATATCAACCTGATTTTAAAATGGTGGGCCACCTTTGTGGACCCCACCTTGCTGTATACTTGTATAGGAAGGTTGGCCTTACATTTTTACAAATTTACATAGACCTGGGCCTACTCAAATGGGGTGCTAAAGTCTGGGACAGCAGCATTGCTGCAGCAGGAAAATAAAAATCTGGACCTTGCTGTCCATAAATTGCAGGAGTTAAATAAAATATTTTTACTATCCCAAAAATTTTAAATTTTTGTAGGAAGGTGTCCCACCTATGGTATGACCTATCCACACAATTTCAGGGCCAAGGGATCCCATTTGGGCATCCAAAAGGGTGGGCCAACATACTAGACTGCCAGAAATTTTTGCTGTGCAGTCTAGCAGCATAGTCCCATAAAAATAATATTTTTAAAAAATAATTTCTAAGAAGGTGGGCCATATTTCTAGATCTCACCTTGTTTTAGGCTTGATGAGGGACCTTGGGTCCAAATTTCAGGAATTTTGGAGGCCCAGAACCCACCCATTGGATGGCCCAAATTCAGGACGGTTATATTCCAGCAATATTTCACCCTTGATAGATTATATTCTTTAAATTAATTTAAATACTTTTGAGTATTCTAAAATCCTGAAAATTTACAGGGAGGTGGTCTACCCATGTGAGACTCACCTACAAATTTTTGGGGCCAATGGAGCCCCGTGCACACCGTGGTAACGGCCGAACTAGCTCACCACGTTCAGACGTCCAAATTAACCAGATTTTCTTGATAGTCTATTTTATTTAAATTAATTAAAATACTTCTGACCATCCAAAAATCACAAAATTTTGAAAATTCGTGGCCCACCTATGGGAGGACTATCTTGTAAATTTTAATGGCCATCAGGCCCCTGTACAAACCGTGGTGTGGCCTGCAAACTTGGGTCAGTTTTGGGCCAAATACCCAGGCCCGTAGGACTACCCACCACGGGACGCCACTACCTTGGGCTGTTGCTGGGCCTGTATTCCAGCGGTATGGCCCACTTCTAATGTGTGTTGTGCATTCCCCTCTCATCCGGTGGGACCCACTGTGATATGTGTGGGTCACCATGGGACAGTAACCCATCTGGATTACATAAATTTCTGGATTCCAGCAAGCCCAAGAAGTGGGGAGGCTGGAATTCCAGCAAGGGGCCCAAATTTGCTCCATAGTTGATTATTTTGGAGCTGTTGTAGCCCACTAGATTTAAGGTAGTGTTGCACACACTCCTTGCCTTATTTCCTTAGACATTTTTGGGCATAATTAGTTCCTCTTAAGGCCCACCTTTGTGGTGATGTTAGGGGTTAGCCTTAACCAGATTTTTGGTAGTTTATAGGCCCAATGGTCTGGAAACCTGTTTCTTGAGCCCAAGATCGTGCAGGGCCTGACCTTATTGTTTCACGGGCCCAATAGGCCGTCTACAAGCTGACCGTGTGTATTTATTAGCCGTGATGCCCTCATAAAATGCTTAATTATGGGCTAACTTACGGGGCCCACATAAATGTATATTGTGGAGGGCCTTGCTAAGTCTTTGGGCTGATGTGGCAAGGCCCACACTGTCAGTATAGTCATTGCCGATGTGTATTCTTGGGCTCATGGGCTGCCCTCAAGTCCACCATAATGTATGAATTGGATGGCTTTTGTTTTGGGTCATATCTTTAGGGCCCATTGTGTGATATAGTATATGCATGTTTGTGTTAGCAAGTAGGCCTTGTAGACTCAGTTCTTTTGGATAGGCCCATTAATCTTGGGCTTATACTCTCCTATCTATTGTGATGGGCTTAAGAGCTATAATACACAAGAAGTCGGGTCCTTGGCTGCCCACTAAACTGACCTTGTACTTGGGCCAAAAGTGAGGCCCAACTCACTTATGTTAAATGTGAAGTAATTGCCCATGTAAATGAATTACTGGCTGCCCATGAAGCCCACCACAATATGTGGAATTATGACCTTTGTGGTTGGGCCCAAACCTTACTTGAGGGCCCACTATATGGCCTATGAGTTGGGCTTAGTGTATGACCCATTACGCCATGCATTGCTTGGGCTTTAGACCTTACATTATATGAGTAGTGGCGAGCTACCTCTTAAAAACCAGTTAAGGTTGGATGTCCTCCTGGGTGATCTTAAGGTAAGCCCATAGGTTTTACTATAGGCGGTTAAAGGCCCACCATAGACCTTAGGCCATTTATTTAAGGCTCAATATGCATGTATGTGGAACTTACCTTAACGCATGTTTAGTCCAGGCCGTCCAAGCCTTGGATCACCCGATTGTAGAAGCACTCTCTGCCTTGGGTTGCTGCTGGACTCACAATCCAGTAGCAGGCCCACTTAATCTTTTTATGATATATACATACTCTCCATCTGGTGGGGTCCCCCAGTGAGTATAGTTGGCCTTCATGAGATTATTTCCACATAGTCAACTAATTTCTGGACCTTAGCAGACCTAGGAAGTCAAATGGGCCAAAAGTTTATCAAAGGGCCTTAGATGTACAGTTTTATGGTTAAAACTTTATTTGGCTGTGGGGCCCACCATATTGAGAACTTGTGTATGTGTTACATGCTTATGTTTTCTTATAATCTTTGGGCTTAATCAGTGCATTCTTTTGGGTTACTTTTAGTGATCTTATGAGGACCCCATCTTAAGATCAGAATTTTGGGACATCCAGTGAGCCCAGAGTGGGCAGGGACGTCCCAGCTTGGCCCAGCCATATATTGGGCTAATTGCCACCATTTTGATGGACTTGTGGGTTGAGATACGGATAGTATTGGGCCCTTGGTTGCCCACTTAAATTGCTAGTTATTGGGCTAATGTAATGGGGCCCATTTCATCCAAACTTGAACTTATTTTTTTTTTGGCCGTACATTGTATACGCGGGCTGCCTACCAAGTCCAACTTAATGCATGGATTCTATGGCCATTGGAAATTGGGCCTTGGGCCTTAATTCCCCTCTTAGAGCCCATGTTGTTAAAAGTGGTATTATATCTTTTTATAGCCTATTATGAGGAATATATGTATGTGATTGCTTTTATTTTTATCTTAAATGTAGGTCTTAGGCCTTTTATCCATATAGTTCATGGTTGATATGCCTTTTTGGAGAATGATGGTTAAATGTCCCCATTATGGACCCCTCTAGGTCCGGTTGTTTTTAAGAGTGATTGGATACTTATCTTAGACTTTTGCTAGGCTCAGTTCTACATTACTTAGACCCATAACTTGTATACTTAGTCTTGTGGGCTACCCCAGGTAAATGGGCCCCCACTAGAAGTTGGATTCCTTAAGGATGTTGTCTAAGTACCTAGTCTTGGTTCCTTCTTGGATAGGAGGAATGTAATATACATTGTATATCGCCTTATAGCATGATTAAATTCATCCTCATAACCATGTTCATCATTGTATGCTTGGTTGATACTGTGTGTGTGGTCATATTGTGTCATTAGGCATTGCATGTTACCTTCTCTGAGGGACGTAGTATTCCCTCTTGAGCACGTTGGATGCTTGGAATTGATGTATGGTTGATTGTGTGATTCATGCATCTGACATTGTATAACATGTGAGCATTATCGCCCTTGCTTCATTAGGGCTATAGCCTCCATAGATACATCGTGGATGGCCATGTTTAGACACTGGAAATGCTACTTGAGCATACCAGGTGCATAGGATGCTCATGGGTGAAATTCTCAAAACTTCCATGGTACCAAGGATCTGCTCCAGCGCCGTGACCGGGTGGAATATATGAGCGCACGAGGGCCTCATACCGTTAGGCTGCGACTCCCACTGTCGTGTAGTCGATTGGATAGGGGTGTGGCCTTACTCGCTTGATGTAAGGAGGCATTGCTAGGTTGAGTTTGACCAGCTCATGAATGGGTCCGCTACCGTCAGGCCTTGCTGGGTATTAGCTGTCCACAAGCGGGTAGTGAGGTCTCTTAGGCTCGTTTGACTATGCGGGGTCTGCAGAGTGGCAGTCATCCAGCAGTATAATGGACCCCGGTGATTTTTTTATGATGGAAATGTACTTGATATGTGGATTGGATATGAGCACTAGCATTACTTTGCATGACATTTGCATCGGTTGTATAAGCCTCATATTGTATCGCCTTGGCATGACGCCCAGTACCAATTGCATTACAGTACTCATTGCATCATATAGCCTTGGTATGGCTTCCCGCATTATAGTACTACCTTGGTATAGCTTCTTGCGTTCATGACAGCCTTGGTAAGGCTAGTGGTGTTGGCTTTGATCATGTCTCCTTCCTATATCTCCTATTATTCTTCTGTGCACTATTATCACACACTTACACCACCCTCTAAGCTTCTATAAGCTTATGCACGATTGATGCGTGTAGGAGATCCTAGGCAGGTGTCGCAGTGGCAGAGTTTGGATTAGAGCTGAGCTTGAGGACCCAGTATTGTAGCCTTCCTTTCTTTCTTCTATTATCTTATGTATGTCCTTTTAGACCTTATGTAAACTTGTAAAAGTTCAAATTCATAGTGGATTTTGTGATGTATGCCTTTGTTATTCTCAGATTTACTTGTTGTGATCTTGGGTATGCTCGTATTGGAAATGGTTATATTGTTATGAAAATCCTCTTTGTAGGATCACAGGATTGGAACCTGCCTCAAGAGCCGAGAATGGGGTACTACGGAGGCTGTTGTGGCCAGAACCGGCCATTGGGTTCCTTATGAATCCGGTTACCGAGTCTGGGGCGTGACAAGTGGGCCATACCATCTAAAAGTATGTGAAGACATCCTAAAAAATATAAAAGCACTTGGTGGGGCCCACATGAGTTTTGGATGCGGTTGAAACTTGGTCTGACCCCTCATCCAAGTGGGACACACATAATGAGTGGGTTGGATATGTGAATCACATTTAGGTAGGCCCAATATATGATTATGAATGTTTTAAGGAAACTCTTCTCCACTACATTTAGGTGAGTTACTTATACCCTTACCAGAGTAAACTCTGTGGTGTGGGGTCCACTGTTATTTATTTATTTTATCCACTCTATTCATCCATGTTAACAGATAATTTGAAGTCTAAAGAATAAAAAGGAAGCATATCCAAAGCTCAAGTGGACCACACCACAGGAAATAGTGTCATTGAACCTCTACCATTTAAAATTTCTTGGAGGCTATAGAAGTTTTGGATCAAGCTGATGTTTGTGTTTTCTATTCATTCATATATTTTTGATATTATGAAGAACCTTTAACCATTTTTGGACAATCTAATCAGTCCAGAATGAAGAGTAAATAACTTCAGATGTTTAAATCAAAATTCACTGAAATTGTTGATCAATCTTGTTTGCCCAATATCTTTCTCATATGTAGCATGATCGGGGTGAGTAACTAGTCAAATTGAGGGTAATGATTAGTAAAATAGAGTGAATGGACCAGACATGTAAAATGGGTCAAATATTCTGGTCAAAATTGTGACCCAACTTATTGACACCCTGAGACTCTAAGAATTGATGTTTCAAAGTTGTGGGCCCCATCATGATGTGTGTCGAACATCAACACCATGCATTTGATGTGTCCCCTTCAGCTTATGAGATATCTCAAAAATCATCCATATACGAAACTCAGGTGGGCCATACCATCTAAAACTATGTGAAAACAGTACCTTACAAGGATTTTTGTTTTTCCCCTTCATCTAGGCCTGTATGACCAAATAAACAGATTGGATGCCAAATAAACAGTACAATGGGCCTTACGAGGATTTTAATGATGGATTTCCAATCACTATTTGGAGAGATCATTTTAAGCCAATATCCAAAAATAAATATATCGAAAGCTCCAGTGGACCCCAGCACAGAAAACAGTGGAGATAGTGACACCCACCATTAAAAACTTTTAAAGGACATGAAATTTTTAGATGAAGCTGATATTTGTGTTTTACCTTATTTCATGTCTTTTTTAACTTTTGAACAGGTTGGATTTCAAATAAAAATTATGGTGGGCCTTAGGATAGTTTCAATGGTGGGAATCACTCTCCCCACTGTTTTCTGTGGTGAGGTCCACTACATCTTTTTATCTGCCTCATTCTTTGGCTCTTGCCCTAAAATAATATCTTAAAATGGATGGACGGTGTGGATACAACACATACATCATAGTGGGATCCACAAAACTTGGTGACGTCACTTCAGTAGCCAACTCGCTACTCAACCTATGTAAGCCGCAAGTGCAGCAGTCTCTCTCTCTCACTCTCTCTCTGTCTCACACCCTCTCCCTCCTCTCGCTCTCTATCTCTCTCTTCTTCTCTCTCTGATCTCTCCACCCTCTCCTCTCTCTATCTCTCTCGCATCATCTCCCTCTTCTCTGTCTCTCTGTCTCTCTCTTCCTCTCTCTCTGATCTCTCTTGTGGTCCGTTGTCGAACGCCCTACCCACGCACGCGGTTGAAGATCTCTCTTGCAGTCTCTCTTGCAGTTGAAGGTCATTCACGACAGTGAGGTATCTCTCTCTCTCTCTCTCAATCGCTCTCAATCTCAATACCGATTTAGGGATTTGAGGATTTAGGGATTTGGGATTTGGGGATTTAGGGATTTAGGGATTTGGGGATTTAGGGATTTAGGGTTTAAGGTGGGCCCTGCTGAGAGCTGTGAAGTCCACTATGCTTTTGAAACCAGGTGGGGTCCACGTGAATATGTGGTCGGATGATTTGAACCATCCATCTGATGAGAACCACTGTGGATGGTACAGGGTCCAAAAATCTCACCAACAGATGGTCCTGACCAATCTGATCTGTGGCACGGATGGATGAAACCTGAAACTGTCAAAAGCTTAACTGGGAAAAAAAACAAAAACAATCGATCCATGGAATAAAGGGTTCTCCAATTGCCGTTCCCCAAGCATGGTAGGCCCACCAGATGGAGGCTTCAGATAATACGGATGATACACCCTTGTGGCCCCCATCTGATTATTAACCCCCATGGTTTTGTTCCGGTGCTTTTCCTAATCCATGGTTTTGTTCTAGACTTGTTACTAGGATTTTATCAAAACTACTAGAAGCGTTAGCTTGTATTCCTCTTGCACTTTGCACATTGATTGCAAGCAACCTGTCAATGTTTTCTTATTTTTCTCATGAGACTAGCTGTACATATTTCATACATGAAATGACTTGTTGTACATTAATAACGACGTAAGGTTATCAATTCCTTTCACTCCCAAATGGTCAGTTCACCTGGACTGCATGAGAACTGACCAGAGATACCGATATTTGTTGTAAAATGTGAAGCCTCCACGAATTGGGTCATGTGAAGCAGATGGAAATCTTAATTGGACAACACAGTAGGGATTGAATGCCCACCGTTGAAAACTTCTTGGGGCCACAAAAGTTGTGTTTTCCCTTCATCCAGGTCTGGGTGACCTTGTCAACAGACTGATTGGCAAACAAACATTACAGTGGGGCCCTAGGAAGCTTTTAGAGGTGGTCCACTATTTCCTGTGGTGTTGTCCACTTGATATTTGGATCTGCTTCATTTTGGGCCATGCCTTAAAAGGGAGTGGATTTGGTGAGATCCTGGACTCACCCAAGATGGTGTGGCCCTTATAATGGGGGTCACCTTGATGCATGTAATTTGTTTGCACGCTGTCCATCCGTTTTTCCAAATCATTTTATGGCATTATCTGAAATTGAAGCAGATCCAATTATCAGGTGGACTATATCATAGGAAACAGCGGTGATTGACTATTAACGGGTCACGAAAGTTTCCGATCAAGCTGATATTTGTTTTCTCTTCATCCAAGCTTAAGTGACCTTATCAACAGATTGGATGGCAAATAAACACTACATAACCATTAAGATAGACCTAGGAAGTTTTTAATGGTAGGGTGGTCAATCACCACTGTTTCCTATGGTATAGTCCACCTGACAATGGGATCTGCTTTATTTTTAGAACAATACTCCAAAATTTATGCGGCTGTGGCTGTTTTGTGGTCTATATAGAAAGAAAGGAATAACCACACTTTTAATGGGAAAGTGAATGGCATATGTCTGGGGGATGAGTCTGTGAAAAATGCACATGGAATTTGTGGCCCTAAACTAAGGTCCATTTGGCACTAGTTAAGTTTTGAAGTTAGTTGTCTTCATGATATATTCCATCGTTATATTTATAATGCATTTTACAAGATAATGGTAGTTCATATTCTTTTCTTGTTTGGTTGCTAATTATTTCTAGAATTGATTACAGTAAAATCACACTCATATATTGCTAGATTTTCAATGGGTCGAGCTAGATGAATGTTCTGAAACAACCACATTCCATGACAAGTGCATCATAGTTGCATATGTATGTGAATCCTCACAATGTTCTGAAACAACCAATTCCATGACACTTTCATTTTATAGTTGTGACTTGTAATTGTGATTTGTAAGTTAGATAATTAGTTACCCGAATGTGCGTCGGAGCTATTCTGATGTTGAGCGGGGGTCCCTGGAAGGTGGGAACCGTTGTTATAACCAGCATGAAACTGTCCATTTCCTATGGACAACATTGGAGTGGCCTGGCCATTTGGACAGGCCGTGTTTATGTATTTGCTCAAAATTAATGGAGCAGACTCGGATGTGCGTCGGAGCTATCCGGATGAGCGGGGGTTCCTGAAGGTGGGAACCGCTATTATGACCATGATGGAGCTGTCATTTCCTATGGATAGCATTGGAGTAGACTAGCCATTTGGACAAGCCATGTTTATATCTGTATTTGCAGGGACCACACCCTTAACATAAACCTTAACCTATAACCTGACCTAAACCTAAAACCTAAAACCCAAACCTAAACATATAACCTTAACCTAAACCTCAAACCTTAACTTATTCTCAATTCCCTAAACCTACACCTATAACCTAAACCTAAACCTAAAATTTAAACCCAAACCTAAACCTATAACCTTAACCTTAACCTAAAACCTAAACCTAAACCTAAAACCTAAACCCAAACCTAAAACTTATAGCCTTAACCTAAACCTAAACCTAAACCTAAACCCAAACCCGAACCCGATTTCCTAAACCTAAACCTCAACCTATTCTCAATTCCCTAAACCTTAACCTATAACCTAACCTAAAGCTAAAACCTAAACCCAAACCTAAACTTATAACCTTAACCTAAACCTCAAACCTTAACTTATTCTCAATTCCCTAAACCTACACCTATAACCTAAACCTAAACCTAAAACCTAAACCCAAACCTTAACCTTAACCTTAACCTAAAACCTAAACCTAAACTTGAAAACTCAAACCTAAACCTAAACCCGAACCCGATTTCCTAAACCTAAACCTTAACCTATTATCAATTCTCTAAACCTTAACTCATACCCTAACCTAAACCTAAAATCTAAACCCAAACCTAAACCTATAACCTTAACCTTAACCTAAAACCTAAACCTAAACCTAAAACCTAAACCCAAACCTAAACCTTATAACCTTAACCTAAACCTATAACCTTAACCTTAACTTAAAACCTAAACCTAAACCCAAAACCCGAACCCAAACCCAATTTCCTAAACCTAAACCTTAACCTATTCTCAATTCCCTAAACCTTAACCTATACCCTAACCTAAACCTATAACCTTAACCTAAAACCTAAACCTAAACCTAAACCTAAACCTAAAACCTAAACCCAAACCTAAACCTATAACCTTAACCTTAACTTAAAACCTAAACTTAAACCCAAACCCGAACCCGATTTCCTAAACTTAATCTTAACCTATTCTCAATTCCCTAAACCTTAACCCAAACCTGAACCCGAACCCGAATTCCTAAACCTAAACCTAAACATATAACCTATAACCTAAGCCTATACCTAAACCTATAACCTAAACCTTTAACCTAAACCCAAACTCAGTTCCCTAAACCTTAACCTATAACCCAACCTAAACTTATACTTATAACCTAAACCTATTCTCAAATCCCAAAACCTGAACCTTAACCTATAACCTAAACCTTAACCTAAACCTTAACCTAAACCTATAACCCAAACCTATAACCTTAACCTATAACCTAAACTCAATTCCCTAAACCTTAACCTATAACCTAACCTATACTTATAACCTAAACCTATTCTCAAATTCCAAAACCTATAACCTATAACTCAATTCCCTAAACCTTATCCTATAACCTAACCTAAACCTGAACCTATAACCTACACTTATAACCTACACCTAAACCCTAAACCTAAACCTATAACCTTAACCTAAACATAAAACATAAACCTAAACCTAAAACATAAATGTATTCTCTATTCCCTAATATAAATGTATTCTCAATTCCTTACTATAACTGATCTCGAACCCGAACCCGATTTCCTAAACCTATACCTTAATGTATTCTTAAATCCCTAAACCTACACCTAATCCTAATTTCAACTCCGTAACATAAACCTATACCTAAACTTGAAAACTCAAACCTAAACCTGATACAGAACCCGAACCTGATTTCCTAAACCTAAACTTATAACCTTAACTTAAACCTATTCTCAAATCCCAAAACCTATAACCTAAACCTAAACTTAAACCTTAACCTATAACCTAAACTTAAACCTTAACATATAACCTTAACCTATAACCTAAACCTATAGCCTAAACTCAATTCCCTAAACCTTAACCTATAAGCTAACCTAAACCTATACTTATAACCTAAACCTATAACCTAAACCTATAACTTACAACATTAACATAAACTTATAACCTAAACCTATAACCTACAACATTAACATAAACCTATACTTATAACCTAAACCTATTCTCAAATCCCAAAACCTACTTGTATAATGTTTTAGTATAGATTAAAGTTTACAGTTTTATTATAGATTAAAGTTTACAGTTTTATTATATTCTGCTTACATTATAGTGTAATGGTCTAATCATATTTTAATCATCTCTCTAAGCATAAGCACAAATGCATTGTACCATCAACATTACTTGTATAATGTTTTAGTATATTCCACTTGTATTGACATTGTTTAAATTTATAAGTTCGTAACTCGCACATATTCTGTGATGGCACTAGGTGGGAGACCACGTCGTTCGCGCACTGCATCTACCCCTTCTACCCGTGATGTGACGGAGACAGCATCGCAGGCGTCTGATCCCTCAGTCGCGCATACACCAAGCACTGCATGTAAGTCTAAACATATTTCTTTTAATGACTTCTGTTTATATTTAAACTTACATTTTTCTTTTACAATAGCATCATCGATCAGCCAACGAGGACGTGGACCCACGCGTGGGTTGCTTTTAGAGCGACTTACGCGTGAGGGTAGGGTGACGGTAGAGTTGCCACAAGACTGCATTAAACATGTTGGGAATAATGCCAGGTTGTTTACGTCGGAGGTCGGTGTCTTATGCCAATCTCTGATCCCCCACCACCCCCCGTTGGGCGGATGTGACAGATGATGTGCGGCAGCTCATCCGTCAGCGCCTTCAGGTAAATTTGTAATGCCCCGTGTTTTCAGGACCCGAGTACACAACCTGTTTTCCAAAAACCCGAGTGTTAACCTTAAAGGATGATCAAAGTCGAGTATATATTTTTCTTTTATCTTTCATCAGAGTAAGCAAATGAGCGTAGAATGAACAAGTAAGCATAAAGGGAAGTTTAAATTTTCATTTAGAATATACAAGTGGTTGCCCATAATGACTTATAAAAACCAATGTCCCCATTTTTACGAATACAAAATGAATAATATTACATGTGAAACAAGGTAAACTGCAACAATCTTAAACTGTGAAATCTTGTAGTAACCCTTAGCAAATAGAATCATGCACCATTGCCAACCATAGCCTGCTCCTCACCAATATACGGGGCCACCTGCACTACTTGTACGGTTATATATTTGATGGATGAGTGGTCAGCTCAATGTGAATTCCCCTCAAGATTACACACCGCCGCATTAGGTAAACATAGTTATAAAACAACAAGGCAATCAAAACAATACATAATGCAATCTTTTTAAATGCATGGATGCATGAATGCACATCGGCCTGGGGATGCACATCCTGCCGGACTTGGGTTCGTCACCCATGCAAATCATCGACCTGGAAAAATCATCCAGTCGGACAGGGATCAATAGTCGGTGGTCTGGGAACTAGCGAAATGATACCCCGAAGATGCTAAGGGCACGTGCTACAGCATCCAGATTAGCCACCCGTCATCGCCAACATGCTATGGATGCATGATTAGCCAAACCGTTATTAGTCCAGTTACAATCAGCCAATTTAGGTAAGCTCAAGGTCACTACAGGGAGCTCAGAGCCCAGCGTAGGCCGACAGCTCGGGCATAATGTCCCATTACTACCATCCCCGGCTCATGAGGCTACCACCTTAGGATGTTTAATAAAAAATCGTCGACTAGTGGTCAATCATATTACAACATATGGGGCTTGTCATCGCATGGTTGCACAGTATAAAAACATCGAGCCCATATAGGAAAAATACCAAGACAAGGACACATACGGCGATATCAAAGCAAGACACATAAGACAAATATCAAAATAAGTCACATAGGGCGAGTATCAAAATCATGCGATAAAAGACCATCCTTGAAAACCGTTGGACACAACAACCCTGGATGGTAGGCCCACATCACTGGTTAATTTAAACTACCATTCAATAACCACTAAGCCGAAGGTCCATTACTATCACAACCAGTCGGGTTACGTCCCAAGTATGGGTGTACACATATAGGTGGGGGTTTTCCACTGGTGTACTAATTCAAGTTCCATAAGCAATCCACAAATAATCCATGAACAATTATACAAGATGAACATTAAGCAGGCAATATAGCAATTCAATTTCCACTAGCTAACACATGTGATTATAAGAGAGAGATATCAAATATAAATTTAAATAAAAACTATAACTTAAGCTAATGAGAAGATGGAAAGCTCAAGGGGAAGAATCATCACCTTATATTTTGAACCGCCTACCCGTGTTGCTAGAGAATACATGTTTCCTTAGAGTCAAACCCTATCATGAATTGTAAAGTTATACCATTAGATTCAAGCTTTACACGCTATTCTAAGTCAAGGTCTTAACCTAGGGTTTGGATTACCTTAGTTTTAGGGTTTTACCTAAGAGTCCAGATCTAGTCTCAGACCTTGGGGTTTGGACCCTAGTTAGTTGTACAATTAATTAAAGGGTTAATTTAATGGTGCTTATTAACATTAATGATTAATATTAGCTAATATGGTAATCATAATTGTTATGATAGTGACAACTAGTACAGTCCATTATTAATGGTAATATTTAAGGATGGTAATTAAAATATTACTATATAATAATTATAATTATGTTTATAATACTTAATATCAGTGTAACTAGTCTACCAATGGTTAATCGTGTCTATAATAGTAATAAGGGTGGTAGTTGTAAATCGGGCTTAGAGTTTGTCCATAGCTAAGGCCTGAATTGGGCCACACACATGGGCCTATACACACCATAATGGGCCTGACATAACATAATGGGTCTCATATGTACAGCAAGTGGGCCCCTCCAGGCAATGAGGCCCACGACCCAAAAATAAATGGGCAGTGTGTGCAACACACATACATCATGGTGGACTTGGGAGAAAAATCAATTTAATGTGTGGCTTATGTGAGCCGTACAATGCATAACAATTAGGAGGTTCATCCACCATTAGAGTATTCGTAATCATTTGTTGGGCCCACCAAGTTGTGGTTCACAATCCAACCCATCCATCATGTGTGTCCAGCTAGGTTAAGGGGTCAAACCAAGTTTCAGATGCATCTAAATCTCGGATGGACCCCGAAAAGTGCTTTTATATAGTTTAACAAGTCTTTAAAAGATTGTAGATGGTGTGGGCCACTTGGGCTTTGTGTATGGCTGATTTTTTGGGGCACCCCCTATATAAAAGGGACCCATCAAATGGATGGTGTTGATGTTCAACACACCATATGGTAGGGCCTGTGGTGGGGCCCACAATCCAAGCCAAAATTTAAAGCACAAGGAGGCAGCGTCCTCTGGACGTTTACGTGCATGTTCCTGATATATTTATTATTATTATTTATTTATTATTTTTTGATAGGTGGGGCCCACCTCAGGAGGATCTACTCCGTCGGTAGGGTTCCAGGCTCAGGACAGGTACAATGAGTCCAATATCGGATATGTCATGAGGCATCGAAATATCGCAGTGGGCCCTAATGATTTTTCACTATTAAATTAGTCCTTCAACTAGTGTGGCCTACTGGAGAGTTGAGTTGGCTTCATTTTTCGGCTCAACGCCTAAAATAAGGTAAGAAATGGGATGGACGGTGGAGATATAACACACATCTAGGTGGGATCCCACTTTAAGCAAATTTGATGGGCAGTGTTGAATAACACATACCCCAGTCAGACCCACAGACCCATGGAACTTGGTAACGTCAATACAGCGGCAATATAGCTGCTGTACAGACTCCAGCCAATCGGTTGCACATCAGGTGGGCCACACATGATGAGAGAGAGAGAGAGAGGGATCACCTGACTTGGCTAGGCTTGGAACTAGGACGAGGAAGAAGATGACGCCATTAATGGCGGATTTCGAATGGAGGCTCCCTCCTCCAATCCGTCTGCATGGGATGGTTCATATGGACTCTAGGAAGCTTAAGGACAAGCTTTTATCAAAGCTCTAGGATCGTTTGGATGGTGGGTCCGGAAGGAGGAAGAAATGGCTGTTTTCTCATGGGCGGCCGCAAGGAGATGGGGAGAGGTTATTGTTGATCGATCTATCATGCTCTTCTTATTTCAAAAACCTAGCCGTCTCCAGACCGTTAAATGGAGTGTGGACGGTCAGGATTTGTCTGCCGGAAACTGTCCCTAAAACAGTGGGTATAGCCGAAACCGCCCATGGTTTTCTTTGCTGAGGTGGAGACTAATTCCCATTTTTGGGAAATGGCGGGTCAGCGTCTGGTTTGGCCACGCAAGTCATTCGGTGTGCTGCTGGTGCATAGTTACCGTGTGCACACTCTAAATCTAGAGGTGGGGTCCACCAACTCCCTGTCAAATCTACTTCATCCATCCAGTTCTAGAAGCTCCACCAACGGATCTTGGCCGTTGATCAGACTGATCTAAGGTCTAGGTGGGCCATACAGGTCGATTCCTAGCTCTAACGGTGGATTCTTGTTGATCTAATGGTTAGATTGTTCTGAAATCGAATGTCAACGGCTAAAATAATCCCTGAAATTTACCAGATGATTGGGTCCACATGTTGTAGGGACATGGTGGTGGAAACCACAGTCACTTTCGGTTTCTGAATGTTTCTTCGTTGCTGATCGAAATAGGTAGGGTCCACCTGTGATGATCTTTTAGAGAATCCATGACATTCACCATTTTTATATCATTATGTTAGGACACGGGTTCAAATATGAGATGATTTGGTTAGTCGAGTAAGAGGTACGGTGTGTCCAATAGCAACCAATACTCACTGTTAAACCCCATGCACGTAGCTTGAAGATTTAAATGAATCAAGTTATTTTGTATGAAGTCCACTTTACTACTTGTAGTTGTATGATCCGCTCTGTTCATTGCGTTTAACATGCCCTGTTAGGATTAAGGTCCAAAAATGGGACAGATCTGTTGATCGGGTGGGCCATACTATCTGATTCAAGCATCAATGGTGGCATGTAATGGCATTCACTATTTATGAACTCGCCATCCATTTCTCAACCGGCATTCGAAATGTGCCGTCTGAATGTCTTGAAATTTGACGAATATACATCATTTTTCGTGCTCTTTCCTGTGATACAGTTTGGGTGCCGATCTCCCGATGATGAATAAGATGTTCTTTTAATGGCTAATATACTTCAAAATTCTAAAATAATATTTGTACACCTCTAATCAACAAGTTACCGGGCAGTTTGGACTTAGAACCTAAGATCTTCATGATGATCGGTTTACCGTGATGTTCTTGTAGCCCGTTTGGCAGATCCGAATATAACTGGGGGTCAGATGACTAGCTAAAAATAAGAGAACTTAATGGTTAGCACTCTTACTATGTATGTAGGTAGGTATACGGTCAGTTTCGTAAACGGACAATATGTAAAGCGGGTTTCAGGAGGATTAGGGGTAAAGTATGTGTATCGTCGGATTAGAGTATTTTATTCACCCGTGTAGGTTTCTCAGATTATAATTCTAATGGTGAGTTAAACATATTTATATGGTGTGAACAAGATGAATGGATCAGAATCTTGGTCTGATAAGTGTACGAACGGATGTAGGGATCAAGTAGCTAAATCAATGTGATCTAAGGGCTGAAATTTAATGTACGGTTAATTTATAATAATTAGGCCTAATGTAAAGTTTCACATGAAACGGATCATGAGAACCTTGTGAGTTGGAATTCAGGGTCTAGGTTGATGGCATTTTCATAATTATTGCTAATCTAATAGTTTTGTGAAATCTAATGGTTGTAGATGATTATATGTCATTTTCTAAACAATTCTTACAAAAAGACTTATATTTAAATCATTATAAATAAAGACTTATTCATTGATTTAGTTAAAGGAAGGTACATGTATCGAACTAAATGAGCAATGATCGGACGACTTGATTTATGGACGAATATCATTCATAATCGGTCAGATTCATGTTGGAGGATGGATGTAGGGTTAGGTTGACTAGACTGATATCGTACACGTATATATACTAGGTTAAATTTATAGTAACACTCGAGGACTTTCAATACTTGGGTATTGAAAAGTTCGGGGTGTTATAAAATTTTAGTAAATTGAAACTTATTTTATAAAAGTTTATTTATGGTTAAGTTATTTTATTAATAAGTTTATTGCCTTAATCTATTATTTACGAAACTGCATGATAAATTTAACTTGGATTTGAGTGGTCCGCACACCTCCCATGTCATTGACGACATGGTGAAGGAGCAGTTCAAGGAGTACCGCGGTGACTTACACAAGTGGTACAAGCGGTGCGTGAGCAACGAGGAGGCCGTACAATCTGCATCGCCGCACGTGATTGATGAGGACTGGTGGATACTCTGCGATAGATTTTCGTCTGATTCTTTTCAGGTAATATTTACATATTTACGATATTTTAAGGTAACAATTAAATTCACAATTAATAACAATGTATTGTGAATAATGTGTTCAGAAGATGAGCAAAATAAATTCTGATAACAGGAAAAAGTTAGAAGTGAACCACGTGGCTGGTTCAAAGTCATTTGTACGACTTCGTCACGATATGGTAAGAAATTACTGGTAATTAATAAGTTGATATATTCTTTCTGCACATTTATATTAACTCTATTGTCCTTTTGATTAAGCAGCGAGATTCTATCACTAGCCAGGAGCCCGGACCAGTAGACCTCTACAGAGGAACTCACTGTCGGCAGGCGATGGGATCTTGGGTACATCCTAGAGCCAGCGAGAATTGGGTAAAAATTCTTACATTATAAAATTTAATTGCATTGGATTATAATAATATCATTTGTTATGAAAATTCATATGTTTTCATTACAGGCGACGATAGAGACCTTACGTAGTTAGCCCACTCCCGATGGTACTCAGCGGAGTGAGCCAGAGGTCCTGAGTCAGGTGCTCTGTACCTGTTCTGGATATGTGCGTGGGCTTGGCCATGGTGCCAAGCTCATGACACCCGCTACAGCTGCCTCTAACTAATCCATTGTCGTTGGCGACAGCGCCATACGCCGAGCTGATATCACAGAGAGAAAGAGAGAGAGGTTGAGCAGCTACGGGTCGTCGTCCATGACATCAGAGAGTAACTAGAGAGGCAGAGTGAGCAGTTGGAGAGGCATAAGGAGGAGTAGGCGACGCAGAGGGAGGAGCAGGAGAGGAGGATAGAAGAGCTGGCGTGGCAGAGGGAGGAGTAGGAGAGGAGGATGGAGGAGCTGACGAGGGAGAGGGAGGAGCAAGAGAGTAAGAGGATGGAGGAGCAGGTGAGGCAGAGGAAGGAGCAGGAGAGGAGGATAAAGGAGATGCGGGTGGAGCATTAGCGACGGATGACGGAGATTGTCACGCCCAAAACTTGAAAATCGGGCTCACAAAATTTTTGATCACCGAATCCAGCTCCGACAGCCTCCGTAGTACCCCATTCTCGGCTCCCGGCACCCATACACCAGGTTCCGATCCTGGGATGCTACAAGGAGGATTTCTAATTATGATTTGATTCGTAATGAGCATAACCATAAGCATAACTCACGAACAATAACCACAAGAACACCATCACAAAATTCACTATGATAAAAAACTTTAAGTACAATGCGTCCGAAGGGAAATACAAGATAATGCAAATAACGAAAACTCTAAAAGCTCGACTGCACGCTCTTGCTGCTCCTATGCTACGGCTGCGTCCTAGCGTCACTTGCACGCATCAATCGTGCATAAGCTTATAAAAAGCTTAGAGGGTGGTGTAAGTGTGTGCGCAATATAAGCGTGCTCAGAATGTAAGGTGAGAGTAATGCGGAATCATGCTGATGAGTACATGAATGCGATCAGTCGTACCAAGGCTATGCGGTGCAGGGTATGAATGCTATCAGCCATAACACGGCCATGCGATGCGAGATGCAACTCAAGCATGCCAATCCTCATCATATATCAGCATAGTTCTCATTCTGGATATTCACCGGGGTTTAATACACTCCAAATGGCATTGCCGCTCTCCTAGCCACACAGTCCAAGTGAGCGTAAGAAACCTCACTATCCGCCTGGCCAATAGTCTATCAATACCTATCCAGCACGTCGATAGCGGACCCATTCACGAGCTGATTAAACTCAGCCTAGTATTGCCCCCTACTCTCGAGCGAGTAAGGTCACACCCCTTTCCAACCTACCACGACACAGTGGGAGACGCGGCCTCCTGATGTTCGGCCCTCGTGCGCTCATATATCCACTCGGTCTCGACGTTGGAGTCATCCTTTGGTACCATCAGGTTTAGGAATTTTCACCCAGGGATATCTATGGTGCTTCGATGCTTAGTAATAATATTTTCGGTATCCGATCCTGCCATCCATGATGTGTCTGTGGAGGCTATGGCCCTGATGTCACTAGAGCATATAATAATCACAATCACAAAAATGTAAGTGCATGAATCATACCATCGACATGCAATAATCCTGCGCGTATCGAGCACTCATGTGGGACAACTCCGCCTATCAGGGAGCCTATAAACAATCTGCCCAGAGGCATATGCTATAATCAGTCATTTCTCATATCAGGCATACATATGATGCGTATGATCACGAATCATGGATCTATACTAAACAAGTTATGTGGTGATGGGCTCTGTCATAATGAAGATGGACCTAGACGGCCTACGTGCTACAAGTATGGGCCTATCAATGGGCCCTAGGGAGAGTCATAATGCGGACATTTAACCAACATTATCCTTACAATGTGGACATCAAACCATCATTGTTACCAAGGCATAGCCCGTTATAAAGGTCAACACATACACCATGGTGGAATCACACTACAATGGGCCTTATGTACGTCCTATTGGGCCTTGACCCATGGGCCTCCAGTACATCAAATGGGCCTCATACCATGGGTCTCATATATATCAAATTGGGCCTCAACAACATGCCACAAATATATCAAGATGGGCCGATCACATGGGCCTCATATGTATCAAAGTGGGCCTCAACAATGGGCCACAACTACATCAAGATGGGCCTAATCACATGGGCCTCATATGTATATATATATATATATATCAAAGGATCAACTGGACCACACTCAAAATAACAGTGGTGACCCTGATTTTCATCATGAAAATTCTTAAGGCCCACCATAACATTTATTTTCTATCCAATCTAGTCGTGAGGTCACACAAACTTAGATTAAGAGGAAAACAAATTTCTTAATGATTCGAACTCTTGTGATAACAAGGAGTTTCAATGGCAGAAGCTCAATCCCTACTGCCTTTTGCTTGGTGGTCCACTTGATCCTAGATCTGTCTCAGTCTTTAGCTCATGCCATAAAATGAGCTTTCAAAATGGTTGGACAACTTGGATGCAACCTATGCATCATGGTGGGGTCCACTGACCGTCCAGCAGCCCAGCCAAATGGCTGGACGACAGTGATAAAAGACATATTTTTTTTTTGGGTTCCACCGTCCACGGTCAGTGGACGGTGTGAATAAAACACACCATAATGCTTATTTACATTCCGACCCATTGGTAAGGTCACACGGACCTGGATGAAAAGGAAAAACAATTTTTCATATGATCCAAAACTTCTGCCCACCTAAAAAAAAGGTTTCAATGGCAGTCGTTCCATCACCACTGTTTCCTATGATATGGGCCACCTGAGCTTCAAATAGGGTTGATTTTTGGGGGGCCCACTGTCCCAAAAGGGACCTACCAAATGCACGGAGTGGATGTTCCACACACATCATGGTGGGGCCCACGGCTGGGACCGTGGGTCCCTGCCAGTCCGTCCGCACGTCAGCACGCAGGCAGCGCCTGCGTGCGTTCTGACAGCAGCAGCGTCAGCTGCAGCACATGCATTTTATTTATTTTTTATTTTTTTTATTTTCCTGTGGTTTTTCACAGGTGGGGCCTGTATCAAGGAAATCCGACCCAGCCATTGAATTTTACGGCCCTTGATCGACCAAATGAGACCAATATGTAATGTATTATTGGCGTATAGAAACGTTGGGGTGGGTTTTGATGGTAAGGCCACTGTTTTCTACGCTATGGCCCCCCCGATGATCAGATGGGCCTCATTTTTCAGCTCAACGCCTAAAATGGCCTGAAGAAAAGGATGGACGGCTTGGATTGAGTACATACATCAAGGTGGGGCCTGCATGAGTGGCCCACCATTTCCTTCTTTTTTTTTATTAGCTCGTTAGTACACTCCCATGTCAGTACACGCACTCCATGTTAGCCGCCCTTATCACGTCCAGCGTCCAGAGACGCTGGACAGCATGGATAAACAGGGACATCATGGTGGGTCCCACATGCACGTGGCCCACCAATTTGGACCGCCTGATATTTATGTTTTCCTTCCATCTAGGCCCGCTAATGGGCTGGATGGTGTAGATCCAACACATTCATCCGATGGGTCCCTCATGATATATGTGATTCATGGTGGGCCACACTCACCCCTTCATCATCATCATCATTCCAAGAAAGAGAGAGGGAGAGAGAGAGAGAGAGACGGTGATAGAGGGACCCCGCCACTATGGGCCCCTCATCGATACAACACATACATCAAATGGGTCCCACAACAAGTGGGCCCTTAAAAATTAAAATTAACAGAGGATCATCCACCTCTAGGCCTCCTCCTTGCTCCCTTAGGCTCCTATGCTCCTTAGCTTACCTTTTGATGGAAGTTAATGGGGTTTTGAAGGTGGTAGATGATGATTGGAAGGTTGAGATGGAAGATGAGAAGGTGGGAAGAGTGGGCCACACTTGGAGTTGGGAGTGAGGAGCTTGGACGTATGGAGTTTGGGTTGCTTGGGAGATTTGAGAAAAGAGAGAGAGTGTGAGGTGATGGGAATGATAAGAAGTGATGGAGTGATGGGTTTGTTTGAAAATTTTATAAAAGAGGTATGGTTGTTTGAATTTTGGAAAAAGAGGAATGGGTAGGGAGAGAGAGGGTTGACTTGTGGAAAAAGAGGGATGGGTTGTTGTACTTGAGGTATGGTTGTACTTGAAATTGATTGATTGATTGATTGATTGATGGGACATGTTGTAGAGATTCCCTCGAAGTTCGCAATGCGCGGCGTTTTTCTCGAAATGAATGTGGGCCCACATCTTCTTACCTGGGTATCGGTTCGGTGCGTGAGTCGCTGCGTTGGACCGCGGCAACGGCGCGGTCGTTAAGATACAAGTTTTGGTTCGAGCCGACTTCGATATGCAGGACCCGGCTTAGGATTGCGCTTAAACGTCAGATATGGGTCGAGGGTTGTCGGAATTCGACCAGAAGAACCGCGGAAGCATACGGAACGGTACGGAGTAGAATACGGGTCTTACAACTCTCCCCTCCAAATAAAAATTTCGTTCTCGAAATTTACACAATTATTGTAAGTAAACATAACTCATAATAGAAGAGGAAGCAAGGCTTCGTCATATAAAATCGGAGACAACATACAAGATACATCATATAATAAATCATCAAAGAGATGGGGATAGCGCTCTCGAATCTCGGCCTCGCGCTCTAAAGACGCCTCATCAACAGAATGGTGACCCCACTGAACTTCACCAAGGGAATGACCTTGGTTCGGAGGACTTGCTCCTTCTGATCAAGGATACGAACTGGCTGCTCAATATAGGAAGCGTCCTCACGAACCTTCAACGGCTACCAATCAATAACAGAAACTATGTCTGACCCACACTTCCTTAGCATAGAGACATGAAAAATGTTGTGGATGCCAGACAACTGAGATGGTAAGGTAAGCCGATAAGCCACGACGCCAATGCGCTCAGTGATCTCAAAAGGTCCTATGAATCTCGGGGCAAGCTTGCCCTTCGCTCCAAATCGAACTATGTCCTTCATGGGTGAGACCTTGAGATACACGTGGTCCCCTACATCAAACTCCAAGGGACGACGCCGACGATTAACAAAACTCTTCTGCCAACTCTGAGTTGTGCGCATCCTCTGTCAGATGATATCGATAACCTCTGACGGCGTTTTCCTCGAAATGTACATAGGCCCACATCTTCTGACCTAGGTATTAGTTTGGTGCATGAGTCAAGGCGTTGGAACCGCGGTGACGGCGCGATCGCTAAGATAAAAGTTTTGGTTCGAGCCGACTTCGGTATGCGGGACCCGGCTTAGGACCGCCCCGAAACGTCGGATATGGGTCGAAGGTTGCTAGAATTCAACCGGTAGGACCATGGAAGCATACGGAACGGTATGGAGTAGGATATGGGTCTTACAGAAATGTTTCATACTTTCGTTGCACGCTTACCCACCGATGCCCCACCACCTCAGCCTTTATCTTTGTGATTTTTTGTATTTTTATTTATGATGTTAAACTTATATGTATTTATGCGTGAATGAATGTGATATGGATAAGATTGTTTGTGTTTGGATGAATGTAGTTTATGTTTGGATGGATTTACTAGTTTGGGTTTAGATGGAAGTGAATGTAGAAATATATTAACAGGTGTATATCAGCAAGAATATAATGAAATTTATTTTAACAGGTGTATAGTGAAAAAAAAAAAAAAAAACGTGACTTGTACCTACCAAAATTTTCGTTGGTAAAAGATTTGTAAATACAAAAATTTTCGTAGATAAAAGTATCATGAAATATTTTTACCTACGAAAATTTTCGTAGGTAAAAGTTTTTGACTCCATAAAAGTTTTGTAAAAGTTTTTTACTTATTTATGTTTTGTAATTATTTTTACCTATGAAAAATTTCGTTGGCAAAAGTTTTTAGCTTATTTTTTACCGACGAATATGTCCGTTGATAAAAGGTTTGAAATTATTTTTACCTACGAAAGTTTTCGTCGGTAAAAGTTTTTTGTTGTTTTGAAAACTTTTGGTGGGAAAAGTTTTGTAATTATTTTTAGCTACGAAAAAAATTGTCGGTAAAAGTTTTTAAATTATTTTTTACCAACGAAAAAGTCTTACCTTTTCCGACAAAATCGGTAAAAACCTTTACCCTCAGACTTTTATCGACGAATTTACCGACAAAAATTTTCGTCGGTTAAACTATTTACCTAAGAAAAAAATAGCTTTTAGTGACAAAAATTTTCATCGATAAAAGTGGGTTTTCTTGTAATGGTGAGCCCTGCACACGGACAATTCCATGAAATTCCCATATGCAACTATGAAAAAAAGCGACCAAAGAGTAGAAATAAAAAGAAAAAACAGATAACCTATGGTCCAAAGAAGAGTAAAGAGAGGCTAAAAATTTACGGGAGAAAGAAAGAATACGCTAGCAGGAGTCTGAATTGCAGCATTGAATCGTGTCAATGATTATGGTGAGTCCAGCAGATCATACGGGTGCAAAAACACATTTGAATGGATGGCTAGAAATGCATTCTTTATTGGGTCTAGTCGTGCAGCCCATGCCCATGCCGTCGCATGGCGCACTTGGCCTGGGCTACATTCCACGGTGCAGCCCAAGTCCATCACATGGTCAGGACATGCGCCCGAGACCAAGCCCAAACCAGCATAGGAGATAAAGAGAGGAACCAGGAACAAGCGAGTGAGCATCAAGCAGATGGACATCACCACATTCGACATTGCTGTCTTGCACCAGCATTGTATTTCACCACTGATTCCAAAAAACATTACCAAAACATTAGAGATGGGTCATAAGAAGTTTTTATTGGTGGGGCATTCAATCATCACTATTTCCTATAGTATGGTCCACCTGAGATTTAGATCTGCTTCATTTTTGGGCTCATGTTCTAAAATATTGTAACCAAAGAGATGAACAGCTTGGATATAGAATACATACATCAAGGTGGACCCTACAGTAAGGGCCTTTGGCACTGGCAGTCAGGACTCCACACACATAAAAGTGCTGTGGGACTTGAAGAAATTAACAAGTTGCAAGATCATTCCCACCGGGATGAAGTGAAAACATAAAAAAACTTAGCCAGTATACGAAGCTTTTGTGGCCATACAAATGTTTTAACGGTAGTCACTGAATCCCCACTGTTTCCTCTCATATGTCTGCCTTGAGTTTTGGATCCACCTGATTTTCCGTTTCTTATCCTAAGATGATCCCGAAAAACAGGTAGATAGAGTGTATTTCTCACAAACATCATGGTGGGCCCCATCTAGCATCCCAGCGCATGAATTGTAAGGTTCAGTGCACAAATTTCTCACAAGGTTTTCTTTTCTGAGATTTATTTAAACTTTTATCTTTATACCATTATTGAAATACAACGACGGTTTACTTCTTTCTAACGTAAATTTTAATACAGTTAGTTAACTTACATTTATTTTTTAATCAAACCTCATTATTATTTATGAGACTCGGTTGAGATTTCCAGCCCAAGCCTCTGAAGCCCAACCCAACCCAACCCAATCGAAATTTTGGGTTGGGCCAGTTAGGTGCGGGTTAGGCCCAACCAAACTGTACCCCTAGCAGCAAGGAGAGTGCGACAATGACCTAGGCTGGCGCCGGTCTAATTAAAATTTATTAAGGGTTAGCTCTTAGCTAGTAACCGGTCTGGTTTGTGGCTGCACCAGAATCGTTCAGATAAAACACACAGAGGCTGTGTGGGGCCCACCATATTATAAATGTAATTCACTCCATCCCTAAGGTCACATGGACCTGAATGAAGGGAAAATTCAAATATGAGCTTGATCCAAAACTTTTTGTAGTCTTGTATAAGTTTTCAACAGTATGTGTTCAATTCCCAATGTGTCCGGTCGTGTGGTTCACTTGAGTTTTGGATATGATTCAATTTTGAGATAATGTCCTGAAATGAGCTTTAAAAATGTGTGAATGGCATGGATGAAACGTATACAGTATAGTTGCCTTTTCACAAAACGGTAAAAGGTGGTGAGCTGCTCACTACACGATCCACGACTTCTCTTCTTCGGTCGTAGTTCCCAGTGCAGTAACTTACTGCGAAATTCGTGTAGAAGAAAAGAAGACGCGGATTAATTCACTGTAGAAGAAAAGAAGACGCGGATTGCCACCGAAAATTCAGCAATCCCGTCGGTGGTCTTTGTGTACGCGGATTGCCTTCTAAAATTCCGCAATCCGCGTCTTCTTTTCTTCTACAGTGAATTTTGCAGTAAGTTTCCGCACGGGGAATTTAGGTAGAGCCCATTGTGATGTTTCTGAGAAATCCTCTGTGTTCATCCGTTTATCCAGCTCATTTTATGACAAGATGTCAAAAAATGAGGCGGGTCTAAAACTCAAGTTGGCCACATGAGGGGTAAAGGAAGGGAAAGAAATGCTTACCATTGAAACCTTCATGGGGTCCAACTTGATGTCAATATGCCATCAAAACCATTTATAAGGTCATGCGCTTTCAACAGTGATCGTTCAATCCCCAATGTTTCCTCCCGTGTGGTCCACTTGAGTTTTGGATCCACCTCATTTTTTGCATTTTTAGTAAGATGACCTGGCAAAACAGACAGACAAGGTGGATTTTTAAGGCCGCTAGCTTCTTGGCGCAGGAAATTTCTGCAAAAGCCAGGTGATCAGCTTACTTTCTTTTCGAGTGATGTACAGGCAGCTTACTTTCTTTTCGAGTGATGTACAAGCGATCTTCCACTCTCCATTATTTACATTTACTTTAACTTGTCTTCTCTTAAATTCTTCCAGCCCTAAGCTCCATAGGCTATGTGTTATATCCACTCCATCAATCCTTTTTGCAAGTTCATTTTAGGACATGATCTCAAACGTGAGACAAATACATAGCTCAAGTGGACCACATCATTGGAAATAATGGTGATAAAGATGCCATGATGGGATTTTTTGTCCCGTGTTCGACCGGTCGAGAGTTGGTGTACGACCAGTCGTGGAATCGAGCCCTGACTCGATTCAAAGTCTAGCGACTCTGGGTTATTTTTCTCTGGGGTGCTTGACCGGTCGAAAGTAGTTCTCGACCAGTCGTGGGTGGTGCTTGACCGATCATGGTTACGCAGATTCGTTCTGCGATTTTGCGGATTGTGGAAATCTGAGTCCTTTCTCAACTGGGATGCGAAAAGGAGTTTTCTAAAACTAGAATTTTTCGACACATATGGAAAAGAATACAAGAGGATTTCCTAAAGCTTTTGCAAGGGTTTTTTAAAGGGTTTAGGGCTATCAAAGGTATGAGAAAGAAAAAGAGAGAGAGAGGAAGCTTGTGGAATGGAGGTTATGCTCGTGGAGTTATCTACTGTGCAATTTATATCTCAGTGTTTCTACGTCCTCGTAATCGGTGAGATCTCTCCGTTTTTCTTTTATTCTCTCATTGTTTATCCACTCCTGCATGAGTGAAGACGGTTGTAACGTTCTATTTCATAATGGATTGTTGATGTGGACGAGGTCCCGTGGTTGATGCTTTGATTTATTTCATTACTTTATTATTTCATAATTCTGATTTGTTTCGGGAAGCTAGATCTTAAGGTTTTGCGTAAGACCCCTAACATGCCACTCTTGAAACCTTAATTTCCTAGGACCCACTGCAACCTTTTCAGAACATGACTTGGACACGAATGGAAATACAAATATTAATTTGATCCAAAGCTTCCGTGGCCTCTAAGAAGATTTTGGTGGTAGATGTCCACTTGAGCTTTAGATCCGTCTCATGTTAAGCTGGTCTCGGGATAAATGAATGGGTATAACGGTGGGCCCCAGGTATGCAATCTGCCTACTCTTCTTGAAAATTGGTTGTGATAACGAATGGTGGGATGGTCCAAGAGAAAAGAAGGAAAGACTAAGTAATAGTAGATATGCCTACCTTCAACCTTGTGGGTCAAACTTTCATTAAATCAAACCCGTTCATCAGGGACACGGCCTCTTGTTCATTGGAACCCATAAATCAGGATAATAAAAAAAACTTAGGTAGGTCACACCATAGTAAACAGTTGGTATGGAATGCCCACTGTTGGTTGTGTAGGGCCCACGGTGATATATATATATATATATATATATATATATATATATATATATATATATATATATATATATATATACATACATATCACCGTGTTGATGGACACTACTCCAATGGGAAGAATCACAATAAAGTGTCACTGAATTAACATTAAAGGCATGGATGAAGCGATTTAGATCAGGGTGACAATTACATCATGACTAGGTGCATCGCCCCAATTTAGCCCACGTACTAAATATCATCTCCATCCATAATTCAGGCACATCAGACGATGGGGAACAATGAGAATGTCAACGCTCCACCTTCAAATAGTTCCTCTTGTTGTGGGCATCCTGAGTTACTTATGGACCTGTTTTTGAGCCATGTACCTAAATTTTGGTGTGGCATTTGATGATTGGAGTTGATTTCGTACAATAATCACGGTGGAACCTTCCAGAACTAACGAGCATCTGTAGAGCTAGAAGAAGTAATAGGTACGGTCATTCCGGATGATGAAGTTGCAGATATAGGGCTCAAGCAACTAAAACGTATAACACTCTGGAATCTTCCAGAACTAACGAGCATCTGTAGCTATGCACTGCATTTTCCTTCCTTGGAGGAAATTGAAGTCCTTGGTTGCCCAAAGTTGAAAAAGCTCCCTCTTTTACTCCACAGCGCACACAATTCTCTAATGAAGATAAGTGGAAGGAAAGAATGGTGGGATAATTTAGAGTGGGAAGAAGATGGCATCAAGTCCAATTTTCTTCTTTTTTCCATGAAACGAATTATTGAGAGTCATTGTCTAAGTAGAAATACTTTTTAATAATTATTTCTTAGTATTGTGAGATTAATTTTAGAAAGGAGACTGAATTTTTCTTAGATCAAGTATGCTATGTATTTTTATGAGTTTAATATGTCATATGTGTGCCATTATACCACATGATATTAGATTTATTTCTTATGTTGGTCATTGTACGCATGAGGTGCATTATTACTCTGAGCATTGTTTACACCTCTGTACAAGTGAGCTATTTTACACGGACGCCACCACATATATGTGCGCTCATTGTCTCACATATGGATATAATAATCATTTTAGAGGATGAAGAGCTGTTTCTGGTGCACTGCACCTTCTCCCAGGCGGATTGGGTACTCCCCTGTCATCACGGACATTCCTGGTGACGTGACGTAAGCACTGTTTGATTGAGCCTCCTTATTAAGGTTGCCCACTCAAATCCTATAACAGTGTTGCCGGAATGTCCATATGATAATCATTTTAGAGGATGAAGAGCTGTTTCTGGTGCACTGCACCTTCTCCCAGGCGGATTGGGTACTCCCCTGTCATCACGGACATTCCTGGTGACGTGACGTAAGCACTGTTTGATTGAGCCTCCTTATTAAGGTTGCCCACTCAAATCCTATAACAGTGTTGCCGGAATGTCAGTGTTGGCAGGGGCAGTACAAATCCATCCTTGAAGCAGACTTGCATTGCCGTTGTTTAGCAAACAATGCCCACGTTGGTACAGTCTGCTACTGAAAAAGTAATGTGACCTCACCATGATGTATGCATTTTATACTCCTTATCCATTTTTTTTTTATTTTTTTTTTACCATCGGAGGGCATGCATGAGTCAAAAAAATGAGGCAAATCAAAATCTCGAGTGAACCACATCATTAAAATAAAAAATAAATAAATAATGATGATTGAATGCACACCATTAAAAACTTCCTTAGGGCCCACTGTAATATTTTTATGCCATCCAACCTATTAATTAGGTCACACAGGCTTAGATGGAGATAAAATATACATCAGCTTCATCCAAAACTTCATAGCGCCTCAAGTATTTTTAATGGTGAGGGTTCAATCACCGCTCGGGTGTGGTTCACTGAGATTTGGATCTCTTTTTTGGGGGAACAGCTTCGGTGAATCCCTGGCTGTGGGGCCACTATGATGTATGTGCCTTACATCTACACTGTCCATCCATTTTGATAGTTCATTTTAGTGTATGATTCCAAAAATATGAAGCCCATTCAAATCTTAGGTGGGCCACACCACAGGAAACAACAGTGATCGACTACCCACCGTTAAAAACTTCTTGGGGCCACCATAGCCACCATAATACTTATTTCCCGGGCATCCAACCTATTGATAACGTCACAAACTTGGATGAAGTGACCATAGAAATATCAGCTTGATCCAAAACTTTCGTGGCCCACACCTAGCTCTCAACACAGATGGATAGTGTGGATGTAAAGTACATACATCATGGTAGGCCACCACAAAGGCTCCACCGACCATAGTGGATCTAGGGTTCGACCAAAGCTGCACCCATTTTTTGACTTTTGTCTAAAATGATCTGGGAAATGAATGGACAGTGTGAATGTTATAAGTGAGTCTGCTTGATTGATCAAATCCATCTTAATTGGGCCATTTTTTATAGCCCGTTCAGACTCATGAATAGTATTGTTATGATTGTCTAACACAAGTGATTCTTTAGAATCAAAAGCAATCTATGATGGGAGCAATCAAATACATAGATGACATTGTTGGTTAAGACTTATTTTTGTCTGATATTTCCATGCTAGCTCATGAATTTTTTGTTGAAGTGTAATGGACAATCAAGATCAACCGAATGAACTGTTTAAGTTTCCCAAGCAACTAGGAGAACTAACCCCTAACAGTTGTGTTAGACATCTTGAGCATCGATCTCTCTTTGAGTGTAGATTGTCTGCGTTGAAGCTTCTCATTGGTCCCACCATAATTTTTATGTTAAATTTATACCTTCCATCAAAATTTTTGGATAATTTTATAGCACAATTCCAAAAAAGCGGTACATCCAAAGCTCAACTGGATCACACCACATAAAGCAATAGGGATTGAACAAACTACTGTTGAAACTTTCCTAGGGCCAACCGTGACGCTCGTTTTCCATCGACTAGTTCATGAGATCATACCTAACTGGATGAAGTTAAAATACAAATATCAGCTTGATCAAAGCCTCCCGTGACCCCAGTAAATTTTCAATGGTAACATCAATTCCGACTGTCTTCGGTGTGATCCACTTTAGCTTTGGATCTGCATTGCTTTTTAATTTGTTCATATCTTAAAGTGATCAAAAAATAAAATAAAAATGGTGGACTGTGAATCTAATAAATACATTATCTTGGGCCCACGTAAATTTCACACCATTGCTTGTTGTGTGGTGTAGGGGAGCGGATTAGATGAGACCCAACCTCACCAGAAGGTGCAACCCTTACCGTGGAGCCCACCATGATGTGTCTATTCTTTATCCACTTTGTCGATCCATTTTTACAGATCATTTTAGAACATTATACCAAAAATTAAGAAGATCTAATTATCGAGTGGACCATACTCTAGGAAACAATGCTAATTGAACACCCTACCATTAAAAACTTCTTAGGGCTCACTTTAATGTCTCCATAGTTTTTATTTATGATTCAATTTGTTGATAAGTTCACATAAGCCTGGAAGTAGAGTGAAAATAAATATCAGCTTGATCCAAAACTTTTATGACCCATTAATGGTCAAGCACCACTTTTCTTATGTCACTACAAGAAAATAGGGCATTGGCTTTAATTTTTTAGCCTCGGTTCAAAAAAAAGGAGGCAAAATGTGCTTTTTAGTCTCGTTGTAAATGAACTGAAGCTAAAAGTTCATTTTTTGCTCAGTTGTAAAAGAAATGAAGTTAAAAGTCCACTATTTAGCCTTAATTGGTGAAAAACTAAGACTAAAAATTCATATTTCACCTCGATTGGTGAAAAACTAAGTCTAAAAGTTTACCATTTCGCCTCAATTTGTAAGAAATCAAAGCTAAAAGTGTACAATTTCGTCTTAAGTGATAAGAAATCAAGGCTAAAAGTTTACAATTTTGCCTCAATAGCTGAGAAACTAAGGCTAAAAGTCGACCATTTTACCTTAATTGATAAGAAATAGCGGCCAAAAGCTCATTATTTTACCTCGGTTGCTAAGGAACCGAGGTTAAAAGTATGATATTTCGCCTCGATCGGTGAAAAACTGAGGCTAAAAGTCTACAATTTTCCTTCAATTGGTAAGAAACCGAGTTTAAAAGTTTACTATTTCACCTCGGTTGCTAAGGAACTGAGGGTAAAAGTTCAATATTTCACCTCAGTTGGTGAAAAACTGAAGTTAAAAGTCTAGCCTCGGTTGGTAAGAAACCGAGGCTAAAAGTTCACTATTTTGCCTCGGTTTTTAAGTAACCGAGGGTAAAAGTTCGATATTTTGTATCGTTGATGAAAAACTGAGGCTAAAAGCTTACCATTTTACCTGAGTTGGTGAGCAACCGATGTTAAAAGTTCACCATTTCACCTCGATTGCTAAGGAACCAAGGCTAAAAGTCCGACATTTCGCCTCAGTTGTTGAAAAACTGAGACTAAAAGTCTACCATTTAGCCTCAGTCGGTAAGAAACCGAGGCTAAAAGTTCACTATTTCACCTCGGTTGCTAAGAAACCGAGGTTAAAAGTCCAATATTTTACATCGGTTGATGAAAAACTAAGGCTAAGAGTCTAAGGAATCTAGCTTAAAAGCCCGTTTTTTCACCTTAGTTACTAAGGAATCAAGACTAAAAGTTTATTTTTTCGCTACGGTTGGTGAGAAACTAAAGCTAAAAGTTAACTATTTTACCTTGGTTGGTAAGAAACTGAAACTAAAAGTTTGTCATTTCACTTCAGGTGGTAAGCAATTGAAGCTAAAATTCAACTTTTTAGCCTCAGTTAGTAAGCAATTGAGGCTAAAACTCTACTTTTTAGTCTCGATTATTAGGAAACCGAGGTTAAAAGTTTACTTTTTACCTTGGTTGTAAAGGAACCGAAGGTTATAAAAGAATTGAAGCTAAAAGTTCAATATTTCGCCTCAATTGACAAGAAACCGAAGCTAAAAATTAAGAATTCTAAAAAAATTAATAAATTTCCAAAATTTAAGAATATTAAAAAAAATTGAGAATATTAAAAAAATTAATAATTTTTAAAATTTTTGACAATTGTGAAAAAATTGAGAATTTTGAAAAAAAAAATTGAGACAATTGTAAAAAAATTGATAATTTTGAAAAAACATTGAGAGTTTTGAAAAAGATTTGAATTTTGAATTTTTTAAGAACTAAGAATTTTTAAAAAATTCGAGAACTTTTAAAAAATTAAGAATTATTTTTTTTTTTGAAAAATTAAGAATTAAAAAATGATATTTATGAAAAAGTATGAATTTTTAAAAAAATTGAGAATTTTAAAAAAAATTAAGAATTTTGAAATTTTTTGAAATTTTTGAAAAAAAATTGAGAATTTTGAATTTGAGAATCTTGAAAAAAATTGAGAAATTTCAAATAATTGAAAATTCTGAAAATTTTAAGAATTTTTAAAACTACGAAGAATTGATTTTTTTTTTTTTAGATAATTTTGAAAAAACTAAGAATTTTAATTTTTTTGATAAATTTCAACAAATATAAATCTTGAAAAAATTTAGAATTAAAAAATATATTAAGAATCTTGAATTTTTTACTTTCTGAGAATTTTAATAAAATTTATAAAATTAAGAATTAATTTTAATGTAGGAACAAAAAATGAAATAGATCCAAATTTCAGGCGGGCCATACCATTCTAACAATGACAATTGACCATTAAAAACTTCTTATATGCCACAAAAGTTTCGGATTAAACTGATACTTGAGTTTTCCCTTCATCCTGGTTCGTGTGATTTTATCAACGGATTGGATGGAAAATAAACACTATAAAAACATTACAATGGGCCCTAGTAAGTTTCTAACCGTGCGTAGGTTCAGTTACTTCCTACGGTATAGTACACATGAGATTTTATCTTATTATTATTTGTTCTCGTGCCGTAAAATGATATGGAAAAACAGATGGACGGTGTTGATATACACTATACACCAGGTCGCACAGTGTTGGGTGAGTTCGAGGCCGCACCTATTCCACTTATATGGAAACGGATTAGCTAGGGATCCTGCCACTATCCAATAGCTAGTGGTCGGTGCTATATGGGCCCATCATTTCATCCAAGCCATTCGTACATTTTTCTAAAACATACTATGATATGAGCCCAACAATGAGATACATCCCAATCTCAAGTGGACCACACAGTGTTGATTGAACGCTCACCAATAAAAACTTCCTGTGGGCCACGAAAGTTTCGGATCAAGCTGACGTTTCCTTTTTTACCTTCATCCAGGTATGTACAGCCTAGTCAAGAGGTTTTTAATGGTGAACATTCAATCAATATTGTTTTCGGGTGGTGTGGTCCACATGTATTCTATATTTGCCTCATTTTTATTAATTGTAGTAAAATGATCTTTAAAAATTAATGGACGGTGTGGATAAAATAAATACATCATGATTGGGCCCACAGAGCACCGACCACTAGCCACTTGGCTAGTGGCAGCGTCACTCGCCAAACCGCGTTCCTTTGGTAGATGTCTGACCAGCGGCCATTATGCCCTGTTCATCTCAGACTTCATTTGCAACATGGAGCATTTGCAGAGAGAGCGAGAGAGAGCAAATGGCGACGATCAAGGTCGCTTGAGAGCGAGAGAGAGAGAGCGCGAGAGCGAGAGAGAGCGAGCTAATGGCGGCGATAAATGTTGTTAAAGCTAGGCAGATCTTCGATGGCCGTGGAAATCGAAACGTTGAGGTGATTTTTTCTGTTTCTTTCAACCAACGATTTGCTATTCTCGTGTCTAGGTTTTCGATTTCGATTTCGATTTCGATTTCGATTTCATGCCTGGATTTGATCTCTACCGTCTGTTTCTCCTTTTCATCTTCCCATCTGTCGTCTTTTGTACGTGATTGGATCAGATCGTAATCAGGCATCGGTTCAGATTGTGTGATTCTCTCTTTTGATGAAGAAATTTCCGTTTCTTGTTCTTATATGCGATGGGTGTTTCTCTCTGCCTGTTTATTCCTTCAGGTGGATGTTTGTCTGAGTGATGGAACCCTAGCTAGGGCTACTGTTCCGACTGGGGCCTTGACACGTAAAAACCAAGAACTCATTTCATATTAGAATCTGTACTGCATCGTGTGATTTGGATCTGTTTCAAATCTCTTGAATTTTAGCTATAATGAGATTTTAGTGATAATTTCCCCAACATTGTCTCTTTGTATCTCTGAATCACTGCTGTAGCTCTACCAGCTAACATAAATATGGATCGAACCCTGGATCACAAAACTATCTCTCCCTGGATCACAAAACTATCTCTCCCATCCATACTAACCAACCAGAGCTGACCTGCTGTTTTATCGTCATTAAACTGAAACAAGAGAAATGAGCACCTATGTGTTACAATGCTCCTAGTTGTATTTAATTGTATTGGGGCACTTATGCTGTTCAATCTATTTATCTAGACTGTTCATTTGGTCCAACTACAAATCATGGACAATCATGCAAGGATCACAGCAGTCTGACAAATATTTAGCCATTTAATTAATGCTCTTTAATATGGACAGTGAAGATCATTTACACAAAAATAGGTCCAATCAACAATTTAATCTGTCTATTTATTAGAGACCATACTGGATTAATTTCGATTCTAAAGAATCTCTTTTGTCAGCCAATAGTAGCCATACCATCCATGGCTTGGGAAAAGGATGGCTATAGAAAATAGGCCCAAATAAATGGATTGGATCATCCATCCCATCAGTGGAATTTTTCTGTAGTAGCCTGAGAAGTATGTTATGGGCTTTATTGGACAGTTCAGATCGATTGATTGGACCGTCTAGTGACCAGGGGCACTATAACTTAGAGCTCTAAGAGCACTGCTCCTAAAACAAAATGAATGTTATTCTACTGAAATACACGCCATTTTTCCTTCATTTACTAGCAATTCTCAAGTTAGTTTCTTCTTTCATAGGCCGTAAAGACAAAAACATCTGGAAATTTCAAGTTCGGACTTCTTACTCTCTTAAGATGTGCTGAGAACCCTGGTATATACTTTGCCAAGGTATCACACCCTACATGTTGTAATAGATAAATGTATATTTATTGTGCAGTTAGATCCAGTCCATTACAGGGTCCAAAGACAATGCACAGTTCCCCCAAATCGTTGTTCCATGTACCATGCATGCACCACCCTGAATAGTTCAATCTCGTCTCGAAATTTCTCAGGTGTTGTAAAAGGCCATGAAAGGCTTGGCACCAAACAACATGACGTTGTTAAGGGTAATGGTTACAAGAGCGGAGATTGATTTGAACAATATAAAAGAAGAATATGCAAAGATGTATGGGAAGTCATTGCGGGATGCCATACAACCGGAGACGTCGATTGAGGGCATGAAATAAGATGTACACTATAGATCGTAGCTTGCAAAGTAGGCAGGTCAACCAAGGACTTGGCCCAGTCACAAACCTAGTCACTGGGTTAAGAAAACCAGGCCTACCTGGTTAGTGTTAAACTCGGGCCTAGTTTCCAAGAAGGTTGACTTGGCCAAGACTAGCTCTAGTGAAACTTTGTAATTTTAACAGACATTAAATGCGTATAAAGATTAAAAATCAGCCCATTACCCATCTCTGCTTTCTAGCATTTCAATCTAGAGTTCAATGTCTCATTGAAGAAGGTGCTCTCCTCTCACCCACTGTCGCCACAAGGAAGAAGAAGAAGAAGAAGAAGAGGAGGAGGAAGAGGGTGATAGAGAAGATGAGCCAGTCAAAGATCCATTTTTTAGTCGATGGCTTAGATTCAGTCAAAACCATGGGCCATTACATGAGGTGTTGAAGATTGCAAAGATTACTCTAAAGGATAAAGTTACGTGGCATGAGCTGTCAAAAATGCCAAAATTAAGAGATTTTCATTATTAAATTTTGAAAAAACACCAACTGTATCATCTCCTCTGTCTTTATATGTATATTTTATTAGAAGGTTATCTGTAAATTCCTCGATCATAGGATTCTTCCTACCTTATAAAATCCTACTCTACTTTAAATATAGATGAAGGTATCTCTTATATTTCACCTTTAAGAAAGAGAATTTATCACTTGCATTCACTCACACATATCCTTATCTATTCCTTTTACCCTCTCTCAAATCCCTATCTTTGTTCTTCCTTTTCATAATGGCATTAGCTCATACCCATAACTACCCATACCTGATCACCGTTAATATTGGAAAATTTGGTTTCCCGAAGCTTACTCAATCCAACTACTTTTTGTTTCAGTTAATCGTGGCCCACCTGACTAGTGGACCAACTTAGGGAATCTACGCAGTGGTACCCCTCTTAACAAATGGCTTGGGTATTGCAGCTGTATGATGGAAGATGCGAATGGGCCAAGGAATCAGTCCAAATTAAACCTTAGCATTATCAAGACATATCTTTCACTACCTTACCATTATCAAGACATCCAATCATAGCTTGTGTGTGTATGTACAATACATATATTATGCATACATATATGTGTGTGTAATATATGTAACTTATATGTATATATGCATCACGCACTGTCTATTGAATGTCACTCTCTTTTACATCTGTTTAACGTATAATATCCACCGTATAATTTACGAAACATCTCTCTTTTAAGGCTGCTCCTATCGCTTGTTAAAATTGTTATTAAAATTGACCACTTTTTTACACAGGATGTGATCTATAATTACTGTGTAAGCAGAGGTTCTCTGTTAATCAATAATAAGGAACGTCTCTGTTGCAGATGGAGTTTCTACATGTGAGGCTTATGGTGATTTAGATCATGGATCTGATAGCCCGATCATGATTTTACATTGAATGTGGGCTATCTGTGTTGAAATTCTTTGTCTGGCCCATCCATAATGGAGGCCAACTTAACACGATTATGGATTGGCAACTAAACCACGGCCCCACATGTACAAACTGTGTTGAATAGAAATTCCCTAGTAATCCCTAAAAGGAAGAAGAAGAAGAAGAAGAAGAAACTTCAAAGTAAAAAATGCAATTTTTGTTTCCTATGACAGTTTCTGTTATTCTTCAATCAATTTTATCTTTATTCATGCTATAGAAGTACAATTACGCATCAACTATTTTGTCTCTCCATTATCGCTTACTTTCATTTATTTTCCAAATGTATTGTTTCTTGTTTGTCTTTCCATTATCTTTCTATTTGGCCTTTAATTATCTATCTTGGGATCTTCGATTGTAGAATTTTTCTTCCAAAAAGTTGTATGTACATTTCAGATCTGTTGCAATTAGTTAGATTTCAATCCTAGTTGCTTCATCTATCTTGGGATCTTCCATTGTGGAATTTTCAACATGCGCGCAATATTCTCTTATATATGCAGCCTAATGAATGGACCAATATGATTCTTGGGCCAAGGAAGCTTGTAGTGTTCTACCTGATGATTTTTTTTTTTTTTTTGTTCTCTCTTTTCTTCATCAAAAGTTAGAAACTGAATCAGAACCAATTAAGGGTTAGAGTCTGAACCAACCCAAATCTCAGCATTGGATTGAGTTTTTCATGCTTAAATATCTTGCATTAATTTTTAGTCTAATTTATTAAGTAGTTGATTGAGTTCTTCAATTGCTCAAATGAGTTTTAAGGGTGCATTTGGCCACACTGTCTAATTCAACCACTTTAATTGCTCTATTAAAATGCAAATGGCTGAGGTTTACTTACCTGAGCATTTATATTGCGGATCTCAGTTCCAATTACCATTGCATTACTCTTCCAAGTTGGAGTTGAAAGGAATGTAACTTAAATTTGAGGGCTATAAAATAGGGATGCTAGGAAACCATTTTTTTTCTCATTCCTTCTTGATTGACTAGAATGTTTGCAATTTAATCTACTTGTGCAACCTAATGAACCTTTACTACTAGTAGTTGTTGTTGTTTCATCATCATAATTGTAATCATCATCTAAGCCTCTCTCAGCAATTTGGGGTTGGCTTTTATATAAAAGTTGTGCTGCCATGTTCGGATATGAATATGCTGCTCAAATTTACTAAAACTTTTCCTTTGTGGCTGTCATGAATGTTTTGATGGGTGGCTTCCAGTGTTACTATGACACTTCCAAGGCAACAGATGAGCTCGTTCAGAAGATACTACTGACAGGACTGGAGCCTGGAGCTGTTGATGTGTTTCTTGATTTCATTTGCTACTCAGGTGGTCCTCTACCTGACGAACTGCTCACCCAAGTTAAGGTTAGGCATCACCCCACATGATGTCAAATTCCATTTCTTTTAGCCTTTCAGTTCCTCCAATTCATGAAGCTGGTTCTGCGTTACTATGTATTTTTTTCTTCTTTCTTTGAGGTCAAGGTTTATGTGTTATTTTGTTGATATAATTTAGAAAATTTTCTGCATCAGTATGCAATCATTCTTCAAAGCATTTTCTTTTATCAGATGTTATCAGTTGTTCTTTATCTTTATTCAATTTCTTTAGTGCTATTCAATTTTTGCTCATGCCTCATCTTGAAATTAGGTTTTTCTAATGGAGTTATTTTGTTATAACCAGGAAGTTCATGTTTCAGAGGACTTTGTTGCCGAGCAATTGGGGTCCATGCTTTCTGATATGTAGGTTGATGTGGTAAGTGACAAGCACTCAAAAGCAAGTTATGATTAGATGACACTTGAAGCTACTTCCCATATCCAATACCATATTATCTTTGTTGGATTTATCTCAATGCAATCCCACCTTTGCTCTGCAACCATCAACACATAATACTTGTAATTTTTTTAATTTTTTTTTTTTTGGTTTTGGCATCTAATGCAGATCTACAGATCTAAAAGGATTTTAAAATCTTAAAGTTGTCTGTTATATATAATTTACTGTAAATAGTGCCAGCTGAGCAACATAGAACAACTTGTAAATTGAATCGGTTTTTTTTTTTTTGCAATTTTAAGAGCTATCTCTGCAGATAAGAACTGTATCATAATTCGGGTAGAAACATACGGTATCTGGTTCTATCTGTGGATCATGCATCTTTAAACTGGGTTTGTTTAAACGATACCCACAATCTGTAAGGTTACAGCTATGTGTACATCTTTGCAGGAAAGATGCAGTTTTAGTAGTATAAAATTCTAGATATTCTCGTTTCTTTTTGATAGAGGAGCTTTAGAGAAATTTGTTGTTACCAACTTAGAAATAGATAGAAGAGACAGATTATCCTTCTCATCTCCAGGTCAATTTGTTTCTTAAATCATAAGCTCCTTCAATGTTTGATAAGGATCCTTATATGATGGTTTTATTAAGAAAACATAATTCATTTGCAGCTGAAACATTTATATGCTGAGGGTAAATTAGAATCCCTCATCAGGTACCTGTAGTATTCAAGCATTTAAACTTGACCTTTTTCAATGATGGATGGTGCAGTCATTTGCAAAATTATATGTGTTGATTGTTTATCTTTCGTTTCCAATCAGTTACTTTCACAATGAAGAATTTTAGGTAAATCTTTAGCTATACAAGAGGTTTTATCCATGTATGACTTATTTCCAACTGCATAACTATGATGGATCTCATTTCTGAATTATTTCCTTTTTTGTTTTAGGTTGCAGTCGAACACGACATTGAGCATGCAACAAGAAAAAAGATTGAAGCAGATGGGTGTGACGGTGAGGAACGTTTGTTTGTCAGTCACTAGAAAGACTGACAGGGAATGAGCAGAGGGAAATGTTAGCAAAGATTGCAGTGGGGAAAATGTCTATAGAGCAGTTATCTGATCTGCTCTCAAGGTCTGCAGCACAAGGCAGCTTTCAAACTTGCGTGGAAAGCAACCGGAAGCAGAACTTTGCTTAGTGTTATTTGTGTCTATTTTGTTAGTTTAAATAGACGGTTAACTATTTGTCGGTATTGTGTTTTTATGCTTAGTCTTATTTGTGCCTGTAGTATTTTGAAAATTTTAAATAGACAGTTAACTGCTTTGTTAGTATTGTATTTTTATGATTGTTTTTAAACAAATATTTAAAAATAAAATTAAACATTTTCAACCACAGTTTGTAAATGAAGTTAAATCTAAAATTTAGCCTCGGTTTTGCTTTGGTTATCCAAACCAAGGCCGCAACCCTTGTGGCTAAAGGCTTTAGCTTCAGTTGTTGAGAACTGAGATTACAAATAGATTTAGGTTCGGTTGAAGGCAACTGAGGTTAAAATTTGGATTTAGCCTCATTTTCAGACAACCAAAGCTAGAAATGCTTGTTTAGCTTCAATTGAAGAACCGAGGCTATAAAACCTTTTTAGCCTTGGTTTCTAAAACTGAGGCTAAAGGCTTTAGCCACAGGAGTTGCAGCCTCAGCTTAGCTAATTGGGGCAAAATCGAGGCAGCTAAAGGCTTTAGCCTCAGTTTTTAACCGTTTCAACCACGGTTTTGAACTGAAGCTAAAGGCCTTTTTTGTTATAGTTATGGTCCATCTGATAATTGAATCTCCTTCATTTTTTGGATATTGCTCTAAAATGATATAGAAAAATGAATGGATGGGATGGATACATTATATACATGTCAAGGTTGGTACCATGATAAGGGCTGCACCGTATCTTTCGTGGGCCCAGGTCTCACCAAATCTGCTCCCGTGGTGCATCACATGGAATGTGGAGAGAAGAAAACCGGAAGTGTACTTCCTGGCCCATCATGACGTCTATATTAGATCTACAAGGTCCATTCAATTATTTTTTTATTTTTTATTCTTTTAAATACCATTTTATGAAATAGGACAAAAAACAAGGCAGATCCAAGGCTCAAGTGGGCCAGGCCATGTTGAGGGTCAAATATTGCATATCAGACCCAGTTGTTACCTGGATTTACAAACATAGTATTGTTTAACGGCCTGATTTAATCATGTTTGTGATGCAGAGTGTATTTACGAGCATGGACTGAAAAAGGATGCTTAAAGCATTGATTTAACACTCTGATGACACCAAAGCATGGGATGGACCCCAGGGGACCAAGATCAACGCCAGCGATCTAAGAAAACCGAGAAATTGAAGTTCAAGTGGCCTGGAAATAAGCTAGAATGCAAGATCATAGGGTTCCCACCATCTGATCAGTTCGAAACTTCATACGTGGCCTGAGGGCCATAAATTAGCCGTACATATCAAATTTCAGCCATCGGATCACTATGGAAGTGCCCCAACTGACAGATCAGCCCATAAACCATTGATTCTGGGCCCACCTGATATCTGGAACTGTCTCAACTTTGGTTTCGGCGGTTTAAATAAGATGAGGAAACAAATGGATGGTTTGGATTTTGATAGAACATCACAATGGGCCCCGTATATACAATGTGTGTATATGAGGTACACACGCACCCGAGCCGCACCAAACAAGCTAAAGCGGGTCAGCAGCGCTGACCCGCATCTTCTTCCCAAAAACAGAACTCCGTTTCACGCGGCGAGACGGACGGACGGTTTTGCGGACGCTAGTGGGCCCCACATATTTTCCCAATAGGAAATCCAAACCGTCCATCGTGTAGAGGGCCTTGACTACTACAAAACCTTGCTAATATTTTACACCCATGTATGCACATGTGCGCGATACAAAGGCCACAAACAGGCGGTCCTGCGACGTTCAAAACGATTTTTGGGGTGATTTCTTCTCTGGGCCGCATCAATGGACGTTCAAGACCACCCATTCTTGACTGAAATTTCGTCCTGAATCCAATGGACGGGGTGGATTTCCTAGAAAATACCTCTGTGGGGCCCACCGAACACGTCAGCGCCTCTGCGTACGCCTTACGCGCGTTCGGGAAAACCGGGATTTGCGGACGATAGTGGGCCACGGTCATCGATAATTTTAGTGATCCATACCGTCCATTGTGTCCACAGGGAGGCCAATACCCTAGCCAAGCTTTCAGAATTGTCAGGTTGGTCGATATCACGCGGCAAAGACACTCCAAACGCAAGTCGTTTTGCGCTTTTACTGCGCAGACGAACTCAGTTGCTGCGAAAGCTCTTCTATTCCGACTCCAACACAATCTCTTATGCGAAAAACTTCCGCATGGAGGCCGGAAATTGGGTGCCGACGAGGGTGCTATAAAAAAGAGAGAGAAAGTGTAAGAAAAGGAAGGAAAACGGAGGAAGGCTGGACGTGGGAGCTATGCTCGGTTTAGGTTGGCTGCTGCTGAGCCGTGGGAAGCAGCAGGTGGTTTTTCTCCTGCTGGACGTGGCTGAAAGGAGGCTTTGCTGCTGCACAGTGGCAGCGTGTGGAGGTGGCTTGGGTTTGGGCTGGAATGGGAGCAGAGGCTGGACAAGTCTCGGTTTTGAGGATTGAAGGAGGGGAAGCCTTCACGGGAGAGAAAGTTTGTTTGTTCTCTTTAGTTTTTTTGTTTTCTTCTTCTTCTTTTCTTTTCTTTTTAAGATTTAGCCCAATCATAATTATGTTAGGCTAAACCTCTTAGCTAGGGCTAAGAGGTGAAGCTTGTAGTCTGATGGGAGAGACTTTGCTTGTGCCCCATTGTTTAGCCTTACTGACGTTGATTTTTAGTTCAATTAAAAAAAATACTTTCAGTTTTATTTAATGGTTTGTTGTGACTGAAATTACAATAGATCTGCGATGGCTTTGAGTATTTCTTCCTCCTTTTAATGTTTATGACGTCAGGAAGCCCTGTTGTTCACCATCGTCTCCTGGGCATGGTTGGATGATCGTACCCTTCCTAACTCTCATGCATTATGGATTGGTTGGTAATTAGTTTAATCCTGTTGTTTGCTTTGTCTTCTGGGCATGGTTAGATGATGGAATCCATTCTAATTCATATACCTTTCATCTCTTGAAAACCAGATCAAGTAAGTTCAGTTTGAATTCCATAAACCTTGATGCAGGCATAAGATCTCCCTGATCTCAACAAGTGGATCCTCTGAATCCCTAGTTTCCTTCCTCTGAATTACTTAAGTTTTAGATAATTAGTCCACAATTATTCTTTAAACTTACATTCGATTTTGATTACATCTTAGGCTAGTTCTATTTCTACCTAGTTTCAGGAAACGTACAGGTATTAGTCTCTGTGGATTCGACCTCAGTCTTACCGAGTTTATTACTACATCACAACCCTGCACTTGGGGAGTGAACAAGTTTTTGGCACTGTTGCCGGGGACTGACGGTTACGTTTTTCTGAAATTAATTAGTTTTAAAATTAGGTTAGGATTAGGATTTTACTAACTTTAGGTTAAAGGTTTTTATTTTATTTTATTTTTTAGAAACTATTATTTTATTTTTAGAAACTAACCTGTTTTCCTGTTTTGTAGGATCCTGAAATAACTTCTAAACTGGTAATCCCTTTCTAATTCCTCTACTTTTTCTATTTTTAGAATTAGGATTTGAGTTTTGAAAATTTTCTATTTTCTAGTATTTTTCTATTTTTAGGAACTAGTTTATTTTTAAACTTTCATCTTTTGTTTTTAGAAACTAGGTTAATTATTGCCCTTTTTAGAAATTCTTTCTAATTTTAGAAACTAACTCATCTTTCATTTATTTTATTTTTAGGCTTCGATTTTCTATTTTAGAAACTTTCTAATTCTAGGTTTAGGGAACTTTCCTTTTTAGAAACTAACTTTCTATTGTTTTCTTTTACAGGATTTAACATAGGAGCTTCTCATTTGGTACCTTCTTTCTAACTTCTCCTCCTCTTACTTTCCATACTTCTGTAGGATCTTTTCTTCTATTTTTTTTAGAATTAGACTCAGAGTTAGGGTTCTACCATGGAAGCGTGGGTACGTGCATATGCCGAGATGGATAAGAGATATTGGGGAATGCCTGAGGGTTGTGGAATTCAACGTATACCTCAAGATTTTTCTCCATCAAGAACAGACATTGAGAACCAACTAGAACGTTATGTTCCATCTGTTAATAGGGCCGTATATGATCGTAATTATGGAAACGAGGATTATTATCAACCATCATATTTTCCCATGTATGATCAGTATGACTATTACCAGGGGAGACATCAAAATTTGGAAGATGAACCAACTATATGTTATAATGATTACCCTCTTGGATACCCTACCATTGATATCCAACCAGAAACAATCCAAGAGGATTTAGCTTAGCGTAGCCTGGCCTATCTCACGGAAATGAGAAAATCGTTGGAAGCGCTTAATTCGCGCCTTGATAAGATAGAGGAGGCTCAGTTATCTCAACCACAATTCATTCCAAAAATACAATGCGAGAAAAGTGATCCTCACTTGCTTTTGAAGAAATCTGAAATTTGGAATGAGGAGTTGGATTCCATTAATGAGCATACGGTTCAATTCCCCGATGAGTCGATCTCAATGACTGTTCAAAAGAATGGTGGAGATACATGGGTGTCTTTCGAATATAATGATGATGATATACTTCACTCACAGGATACACTAGATTTCAATGATGAGGGAGATGTTGGTTTACGTGAACCTCAACCCAATCTGGGAATAGAAGGCGAGGAAAGTGAACTCACCCCAAATGTGCACTGCACTGAATTAGACGATGATGCTTATTGGGATGATGATCATGAATATACAGCCCAAGGTCCCCTAGAATCAATCTCAAGTTTGGTCCAGGTCAATGATCAAGATGTACATGAAGTGGTCGATCATAATGAGCCACTCCCCTCACCTGACATGTCTGATTTTAAGGTAGAGGATGAGCCCCTTACAATCGACCCTTCTAACTCTTGTGAAACATGTTTGGACCACTCCTCTGAATTAAATGATGATGTGATTCGGGAGAAGGACGAGTTGCTCGCTACGACCTTGGAAATTGAAACCACTAAGTTGAGGCCATCATCTGAGCTGTACACGTTTGACAATTTAACACCTCGATTGAGTAGTTTTAATGAACAAAGTGATCACATCGATGCTTCCCCTACTGATTTGCAATCCATCTGTGTAGGGCTGGAGCAAGAGAGCACACCTCCATTTATCTTTAAAGACAATGGATTCCTTGGGCAGATCATCACAAGCTTTAATGTGGAAAATGAGTCACCCTCAGCTGAATGTCCCAACTCTTTTGATGATTGTTTGGCACACTTTGCAGATTCAAATGATCCCATGATAAGAGACATAGTGAATGCCTTGCAAGACGACATCTCGATAGTCATTACTGACCGAGTGAACCCTTACTCTGAAGCCCCTTCTTCCACAGACCCTGAATGTTTACCATTAGGGGAGGAGGAGCTGAAAATTGAACCGAAATCTGACACTTTGGAATGTGTTGAGATTACATTACTTCTTGTGAAGTTTTCTAAACTTTATCTACCTGTAGTTTCTGATTCACTATGGGATACTAACGTTGAAACTTCTTCTGTCACAGGTGAATCGTATATACTATGGATACCTCAAGCACTTCAACGGAAAATTTCTTATGAGGTACATAAGTTTCTATGGAAGGTCATGCTCCAAGGCGTCCAAGCCTATTGCAAAAAGGACTTTTGGATGATCCTGTTAAGGAACTTACTGAGAAACTTATCAAGATACTGGCCGAAAGAGGAACCTTGCGGCTTGACTCAGTAGTTTTTCCTTGCTTTCTTAGGACTAGGGTAGTTGCTTTATTTGTCTGGCTGAAGACGGTAAACTTAGCGCTCCTAGGAGGCAACCCAGTTCTTCATTTCATGTCATTTTTCCATTAGTCAGTTCAATGTTTGTGGGTAACATTACTGCAAACCCTCACGAGACTACAACTCGTCCACTAGGGGTAACCTAGGGGTTTAAAGGCTTGTTGCATACGCTAAATGCAATCGAGAGCACCTACGAAAGTGGTATAGGTATGATTTTATTTTTTATTTTAGTTTACTTTTGTTGGTTTCTCTCTTGTGCTGACCCGCTCTTACATAGATATCTTTGGAAAGCTTCTTGATTCTTTCGTCCAGGTACTATCTTTCCATCACTCCTCTTATATTTCCGTTGTCTCATGTGCATTGCATGTCTATTTCTTTTTACATTGAGGACAATGTAGATTTTTGGTTGGGGGTGGGAGAGTAGGTTCCTAATCAGTGTTTTCTTGGTTTTGAGCAAAAATTGTGAAAATTTTTAATTTTTTCAGGATTTCTGATGAATTCAAAGTGATCTTGATGGCCATCTAGGGCACTTAGAATTTTAAAATGCGTGATGTTGGTACTTCATGACTCTTGGATTCAGTTATCTATCAAATTTCATAGCTAAGTTTGAATTGTTAATCCATTATTAGAATTTGTAAATATTGATCGAGTCATGAATTCGCAAGACACATCTCGCTTGCATGTTAAGGTTTCAGTTTGATATTGAAGAATTAACGTGGTAATCACTAAGCATGAAAAGAACCGGCCTGAGAAAATTAAAAGGAGTGGGCGAACAGTCTTTACCATAGGTTTGCTCCCTATAGGTGAGGATTCGATTCCCCATGAATGATATGTGAAAAAGTTGGGTGTACCGTCTTTACCTTAGGTTTGCTCCCTGTAGGTGAGGATTTGATCCCTCTTCTTGGCGTCATTTCAGTTGAATAAAAAAAATAAAAATAAAATAAAAATAAAAATTAAAAGAATAAAAAGATAAGTGTAAGCCAAGTTGGGTTATCGTGATTTCTCTTATTTGTTACCAATGATATCCTTAAATATCAAGGTGAATCTTAATGTTGACAAGTCGAGATTGGACTATACATCCATGAAATTCAATATTTAGAATTATTCTAATTAATTGACTAATATGTTGAATTTGATTATGAAGTTTACCGTGAGCTTGATTTCAGGAAAAAGTAATGCCAACATTCATGAATCTTAGAATTCGAGTATCTGAACTATTTTTCATAAATCTCTTTGAGTTGTAGAAATTATTCTGTAATTCTCAATTTATTTTTCGCATACTTTGCTCGGGACTAGCAAAATGCTGGTTGGGGGTTGTGTTGAGGGTCAAATATTGCATATCAGACCCAGTTGTTACCTGGATTTACAAACATAGTATTGTTTAACGGCCTGATTTAATCATGTTTGTGATGCAGAGTGTATTTACGAGCATGGACTGAAAAAGGATGCTTAAAGCATTGATTTAACACTCTGATGACACCAAAGCATGGGATGGACCCCAGGGGACCAAGATCAACGCCAGAGATCTAAGAAAACCGAGAAATTGAAGTTCAAGTGGCCTGGAAATAAGCTAGAATGCAAGATCATAGGGTTCCCACCATCTGATCAGTTCGAAACTTCATACGTGGCCTGAGGGCCATAAATTAGCTGTACATATCAAATTTCAGCCATCGGATCACTATGGAAGTGCCCCAACTGACAGATCAGCCCATAAACCATTGATTCTGGGCCCACCTGATATCTGGAACTGTCTCAACTTTGGTTTCGGCGGTTTAAATAAGATGAGGAAACAAATGGATGGTTTGGATTTTGATAGAACATCACAATGGGCCCCGTATATACAATGTGTGTATATGAGGTACACACGTACCCGAGCCGCACCAAACAAGCTAAAGCGGGTCAGCAGCGCTGACCCGCATCTTCTTCCCAAAAACGGAACTCCGTTTCACGCGGCGAGACGGACGGACGGTTTTGCGGACGCTAGTGGGCCCCACACATTTTCCCAATAGGAAATTCAAACCGTCCATCGTGTAGAGGGCCTTGACTACTACAAAACCTTACTAATATTTTATACCCATGCATGCACATCTGCGCGATACAAAGGCCACAAACAGGCGGTCCTGCGACGTTCAAAACGATTTTTGGGGTGATTTCTTCTCTGGGCCGCATCAATGGACATTCAAGACCACCCATTTTTGACCGAAATTTCGTCCTGAATCCAATGGACGGGGTGGATTTCTCAGAAAATACCTCTGTGGGGCCCACCGAACACGTCAGCGCCTCTGCGTACGCCTTACGCGCGTTCGGGAAAACCGGGATTTGCGGACGATAGTGGGCCACGGTCATCGATAATTTTAGTGATCCATACCGTCCATTGTGTCCACAGGGAGGCCAATACCCTAGCCAAGCTTTCAGAATTGTCAGGTAGGTCGATATCACGCCGCAAAGACACTCCAAACGCAAGTCGTTTTGCGTTTTTACTGCGCAGACGAACTCAGTTGCTGCGAAAGCTCTTCTATTCCGACTCCAACACAATCTCTTATGCGAAAAACTTCCGCATGGAGGACGTAAATTGGGTGCCGACGAGGGTGCTATAAAAAAGAGAGAGAGGAAAACGGAGGAAGGCTGGACGTGGGAGCTGTGCTCGGTTTAGGTTGGCTGCTACTGAGCCGTGGGAAGCAGCAGGTGGTTTTTCTCCTGCTGGACGTGGCTGAAAGGAGGCTTTGCTGCTGCACAGTGGCAGCGTGTGGAGGTGGCTTGGGTTTGGGCTGGAATGGGAGCAGAGGCTGGACAAGTCTCGGTTTTGAGGATTGAAGGAGGGGAAGCCTTCACGGGAGAGAAAGTTTGTTTGTTCTCTTTAGTTTTTTTTGTTTTCTTCTTCTTCTTTTCTTTTCTTTTTGAGATTTAGCCCAATCATAATTATGTTAGGCTAAACCTCTTAGCTAGGGCTAAGAGGTGAAGCTTGTAGTCTGATGGGAGAGACTTTGCTTGTGCCCCATTGTTTAGCCTTACTGACGTTGATTTTTAGTTCAATTAAAAGGAATACTTTCAGTTTTATTTAATGGTTTGTTGTGACTGAAATTACAATAGATCTGCGATGGCTTTGAGTATTTCTTCCTCCTTTTGATGTTTATGACGTCAGGAAGCCCTGTTGTTCACCATCGTCTCCTGGGCATGGTTGGATGATCGTACCCTTCCTAACTCTCATGCATTATGGATTGGTTGGTAATTAGTTTAATCTTGTTGTTTGCTTTGTCTCCTGGGCATGGTTAGATGATGGAATCCATTCTAATTCATATACCTTTCATCTCTTGAAAACCAGATCAAGTAAGTTCAGTTTGAATTCCATAAACCTTGATGCAGGCATAAGATCTCCCTGATCTCAACAAGTGGATCCTCTGAATCCCTAGTTTCCTTCCTCTGAATTACTTAAGTTTTAGATAATTAGTCCACAATTATTCTTTAAACTTACATTCGATTTTGATTACATCTTAGGCTAGTTCTATTTCTACCTAGTTTCAGGAAACGTACAGGTATCAGTCTCTGTGGATTCGACCTCGGTCTTACCGAGTTTATTACTACATCACAACCCTGCACTTGGGGAGTGAATAGGCCACACTACAGAAACACTAGGAATTGGACAATAATATTGAAAATTTCTTGGGGGCATATAAGGCTCCTATTGAAAATTTCTTGGGGGCATATAAGGCCTCCGATCAAGCTAATGTTTGTGTTTTCAGTTGCATGGCAGATATACCTCTCAGTGGACTCTAGGAAGGTTTCAACTGTAGTAATTCAATCCCTGCTACTTTATGTGGTGAGGTCCACTTGAGATTTGGATGTACCTCATTTTTTTTTGGCTCATGCTCTTAGAATGATCTATAAAATTTGATGGACACTGTGGATCAAAAACATAAATCATATTGCGGGGGCGTAGAGAAGTTACATACATTAAAAGTCATATTCTGTAGCACGTAATCTACTTGGGAGAGAAATCTGCGTATCTTATTAGCAGGAGTCATCAGCGACGACGTGGACTACTGAGACGGATGGTAATGAATTTTCCCATGCCTTCACTACTGAGACGGATGGTAATGAATTTTCCCATGCCTTCAACATAGACTATCTGCATGGGTTGCAGGCGAAGTGAATTCAAACTTTTGTGGCCCTACCATTGGTAAACACCATCCTTCGGTTGCCGATCACACCAGCTCACAAAACACGTAGAAATTTTCTCTCCCCTCAATGGGTTGCATACTATACAATACAACTTTTAATGTGTGGAACTCATGTAGCCTTATTATGATTTATGTATTAGAACCACACTGTTAATCCATTTGTCCATATCATTTTAGAGCATGAGCCTAAAAACAAAACACATTGAAAGTTCAAATGGACAACTATACCCATGCACGCGCTCGAGAACGGGCTCGATCTTAGTCTCGGTGCGATGGCGTGGGCATGTGAGGCACTAGCGGTGCACCTCCTTCGCGACCCTACGCGAACCGGCACGAGACGAGTGTGAGTCGCAGTGCAACAGAGAGCTAAGGCGGATGGCTGGAAGTCTAGAAGACTGAATGAGGTCCCTTGGCTTATATAGAGGCTGGAAACAGTTGCATGTAGTAGCCATTACACTACATGCACAACCGTTAGAAATTGCCAATAATGGCTAGTTTCTCACAACAGCTAGAAAACGGTCATATGAATTAAATTCTCTGGAACAAAATTGCCAACCACTATAGCTTATATAAATAGAGTCTGGATGGGTATACAATCAATCACAAACACACTCCAGCAAATTCATATGAACCAAGTCTTCTCTTACAATTAGAAATTTCAGCAAGACAAAAAGATTCATCTGAACCATTGTTTGAAGAACAGACTAGCGGTGTGGTCTAGAACAGTTCATCTGAACCATTAGTGAAGAATAGACCAGTGCAGTGGTCTAACTCATATTTCTTCTTCTCATTTTTACTGAGATTTTTTCTTTTATTTTCTGCCAGACGTTGTGTTCAAGAGTTCCATTGGTGAGTCCTCGTTTTTGCTAAACGCAGATCCACACCAGGCTCGTCATATCCTAGAAGTGATTTTTCCATAACCTTTCCAGCATACTCAATCTACTTAAGTAGGAGCAAATAATGCTTTAAGGACAATGTACTCATATATGCTTCAGCCTATCCTAATTCCAAATTATTTTTCGGTATTTCATATTTTACAGAAAAACATTATTTCTGTATAAATTTCTTAACAGGAAGGAGGCCGAGAGGATATCTCTAATGGTTAATTACATAGAAGAATTAACAGAGACACCTCAATGTCCCAGCCTCTTAACCTTGCTGTTACAAAGGAATGTGTATTTTAAAAAGTTCCACACTGATTTTTTTCAGTTCATGCCTCTTCTCAAGGTCTTGGATCTGTCAGGTAATTCACTTTTAAAGGAGCTTCCTGCAGGGATCAGTAACTTGGCAGAGTTATGATATCTCAATCTATCATGTACAGGGATCCGATCATTGCCTGAAGAGATGGGAAATCTGGTGCAAGCTGAAGCATTTGGATTCGGGAGTATACAACTAGCTTGCACACAATTCCTCAAGGAGCAATCTCCAGGCCTTCTGAGTTAAGAGTAATGAACCTATATTATAGTATTCAAAGTGGGAAGAAGGGAGTGATGGATTAAATATGAGTGATTTTGGAAGGCTTGGAGCGTTTAATCCATCTTGGAATCACCTTATCAACTGTGCATGCTCTTGAAAGGTCGCTCTGCTCAAGCAAGCGAACCTGGCTCGATATCTATGGCTGATGAGGTGTGAGGGCATGACAAACTCCCATTTTGCAGAAATGAGGAGTATTAAGAGACTTTATTTGGGATTCTCAAGTCCCATTTTCTTCCCTTTTTCAAAGAAACATGATGTTGACCTGTACATGCATGTGGGCCCAGAAAAGCTCATAACTCTTGCCTCATGTTGGTGTTGGGTTTGTATGCATTTTTTTGTGAATTTTTCTTTAGTCTAAGTAGAAGCTGTGGAGAATTTGGGCCGACATTGTCCAATGGTGGATACGGGTTGGGTGAAGCTGAATATTGACGGCTCCGCTAAAGGCAACCCGGGCATGTCAGGAGGAGGCAGTGTTTGCAGAGGGGACCAAGGTAATTTTCTTTTTGCTTTCTTGCCTGGGTATGGGATGGGCTCTGACAATAGAGCTGAACTCTGAGCAGTTTCCGATGGGCTTATCTTGTGCCTGGAAAATGGTCTGGTTAAGATTGAGGTAGAATCTGACTCAAAGGTTGTCTTTGGTCTCCTTTCTGGGATGTCGCCCACTTCTTGGAAGTGGAGACCGTGGGTGTCCAGGATTGAAAAGTCGAAACAGAAAGGGTCCGTCTCTTTTAGGCTTATTCATAGAGAAGGCAATGGTCCGGCCGACGGGATGGCCCGAAAGGGGAGTGACAGCTAGTCCTTTACCAAACAGCTGAACCACCTTCCTATGCAAGTTCGGGGTCTGATCTTCTTAGATAAAGCAGGTCTAGGTGCCATTAGGACGTTTACTATATATGAGCACCTAGGGAGGTTTTGTATATTGGTGTCTCGTCTTTGGTGGTCCCTCATGATAGGTGTCCTCCAGTTTTTTTTCATCCGGGGGCAGCCCGAATTGTCTATCTGGCTGTACAAAAATCAATATATCAATGGACATTTTCCTCAAAAAAAGAAAAAAGAAAAAAGAAAAAAAAAGTAGAGGCGGTGTAGGGTTTTTACTTCTGGTTTTATTTTTATTTCTATTTTTATTTATTTTTGTAATGTTCATGCCTTAAGTTTAAAGTGTAATGAAATATATTTGGTGTTTGGACCATTCGAATTGTGATCCAGAATATAGGGTTTGGATTACATAACCAGCTGCCACGCTTGTTCAAACTGAAATATAGAGATTCTGGGAAGTGTTTTATCTTAATTTTCAATAAGATTTCATCATGTTGCAGTTGTTAAAAGGTTACTCGTTTGAATACATTAACTCAAATTAAAATGCATAAACTGTGAAACTGATTGTAACTAAACTACAATCGGAAAATCAGATTGATTGAAAAATCTGATTGACATCTGTTTGCTGATCAGATAAGGCTTTTTTCATTTCAACCGTCCAATAACTCCTCATAAATCCATTAGTCATGAAGTTAAATAAGTGTAATTCTTCGTTTATGATACATTAAACTAGGAAAAATAAATTTTCTACTTTAATTGGAATTACTTTTATGTCATATGCACAAATTTTCAGTGCCTTGGGATCATCTATCATCTGCGGGAGAGTATAAAATATTTTTACTTTGTTAAATGTACGTAAGTTTTCAATTGTTTCTCCGGACAAACTAGAAGTGCAAAAGAACTATGTTATTCTTTAATTGAACATTATCATCTTAGAGTTTATACATATAAAATTTTGAAAATAACTGATAAATAGCCTAATTTTTATGGCCATTTAATTAAACTAGTAAATGTAAGTACAACTACATGGGAAGGAGGTTGCCTCCTACCGTCGCTCGTCTCTAGCCACAAATGGGCAGATTTGTGTGGGAGCCCACCGTGATATATATGTTTATCCATGCTGGCCATCTCTTTTCGCAGATCATTTTAAGGTATGATCCCGAAAATGAGGTGGATCCAATGCTCAAGTGAAAACGTAAAACACTTAATTTGATACAAAACTTTTGTGGCTATACAAATGTTTTAATGGTGGTCGCTAAATACTATTTCCTCTCATATGGCCACCTTGAGTTTTGGATCTACCTGATTTTTTCATCTCTTATCCTAAGGTGATCTGGAAAAATCGATGGAGGGAGTGGATTTCTCACAAACATCACAGTGGACCCATCTAGCATCCCAGTGCAGGAATCGTAAGGTTCATTAATTTAGCACATCTGTATTTCCTAACGATGGTCCACTAAGCACAAACAGGAACGTCGGTGCACAAATTTCTCTCAAAGGTTTTATTTTCTGAGATTTATTTAAACTTTTATCTTTTAAAAAAAAAAAAATCTTTTTCTTCATTATTGAAATATAAGGAGACTTGGCTGAGTTAACTCATCCGATTCTTGACTCATTGATGGAGCCAAATCTGACACCGAAGTTTATACAGTGGGTGTATCTTTCAAATAGTGGGAAAATCACAGATTAGACCATTGACTCGTTGTTGCTTTATGATGGTTGCATAAGCAGATGGTTGGGTGCAACTTGGGCAGGTTGAGTTGGGTTGAGGGTCAACACGGGCCTAACCAAACCTCAAGTGGGTTAACCGGTGACCTGACCCAACCTGAGCCCAATCTAATGTACCATAACCTCAACTCTAACCCATCTCAGGTTGAGTCGGCCCACATTACTTGAATAGTAAACTCTTAATTGTAATAATTTAGTAGTTTATAATATATATATATACACACACACACACACACACACACACACACACACACACACACATTAAATATATAATTTATACTATATATGTAGGAAAATGGTAGTATGAGGTCGACCTCATGGAAACTTCCCATGAGGTTGAGCTGTGTGAGCTCCACTGTGATGTGTGTAGAACATCCACCCCATTAGTCAGATGCATCATTCTATGTTGAGCCACAAGCTTAAAAACCAAGTCAATCCATGACTTAAGTGGGCCATACCACATACAACAGTTGATCAAATGCACGGTGTTGATGTTCGACACATACCACGGTGGGGCCATAAAACTTGACCTCATGGGAAGTTCCCATGAGGTCGACGCTATAGTACCATTTCCCACGTATGTAACGTAGGGTCAGGTTGTCCGAGTGCTTAGGTCCATAGTACCATTTCCCACGTATGTAACGTAGGGTCAGGTTGTCCGAGGCCTCAACCTAAGCACAAACTGACCTGGGTTGGGTTGAGATTTCCAGCCCAGCCCAACCCAACCCAACCCAACCCAACCCAACCCAACCAAACTTTTGGGTTGAGCCAGTTGGGTGCGGGGTAGGCCCAACCAAACTGCACTCCTAGCAACAAGTAGGGTGCGACAATGACCTACATTGGCCACCGGTCTAATTAAAATATTTAAGGGTTAGCTGGCCTCGAATATTCGTTCAAGCTAAGTCAAGTCAAGCTAGATCAAGTTGAAGTGAGTGGGCTTTTCGAGCTCAAGTGGCTCGTGTACAACCCTACCTAAAAGGGACTCGGATTTCCAGCGAAAGCCTTTTGCAGGATGTTGCTGAGCAAGTATTTTGGGTGGGGCCCATTGTGATGTTTGGGAGAAATTTAATCTGTTCATCCGTTTTTTGAGCTCATTTTAAGACTTATGACCAAAAATGAGGAGGATCCAAAACTTAAGTGGGCCATATGAGATGAAACAGTGGTGAACCATTGAAACCTTCCTATGCTCCACCTTGATGTTTAGATTCCATCCAAACTGTTTATAAGGTCATTTTCACTGAGATGAAGTGAAAACACTAAGAACTTAAACCGGTACGAAACTTTTGTGGCCATATAAATGTTTCAACCGTGGTTACTAAATCTTCACTGTTGCCCATTTAAGTTTTGAATCCTCCTTATTTTTGGTTCGCATGAACTAAAATAAGCTAAAAAAAAGGGATAGACAGTAGCTTTCCCACAAACATTGCAGTAGGCCCCACCCAGCATCCTTACGCAGGAACTCCCTGCCAAAGGCTTTTGCAGGAAATCCTTGAGCGGAAGTTCTTGCGAAAGACCATTCGGTCAAGGGGTGGTAAAATGAATGGGAAGCTTTCTAACGGATTGGAGTAGGGCTGTCAATGGGACAGGCCTTTGGTAGGTCTCGGCCCGGATTTTGTGGTGTTACAGGCTGGGATGTTGCCAGCCTATTTTCAAGCCCGAGCCCAGCCCATTGACACCCATGGGCTAGAGGGTGTCAATTATTATGAATTCGGATCTTTTGTTTTTAGGAAATACAAATTTTCTATTTACATGCGTTTTCATTGAGCCCTATCATCATTAGATATTATTGCATTAAACGCATATTGCAGGACACGGATTAGCAGGTTAAGTAGCAAGACTTCCATTGAAGTGATGTCACCGTGGGCCCCACCAAGACGTATGTATTGTATCCACACCATCCATCCATTTGGATAGATCATTTTGGGGCATGAGACAAAGAATGATGTATACCAAAGTGGACCCACCATAAGGATCCTTGCTCTTGCTCGGGTGGTAGACTCTCGGGAGTTTCAACACCTGGTCAAGGGTTCGAGTATCCATATGTGGTGAAAGCCCACTATGGCGTGAGTGTGTGGGGGTGTGTGTGCGTGTGTTAAAAATAAATTTTTTTTTAAAAAAGAAAAAAGTGGACCCACCATAAAACAATGTTGAGAGTGACTCTCAGCATTGAAACCTTGCTAGCGTCTACTATAATGTTTTATTTGAGTTCTAATGTTTTCATAAGTTAACACAAACATGAAAGAAGGGAAAACACAAATATCAGCTTGATCAAAACTTCTATGGCATTTGGAAGTTTTTAATGGTAGGTGTTCAATCTCCACTGTTTTCTATGGTGGGTTCACTTGAGCTTTGGATATGCCGTTCAATCTCCACTATTGTCTATGGTGGGGTCCACTTAAGCTTTGGATCAGACTAATTCTTTAGAACATGCCCTAAATTGATATCTTCGAAATGGACGGTGTGGTTAAAACAAATATATCATGGTTAATACCATGACCCAATGAAAGAAATAAGAAATTCATGTTTCCTAGAAACAGGGATGCGGATTAGCGTTAAGCAGCCAGACCCGCTGTAACCAAGTTCTGTGGGGCCCATCGTGATGTATGTGTTGTACCCGCACCATCCATCCATTTTGAGATATTATTTTATGTCATGAGCCAAAGAATGTATGAGACGGATAAAAAACTGTAGTGCACCCACTACAGAAAACAGAATACAGTGGGGAGAGTGATTCCCACCATTGAAACTATCCTAAGGCCCACTATGATTTTTATTTGAAATTCAACCTGCTCAAAAGTTAAAAAAGACATGAAAGAAGGAAAAGCACAAATATCAGCTTAATCCAAAACTTTTGTGGCATTTAGAAGTTTTTAATGACGTGGGTCACTGTCCTCACTATTTTCTGTATTGTGTCCACGGAGCTTTGGATTTAACTAATTCTTTAGATCTTACCCTAAAATGATGTTTCCAAATGGATGGACGGCGTGGATACAGAGCATACATCAGGGTGGGGCCATGGAACTTGGTGACGTCACTTGAGCAGTGAATCTCGCTACTCAACCTGTCAAAAGCTAACCTGCGTCTGATTCGGACTCAATTATTAAATGCAGAGAATTACTACGTGACCGGGTGTGTTCAATAAAAATTATGGACATGCGATAGGTGCGAGATCCTATCCATCCATGAGGTTGGTAGGAACTTGTACACGTGTGTTTATAAATTAATCTACTCTATTTGATGGCTTAGAAATCTTCGGGCCAAATCCAGAGTCATATGTTTGTTTTGCGAATTGTATCCACGAAAACCACTGGATGAATCTGATTCTTGGTCTGAAAAAACAGTATAGTTGTTTTTATTTTTCTGATGGATGGATTGGATCTCACACATGTCATGCCATTTTAAGGGCAGGTGTAAGTGGAGTCATTCGGAAACGGATTGGCTACTCCCCCTTCCACGAGCCTGGTGGCTGGTGGTCTGTGATCCGTGGGCCACACCATGATGTATGTGTTCCATCAATTCCTTTAATCCGTTTTTAAATGTCCTTTTAGGGTTTGATATAAAAACTGATAGGGATATAAATCTCAGGTTGACCACACCACAGGAAAACAATAGTGATTAGATATCCCCCATTAAAATCCTCCTAAAGCCCATTGTACTTTTTATTTGACATCCAATATGTTGATTAGGTCATACAGACCCAGATGAAGGGAAAAAACAAAGATCATCATGATCCAAAACTTTTATGGCCTCCATAAAGTTTTTAATGGTCCATGCTCATTCAACACTCTTTCCTGTAATGTGATCCCATTGAGAGTGGGATATAAATCAATTTTGTTCTCATACTATAAAATGATCTAGAAAAATAGATAGACGACATCGATGAAATACAAACATCGTGGTGGGGCCCACAAAGCACCGACCATCAGCCATTGGCCGGTGGCGGGGGAGCAGCCTATCCGTTTCCGAGTCATTCATCCGTCATCGGTAGTCATGATGTGAAATGTATTGGCACTCGCATCCTACTCGCGTTCTCTTGACCTTTATCCAACTTTTCGAACGAGCGTACCTTTGCCTACGTGGCTTAATCTCCGTCGTATGCTAGGAATTTTTCCTAACCATTAGATTGGTTCATTTTTCCATATACTGAATGGTCACTATGGAACGATTTTCTCACGCCAATCTTTTTCTCTTCTTCTCAGCCACTTTTTTTTTTAATTATTATTTTTGATCACTTTTTATTCTTAATTATTATTTTTATTATTTTTTATCACTTTTTTTTTCTTAATTATTATTTTTTTTTTACCAAAATATCGATGGGATGGGATTTGAGCTCAGCGGAAAGAGAATTCGATTATCAGTGATAGGCTCACGGCGGAGTACTCTACTGAGATACTTCTCCACTGCCCAAACACATTCTTTCATCTCATCATCGCCGTTCTTCTCAGCCACTTACCCTCTTCTTCTCAGCTCCAACCTCTTCTCCTCTTTCTTTCACCTTACAAAATCTTCCGGTTATCGATCGCCTCCAACCAAACCGTCAGATTTTTGCCGGGGCAAGTTGTGGCTGTTGCAGAAGGCGAGCTTTAAGCAGGCCAGCATCTCTCTCTCTCTCTCTCTCTCTCTCTCTCTCTCTCCCTCACGGACTGTATCTGGGGAGCATATCTACAACCAGTGTTTATGTTATCGGCTAGAAATCGATAATACCGCCAATAATTTCGGTGTCGGCGATTTCTACGATAAAATGGGTTGTCGGAGATAAATTCCTTGTAGATATCTACCACGAGAATTTCGGCGACAGTTAAAAAAAAAAAAAAAAGCTTTCATTTCGAATTTTTTTCAAGATGAGCCCGGTACCTTGAAGAGGATTGGTTGATCGCAAACAGTATTTGGTGGGCTAATCGCGAATCCGTCGAAAGTTGTAGGCCTGAATTCCGTAGATACGAAAAACCTCCGATTTCCTCTTCTTCTTCTTCTTCTTCTTTTTTCCCCTTTCATTGGATAATATATTTCAAACGCAATGGGATTTCCACGAATCTTCAGCGATTTTTTTATGGATTTTTGGTCGAGATTTGGGTAGGAGTATCGGACTTTGAAACTGTGCGTTTGGTACACTTTTTCCCCAAATTGCTTTCACTTTCGATTTTTACCGGACGAGGTTGGCGCGACCTGCGACCATGTATTGGCCCACCTTTAATGCTCTGTGGGCCACACTATGATATTATGTGCTTTATCTGCGCCGCTCATCTATTTTGTAAGGTCATTTTAGGGTATGAGCTTAAAAATGAGTCGGATACACATCTCAGGTGGACCATAACAAAGGAAACATCTGTGATTGAACGCTTACCATTAAAAACTTATTTAGGCCCACTGTAATGTTTATTTGACATCCAACTTATCCATGAGATCACGTAGACTTGGATGAAGGGAAAGCATAAATATAAGCTTGATCGAAATTTTTGCAGCCCTGTGAGGCTTTTAATGGTCCATTCAATGACCACTATTTCCTGTGGTGTGGTCCACCTGAGATTTGGATCTGCCATATTTTTTGGCTAATGCCCTAAAATGATCTGAAAAAATGAATGTATGGCAGGGATATACAATGAAATATATCCAGGTGGGCCCACTGTCAGGGTCTCGCGCACCTTGATGGTGCACAACTTGACTCTAGTAAACGATGGATTACCTTTCGAAAGGCTTTACTGGGAACTTCCTGCTATAAGAGCTGCTGAGTCCACCGTGATGTTTGCATTGACAGATTTCTTACCATACATGCATCTCCCTCTTCCATCTTTACCGTTTGTGTGAACTCTATCCGTCCATCTATATTTGCTAGATGATGTTGGGGCATGAGCCTAAAATTGATGGAGATCCAAACCTCAAGTGGGCCACACGATGGGAAATAGTGAGTAGAGAAATGATTATCGTTGAAACCTCCCTGGATCCACCTGATGTTTATACACAATCCATACCGTTCATAAGGTCATCCCTATTGGGGATAAACTGAAAATACAAAAATACTAACCTGATCCAAAGCTATGGCCCCACGATTGTTTCAACAGTGGAGGTTTAATTCTCATTGTTTCCTGTTGTTGCCCACTTTTGTTTTGGATATTTCTCATTTTTAGTCCTATTTGCTTAACATGAACCGGCAAAAAAGATGAACGGATTAGATTTCTTACAAGCATCACCGTGGCCCACCTATTTTTCGGTCAACAATTCACCCCAAAAGGCTTTTGCAGGCAATCCCGTCGAGGGGGGATCGCGCGGCTTAGGATGCTACCTGGAACCATCCAAGTGGATCCGACCCGATCAGACCCGATCCGACCCGTTCCGAACCGAACCGTCGGCCTGGATTGGGTAGGATCGGGTAAGATCATTTAGATCCGACTAGTTTTCGGATCGAGATCGGATAGTGGTTAATCCGGACCGTTCCGATCCGAAAACCCGATCCGAATAGATCCGGACCGTTCCGATCCGGCCAGATCCGGAGTAAAAAATAATATTTTTACTTTTTCTTATGGTGTGGTCCACTTGAGCTTTGAATATTCATCAATTTTGGGTTCAACAGCTAAAATAATCTGAAAAAACAAATGGACGGCATGGATACACCACATGCATTCATGGTGGGCCCCAACAGAGTTCACTCAGATATGAGAATGGGTTACTTGCACGGCACGTCAACAGGCGGGCAACAGCTGTTTACTTGCTTTACACGTCAATACGGTAGGTTGTGAGAGTATGTATTAAAGTGGCTTAACCAAGTTACTTGGGCCCCACCATGATGTATGTTATGTATCCAACCTTCCATCCATTTGGAGAGATCATTTCAGGGCAATATCCAAAGAATGAATGAAATCCAAAGCTCCAGCGGACCCCAATATAGAAAGTTTTCTGGACAGTGATGCCCACCATTAAAAACTTTTAAAGGCTACAAAAGTTTTAGATTAACGTGGTATTTGTGTTTTCCCTTATTTCTTTATTTTTCAACTTTTGAATAGGTTGGATTTCAAATAAACATTACGGTGGGCCTTAGAATAGTTTCAACGGTGGAAATCATTCTCCCCACTTTTTTCTGTGATGTGGTCTACTACAAGTTTTTATCTACATCATTATTTGGCTCATGCCCTAAAATGATATCTCAAAATTGATCGACAATGTGGATGTAACACATACAGCATAGTGGGGCCCACAGAACTTGGTGACGTTACGTCAGTAGCCTTGAGAGTTGAGGCTGCCTGCCCGATGGGACAACACATGCAGCATGCATTTATACAAATTTTTTATAGTCATGTGGGGCCCACCTTGATGTATATATGTTATCTAAGCCGTTCATCCATTTTGACATATCAATTTAGGCGTTGAACAAAAAATTATGATACATTGAAGATTAAAGTGGACCACACCATATGAAATGATCCGAATAGTGTCCAACCCGATCCGACTCAATTTCCTTCACCGAGTCAGACTCGGATCGGGTCAAATAAATCAAGTATCGGATCTGTCAAGTCCAGTGACCTGGACTCGGTCTCGGATCGTATTTTTCGGTCAACAATTCACCCCAAAAGGCTTTTGCAGGCAATCCCGTCGAGGGGGGATCGCGCGGCTTAGGATGCTACCTGGAACCATCCAAGTGGATTATACCTTGACTATAGGGCCCACCTTGCCGTATGAATTGTATATCCACGCAGTCCATCATTTTGGCCAAGTTATTGTAGGGCATGGTTCTAGAAATGAAGCAAATACAAATTTTAGGTAGACCACGCCACAGGAAACAATTGTCATTAGATACTCATCATTTAAAACTTCCTAAGGTCCACCCTAATATTTATTGACTATCAAATCTGCTGATAAGGTAATCTAGATCTAGATGAAAGGAAAAAACAAATATCAGCTTGAGCAAAAACTTTTGTGGTCCAAAATAGGTTTTGAATGGTGGCCATTCAATGACCACTGTGGTCCAAAATAAGTTTTTAATGGTGGCCATTCAATGACCACTGTTTCATGTGGTGTAGTTCACCTGAAATTTGTATCTGCTTCAGTTTTTACACCATGCACTAAAATAGGATGGCAAAAAGGATGGACGTCATGGATATACAATACATATATTGAGGTGGACCCTACCATTAGGTTCCCACGATGGTTGCAGACTCGCAGCCAATGCTCGGTTCAGGACGCAGCCTAGTCGACCAGATGAATTCATATGCCTATTTGATGATTTCTATCCCATATGCAGACATAATTTAACAATATGAGCCGTTAATCATCTTGAAAATGGAATGGACTAGTCACAACTTACAACTTTAAATCCTAAATTCTTAATGAATAGATGATTATATATATATATATATATATATATATATATATATATATATATATATATATATATATATATATATATATATATATATATATATTTAAATAGCTGAATACTCACTCTTACACATGCAAATACATGTATTTAGACATCTTTAGAAGTTTCACTAAAAGATTCCACTATTTTCCTCCTGTTACTCTTGTTCCCCACATTTATGGTTATTGCAATAACAATATTATACCTTTTATCTCCCGCGAGCTAAACATGTAGCAACTCCCAGAACTCCAAAATTGCCGCCTACAACCACGTGGACGGCTAAACTTTTCATTAGATCCAACCCATTCATAAGACCCTTATTTAGGCTCATACCCATAAATCATGTTGGTCAAGAATTTAGGCAAGCTGTATATATCACAGTTGATAAAGAATGCTCACCATTGGTTTTGTGAAGGGCCCACAGTGCTGTATATATCACATTCAGTCCATTCATCTAACTTGACTCACTAGGATGAAAGCATTCCCCAAAACCTCATGCTATTCCAAAACTGAGATGGGCTATAACACGTGAACACAGAGGTTTCTACGTATGGGATGGCCCACCTGAGTGTTGAATCCGCCTTATTTTTTGGATCGAGGGCAGCAAGGGGTTTTATACCTGATGGACAGTGTGGATCTCATGCATGTGAAGTTGTTTCCTTGTAGAAGTAAGGAATAGTTTTTCAAGAATTAAGACTAATTTCCAAATGTCAAGTAGGAGGAGGCTAGGACCATAAAGTCAATTTAATTCGGCTGACATGCTGTAACACCCGCTGTAATTTTCAGTGCTCGTGTTACCGTGTAACCATAGTACGAATACTAACTTGGTGCGATGCTTACATCTTAACCCTTGAAATTTTGATAGAATATAATGAACGGTCTAGATTAATGTGTTGGACTTTCTAAGGTCCCAACGCCACTAAGAGGACCTGGGAGCGGATTAGGTGAGACGCCGGATCCACCGTGGCCTGTGGGACCTCTTACTGTAGGGCTCACAGTGATGTATGTGCCTTAAATCCACACCGTCCAACCGTTTTGAAAGCTCATTTTAGGGTGCAATCCCAAAAATGAAGTACATCCAAATCTTATGTGGACCATACCATAAGTAAACAATAGTGATTGAATCCCTACCACTAAAAATTTTATGCGGGCCACTGGAATGTTTATTTGCCATCCAACCCCGTTGATGATGTCACAAAAATCTGGATGAAGTGACCACACGAGGGTATAAAAACTTAAGCTTAAAATGAGAAGCTAAACTCACTATCACGCCATACCACCATTACATTATTGGGAAATGCTCGAGGGTTTCTCGGAGCACTTGTTAGTTATAGTGCTCCCAGTTGTATTCTTTCACTTGGATAGTCAAATTAATCAATCTAAAACATCTGTTCCTTGATAACACATTTTCTAGACTAACATCCAGAAATTTTCTTGTCAGATGATACAATCCATTCTTTATTTGGCCTTATTTTCTCTGGTCATATACTTTCAAAGCTATGGATCTGATGGTTATAATTGCCTAACAAAGGTGATTCTTTTAAATAACAAGCAATCCATATCGGGCCCCAACAAATAGAAGGCTCAAATTGTGGCCGGCCGGAACTGTTTCTATGTAAACAACTTTGACCGTCAATTTTAAATTCCTTTGGTCAAATGGATGTGTTTTTAGATTGGTGCGATCATTACATGTTAGACTTGAAATGTTTATGGAATATAGTGAACGGTCTATATTAATGTGTTAGACTGTCTAAGGTCCCAACGCCACTAAGGAGCACTTGGGAGACGATTAAGCTAGACACTGGTGGATCCGGGGCGGCTGGGACCTCTGACTGTGGAGCTTATAGTGATGTATGTGCCTTTTTTTTTTTTTCGGTTAGCTTGTTAGCACACCCACTGTCAGTTCACTAGTGATGTATGTGCCTTAAATCCAACTGTCCAACCGTTTTGAAACCTCATTTTAGAGAGCTATCCCAAAAAATGAAGCAGCTCCAAATCTCATATGGACAATACCATATCAATATAAACAGTAGTGACTGAATCCCCACAATTAAAAACTTCATGGAGCCACCGGAATGTTTATTTGCCATCCAACCCATTGATGATGTCACAAAAAAGACTACACAAATATCATCCTGTTGATCCAAAATTTTTGCGGCCAATGAGAAGTTTTTAATGGTCAATTACCACTATTTCTTGTATTATAGTCCACATGAGATTTGCATCTTCCTTATTTTTTGAATCATGTCCTGAAATGAGCTTTCAATACAAATGCAAGGCGTGGATGTAGTCACATACACAAAGTGGCCCCACATTCAGGCGTCCAGAGTCTCACCTAATACGCTCTCAGAGCTAGAGGTGGGCATTTTGGACCCGATCCGGTGGATCTGACCCGATCTGACCCGACTTGGTGCCGTTCTGAACAGAATCGACGATTTAGATTGACCTAATCGAGTCTGTCCAACCAGATCCGATCGTATTTCGGGTCAGGTCTGGATAGAGGTTGATCCGGACCAATCCGACCTGGATACCCGAACCGAGAGGATCTGGCCCGAACCAACCAGACCCGACTCGAGCCTTAGGAGGATTTTAATAGTGGATATCCAATCATTATTGTTTTTCTATGGTGTGGTCCACCTGAGATTTTTATCCCTCTAATATTTTATATCCAGCCTTAAAATGATCTGTAAAAATGGATGAACGACATCGATTAAATACATACATCATGATGGGGCCCACATATCACTGAACAGGGAGTAGCCAATCCGTTTCCGTCAGGCTTAGGCATCACTGATATGACACATGTAAAAAGCTTCAGGTTCCTGCACTAGGATGCTAGGTGGGGCCCACAATAATGTTTGTGAGAAATTCACACCGTCCATCCATTCTGGGAGGTCATTTTAGTATATACTGCTAAAAATGAGGTGGATCCCATACTCAAGTGGGCCGGACGAGAGGGAAAACTGAAGAAAGAGTTTTCTACTGTTGAAACCTTCCTGGGATCTACCTTGATATTTCTATGCCATCCAAACTGTTTATAAGGTCATTACCACTTGGATGAAGTGAAAAAATAAAAAATTTTGCCCGATATGAAACTTTGTAGCCATATGAATGTTTCAAATGGTGGCCACTGAATTTACAATGTTTCCTCTCGTACAACCCACATAAGGTTTCGATACACTTCATTTTTGGCCACATGTCCTAAAATGATCTCCCAAAACGTATGGATGGTGTCGATTTATCATAAACATCACAGTGGGACCCACCTAGCATCCCATTGCAGGAACCTCCTACGAAAGGCTTTCCCCACCTAGCATCCCATTGCAGGAACCTCCTACGAAAGGCTTTCACAGGAAATCCGCATCCTACCGCTGTAGCCTCGGGCTAGCTGGTGCGAAGACGAGATTGATGCTCCTCGAGCTCCGAGTTGTACGAACGGTTCAAAGGAGATTAAAGTTATATGGGCCCCATAGTGATGTATTTATTATATCTACACCATTCATATATTTTTAGAGATCATTGTAGAGTATTATCTAAAAACTGAATAATATCCAAAGATCATCTGGACCACACCACAAGTAGCAGCAGCGAATGATTTTCACGGTTATATTTCTTGTGGTCCATGTGATAGTTAGATCTGTCGTATTTTTCGTCTCAAGCCTAAAAACGAGCTCACAGAATGGATGGACGGTTTGGATATAACACATACCCAATGATCAGGCCCACAGAACTTGCTAACGTTACACCATGCACGGCACTTTCGTGCACAGCACGTAATAGCGGCTAGCGTGCTGTGCACGCCAATACAGCTGTATTGTACAAACGGCTCAAATGAGATCCACATTACATGGGCCCCACAATGATGTATTTATTATTTCCATACCGTTTATCCATTTTTTGTGATAATTTTAAAGCATTTGGAAAAACAAAGTGAATCATATCTAAAGCTCAAATGGACCACATCGAAAATAGTAGCGAGGATAATGATTTTCACCGTTAAAAAATTCAATCCATACCCAATCTGATCCGACTCGATTTCCCTGACGGAGTCGGACTCGGTTCGGGTCAGGCCAAGCATGTAACGGATCGGTTCGGGTTAGGTGTCCCAGACTCGGTCCCGGATCGGATCGAGTTCGGATTAGCCTAGGCAACTTTCGGACCAAATCCGATCCCACTCGGTCCGCTGCCCAGCTCCAGAGCAACGTTTAGTGTTCGAGGACCAAAAATAAATTAAAGAAGTATTACAGTACCGTCCGAGCACTATATAAGTTACAGTTCTCCTGGTTGCGTTGGGACATTTGAACCATTTATTCCATTGATCTAAACTGTTCCGTAGGTCCAATGCACATTCTTCCATTGATCTAAATGGTTCGATAAGTCCAGTGCACATTTCTTGGACCACCTGAAAATATCACACTCATCTAAAAAATATTAGCTATTTGATCAAATGGATTTTGATACGGATGCTCAAGATTTTTACACGAAAAAGATCTAAACAACAAGTTGATCTTCTATTTTATGTGAACCATCATATATTTCTTATGGTTCTTAAGAATCACTTTTGTTAGGAAACTATAATCATCAGTCAATGCTTGAAAAAAAGGGCTATACCAAATAAGGCAAGGATGGAATGTATCATCTGATGAGTCATATTTTTGAATGATATCCTATGAACTGTTGTTTTTGAATTACTGTACAGTTTGGATCGATTGATTGTACTGTGCATGTGAACCAATGCAACTAGGAGTAATACAATTTATAGTGCTTTTCTCAAATAATCATCTTACTTTTGACTAAAAGCGGTAGAAATAAGAAATTTCAGGAGCATAAATAGAGCTGTGAGAGTTCCATCGTACTTTCTAGCTCAACCCTTCCATACATTTTGACCTTTCTCATTTTCTCATTCACAGTCATGGATTCCATCATATCTCGCCTTTTGGATCCCATCACTCGACGCACAGGACATATCGTCAACCTCCAAGAAAATGTGGACTCGCTGAAGAACGCCATGAACGAATTGAAATGTGTAAGGGACGACGTGAAGACAAGGGTGGAAGTTGCCGAACGGCAGAACCTCAAACGCACACACTATGTGCACTGGTGGCTAGAAAAAGTAGAATCCATCGAAGGAGAAGTGAATGCCATGGTAGAAGAATCTAAGAAAGTGACGAGAACGAGTTGGTCTGGCTACCAGCTCTGCAAGAAGGTGGCGATGAAGCTGGACGACGTGGTCAAGTTGAAGAGCAAAGTTGATTCCTTGGATGTAGTGGCACAGAAGCCGCTTCCTGATGCCATTGAAGAGATGCCTTGCACATCAGCTGTGGGCATGGACTTGATGTTGTCGAATGCTCTAGGTTTGATTAGTGAAGACGAAGTGGGAATTTTTGGAATATATGGAATGGGGGGAGTCGGGAAGACGACTCTCCTAAAAAAGATTAACAACGAATTCCTTGTAAGAACTCATGAATTTGCTTTCATCATTTGGGTGGTGGTGTCTAAAGAGTTGAATGTGGAGAAGATTCAGAAGGATATCGGGCAGCGGTTGGGCTTGTCTGGAGTGGAGAATGAAAGCAACAATGAGACACGGGCTCGAGACATTTACAAGGTCTTGAGCAATAAGAAATTCATGCTGTTGTTTGATGATATATGGGAACGGTTGGATCTAGAGATGATCGGAATTCCTCATCCAAATAGCCAAAACATGAGCAAGGTCGTCTTCACCACACGATTTGAGGACGTTTGTGGCCGCATGGCTGCCGATAAGAAGATTAGAGTAGAATGCCTCCAGGAGCAAGAATCAATGAATCTGTTTCGACAGAATGTTGGTGAAGAGACCATGATTTCTCATCGGGACATACCAGCCCTTGCTGTGAAGATTACCAAAGAGTGCAAAGGTCTGCCCCTTGCGCTAATAACCATCGGGCAGGCCATGGCATGCAAGAAGACACCACAGGAATGGAAGCATGCAATATCAGTTCTTAGCACGAGCAAGCCACCATCAGAGATATCAGGTATGGAAGATGAAATGCTTTTGCGTTTGAAATTCAGTTATGATAATTTGGGTGGTGACATGATTAAATCATGTTTCCTGTACTGTGCCCTGTTTCCGGAGGACTACTCCATTGACAAAGAAGAACTTATAGATTTCTGGATAGGCGAAGGATTCTTAGATGGGTGGGATGATGATCTTGATGAAGCCCATAACAAGGGACATGATATCATTGGAAGATTAAAGACTGCATGCTTGTTGGACAGTGGTTCTGATGAAAAAACAGAGGTAAAGTTGCATGACGTGATTCGTGATCTGGCATTATGGATAGCTTCAGAGTGCGGGAAGAAGAAGAATAGGTTTTTGGTGAGAGCTGGCGTGGGACTGACGCATGCACCGGTGGTTGAGAGGTGGAAGGAGGCCGAGAGGATATCTCTAATGAATAATGACATAAGAGAAGTAACAGAGATACCTCAATGCCCCAACCTCTTAACCTTGATGCTCCAAAGGAATTTGTATTTTACAAAGTTCCATACTGATTTTTTTCAGTTCATGCCTCTTCTTAGGGTCTTGGATCTGTCAATGTCATCGATAGTAGAGCTTCCTGCAGGGATCGGTAACTTGGCAGAGCTACGATATCTCAATCTATCGCACATGATGGTCACATCATTGCCTGAAGAGATAGGAAATCTGGTAAAGCTGAAGCACTTGGACTTGGAGTATACAACTAGTTTGCACACAATTCCTCAGGGAGCAATCTCCAGGCTTTCTGAGTTAAGAGTAATGAACCTATATTATAGTTATTCAAAGTGGGAAGAAGGGAGTGGATTAGATATGAGTGAGTTAGAAAGCCTGGAACGTTTAAACCATCTTAATCTCAGCTTATCAAATGTGCATGCTCTTGAAAGGTTGCTCTGCTCTAGCAAGCTACGGAACGTGACTCGGTATGTGTATCTGACGGATCTGACTATCTCCAACCAACTATCATCCGTTTTTACTGCAATGAAAAGTCTTCAACGACTTACTCTTCGCCGCTGCAATGGGTTGGTGGAGGTGACAATTAGTGGGTATGCAAAGAAGGATGACGATTATCCTGTTTCGAGCCTAGAATGGCTCGACCTTTGGGAACTCCCCCACTTAAATTGCATTCGGGTGGGCCGTGGATGCTTCAGAAACCTTCACTCCATAAGGATTGAGTCATGTGACAAGTTGAAGAAAATTTATGGTTTACTACAACTTGAAAGTCTGGAAACAATTTTGATAGAAGATTGCAATGAGCTAGAAGAAGTAATGGGTACGGTCATTCCTGATGATGAAGTTGGAGATATAGGGCTAATGCAACTAAAACGTATAACACTCGGGTACCTTTCAGAACTAACGAGCATCTGTAGCTATGCACTGCATTTTCCTTCCTTGGAGGAAATCGACGTCATTAATTGCCCAAAGTTGAAAAAGCTCCCTCTTCCTCTCCATAGCACACACAATTCTCCAAGGAAGATACGTGGTGAAAAAGAATGGTGGGATAATTTACAGTGGGAAGAAGATGGCATCAAGTCCTATTTTCTTCCTTTTTTCCATGAATGGTAACATAGAGTCATTGTTAAAGTATAAATCCTTTTTATTAGTTATTTCTTACGATGTTAGAGTAATTTTAGAAAGGAGCCTGAATTTTTCTTAGATCAAGTGTGATATGTATTTTTATCGGTTTTAATATGTGTGCCATTGGACCAAATGATATATTACATTAATTTCTTATTTTGGTGATTCTACGCATGAGGTGTATTTTAACTCTTGAGCATTGTTTACACATCTGTACAGGTGAGCTAATTTAGACGCCACCACATATATGTGCGCCCAATGTCTCACATATGGATATAATAATCATTTTAGAGAATGAAGAGCTGTTTCTGATGCACTGCAGCTTCTCCCAGGATGCGGATTGGGTACTCGCACTGTTTGATTGAGCCTCCTTATGTGAGGTTGCCCACTCAAATCCTATAACATAAAGTGCTAATCCATTCTTGCAGCAGACTTGTATTGCAGTAGTTTAGCAAACAACGCCCACGTTGGTAGTGTCTGCTACTGAAAAAGCTATGTGGCCCCACTATGATGTATGCATTTTATAGTCTCTATCCATCCATTTTTTCGGCCCATCCGAGGGCATGCATGAGCCAAAAAATGAGGCAAATCAAAATCTCAGGTGGACCGCATCATAAAAAAATAGTGGTGATTGAAATAAAATATACATCAGCTTCATCCAAAACTTTCATAGTGCCTCAAGTAAAATTTTAATGGTGAGGGTTCAATCACCGTTGGGGTGTGGTCCACTGAGATTTGGATCTCTTTTTTGGGGGAACAGCTTCGGTGAATCCCTGACTGTGGGGCCACTATGATGTATGTGCCTTACATCTACACTGTCCATCCATTTTGATAGTTCATTTTAGCGTATGATCACAAAAATATGAAGCACATTCAAATCTTAGGTGGGCCACACCACAGGAAACAACAGTGATCCACTACCCACCATTAAAAACTTCCTGGGGCCACCATAGCTACCACACTACTTACTTCCTGGCCATCCAACCTATTGATAAGGTCACGGACTTAGATGAAGGGACCATAGCAATATCAGCTAGATCCAAAACTTTTGTGGCCCGCAAAAAGTTTTTAATGGCCAATCACGACTGTGTCCTGTTGGTCCACCTGATCCGTCAAAACAGATGGATAGTGTGGATGTAAGGTACATACATCATGGTAGGCCACCACAAGGCTCCACCGACCATAGTGCATCTCGGGTTTCATGGAAGCTGCACCCGTTTTTTGGCTTATGTCTAAAATGATCTGAAAAATGAATGGACATCGTGAATAAAACACAAATTAAATTTAGAATATTTTTAAAGGGCTACCATGCATGTATTATAAGTGAGTCTGTTTGATTGAACAAATCCATCTTAATTGAGCCATTTTTTAATAGCCGTTGGGACTCATGAATAGGATTGTTATGACTGTCTAACACAAGTGATTCTTTAGAATCAAAAGCAATCTATGATGGGTTAGACAAGTGATTCTTTAGAATCAAAAGCAATCTATGATGGGAGCAATCTAATAGATAGATGGCATTGATGGTTAAGACTTATTTTTGTCTGATATTTCTATGCTAGCTCATGAATTTTTTGTTGAACGTTTGTTCTTTTTTTTTTCAAAGGAAAGCATTTGTATTATATTTCATAAAGGAAAGCTGGATGTACAATCTATAGCTTTCAGGTCAGCCCAGCAACAGAAAGGGGACAGGGCGACCTATCGTATGAGAATCTCTGTACATCAGACAATGGAGAAATATAGATAAGGGAGCGGCGGGCTATGCGGCGGTACGAATCATTCCAAGCCCAACCTTATAAAAAAAAATCCAGCCTCTTATCTGCCTTGGAAGTGAAGCTAAATTGTCATGAAGGATTGACGACTGGGTCCCGCTCCCTTCTCTTGCCAAACCGTCGGCTGGTCCGTTTCCTTCGTGGAAAATGTGGTTGAAGGAGAAAGTACCGGATTGCTTCAATGCGTTGATTCTGTCTACCCACGGTTTCCATTTCCATGGGCACCTTGTATCGCCCACAAGAATGTCTTTAGCCAACTTTGAATCCGTTTCAACCATTATCCTGTTTAACCCTTTTTTCAAACATATGACCATACCGTCGTAAATAGCACGAAGTTCCGCGAGGTTATTCGATCCAAAACCACACCCTGCTGAGAATGCGAAAATAAATGATCCATCATCCTTCCTGTAAACGCGAATTTTTTGTTGAACGTAATGGACGGTCAAGATCAACCGAATGAACTATTTAAGTTTCCTAAGCAACTAGAAGAACTAACCCTTAACAGTTGTGTGAGAGATCTTGAGCACCTCTCTCTTTAAGTGTGGATTTCTCATTGGTCCCACCATAATTTTTATGTTAAATATAAACCTTCCATCAAAAATTTTAGATAATTTTCGAGCACAATCCCCAAAATGAGGTACATCCAAAGCTCAAAGGGGTCACACCACATAAAACTTGAACAAACAACTGTTGAAACTTTCCTAGGGTCAACCATGAGGTTCATTTTCCATCTGACTAGTTCATGAGATCACACCTAACTGGATGAAGTTAAAATACAAATATCAGCTTGATCAAAGCCTTCCTTGACCGCAGTAAAATTTCAACGGTTGCATCAATTACTACCGGCTTCGGTATGATCCACTTTAGCTTTGGATCTGCATTGCTTTTCTGTTCGTATTTTAAAAAGATCGTGAAAAAATAGACTGAATCTAATAAATACATTATCTTGGGCCCAGATAAATTTCACAGCTTGCTGCGTGGTGCAAGGGAGCGGATTCGATGAGACCCAGTCTCACCAAAAGGTGCAGCCCTTATCGTGGAGCCCACCCTGATGTGTCTATTCTTTATCCGGTCTGTCCATCCATTTTTACAGATCATTTTAGAACATTATACCAAAAATTCAGAAGATCCAATTATCGAGTGGACCATACTCTAGGAAACAGTGGGGATTGAACACCCTACCATTAAAAACTTCTTAGGGCTCACTTTAATGTCTCCATAGTTTTTATTTGCAATCCAATTTGTTGATAAGTTCACATAAGCCTGGATGTAGAGGGAAAATAAATATCAGCTTGATCCAAAACTTTTATGATCCATTAATGGTCAATCACAACTTTTCTTATGTTATGGTCTATCTGATAATTGGATGTCCTTCATTTTTTGGATAATGCCCTAAAATGATATGGAAAAACGAATGGATGGGATGGATACATCATATACATGTCAAGGTTGGTACCATGATAAGGACGCAGATTGCGTCCTACCCCACCTAGACGGTAATCCGTCTGGGCAGGGTTCTGTGGGGCCCACCATAATGTAAATATTTTATCCACACCGTTAATAGTTTTTATATTATTATTTTAAGATAAGAACCAAAAATTGAGGTAGTTTCATGGCTTAAGTGGGCCACAAAGTGGAGATTGAACGTTCACCATTAAAAACTTCTTGGGAACTGGAGAAGTGTGTGATCAAGATGAAATTTGTGTTTTCACTTCATCCAAGTCTGCATGACCTTATTAATAGGTTGGGTGGTAAAAAGAAAATCCCGAGTGGCCCTTAGAAAGGTTTCAACAGTGGGTGTCATTATCACTGCAGCTTCCTTTGATGTGGTCCATTTGATATGTGTATCTGCTTCATCTTTTCTATAATAACTTAAAATGATCTGAGAAAAGCAATGAACCGGTGTGGATAAAATATTTGCATTGGAAGAAACTGGGAAGTGTACTTCCTTGGTCATCATGACGTATGTTTTAGATCCACACGGTCCATTAAATTTTTTATTACCATTTTATGAATTAGGACAAAAATTGAGGGAGATTCAATGCTCAAGTGGGCCACGCTACAGAAACACTGGAATTGGATATATACTATTTGAAAATTTCTTGGGGCACACAGGGATATGATCAAGCTAATACTTGTATTTTCTCTTTATTTGAGTTAGTGTGGCCTTATGAAGAGGTTAGACCGCGTATAAACCGCTCATTGTCTCTAGGAAGGTTTCAAGTGCAGTAATTCAATACCCGCTACTTTCTTGGTGAGGTCCACTTGAGATTTGGATGTACCTCATTTTTGAGCTCAATGATCTTAGAATGGTCTTTAAAAATTGATGGACACCTTGGATCTAAAACATAAATAATTGTGGGGGCGTAGAGAAGTTCCGTACGTTAAAAGTTGTATTCCATGGCACGTAATCTATTTGGGAGAGAAATCCGCGTATCTTGTTAGCTCGTAGTCATCGGCTACGACGTGGACTAATGAGAACGTATGGTACTGAATTTTCCCGTGCCATCAACATAGACGATCCACATCTGTGTTGAAGGCGAGGGTAATTCGAACGTCTGTGGCCCCACCATTGGTAAACACCGTCCATCCATTGCCGATCACACCAGCTCACAAAAACACGCAGAAAATTTCTCTCCCCCCAACGGGTTGCATACTATACAACACAACTTTTATTGTGTGGAGATTCTTACCGCAATTTCATTAATCACAAAAATTTACAGCCATTCGGGTGGGTCTCAACAAAAGGAAACAGACCTCACCTATCATTTAACCTCTAACTGAGCTAGAAACAGAAAAATGAAATTAAAAAACTGGAGGAAGCACCCTCTTGCTCCCCAGACCGATCAAGAAATTCTACTGGCCTACCCAGTGAAAAGACCGCACTCAAGGACAGCTGAAAGTTCCTAAACCTGCGTTGTCCAGAACGAGAAAACCTCTGACTAACCTGGGGAGGTCTGAGCGGGATCTGTATATTTTGTCTGGACATCCTTCACTTGCCAGCCTGGCCAACGCATCTGCCATGGAGTTCCCTTCTCGAAAAATGTGGTTGAAAGAAAGGCTGAGGCTCCGCCATCTGTGGGATCATCTGCCGTTGTCGCTATGAGCTTGGAGTCTGTTTCCACAATAATATTGGCTAGGCCCAGGTTAGAGCAAATGGTCTGCCCATCTAGCATGGCCTGAGCCTCCGCTACTGTGTTGGATTATTGTGTGGAACTTATGTGGCCCTATTATGATTTATGTATTATATCCACACTGTTAATCCATTTGTCCATATCATTTTAGAGCATGAGCCTAAAACAAAACACATCCAAAGTTCAAATGGACTACACCACATAAACCAGTGGAAAGTAAACAAGCTACCGTTGAAACCTTCTTAGGAAGGTTTATTTGCCATCTAAACTGTTCATAATGTCCCGTAGATCTGGATGAAGGGACCACACAAATATCAGCTTGATGATATCCTTTTGTGGCCTCAAGAATTTTTCAGAAGTAGGCTTCAATTCCTATTGTTTCATGTGGTACTGTGGTTTACTTAATCTTGAATTCGCCTTTTTTTTGGCATGGAGCTCCTCAATTGCAATTTGAGAGAGAGAGAGACAGTTCCACCCATTCCACCCATCCAAATGAATTGACATTGAGCTCCTCAATTGCATTTTGAGAGCTCATTTCCACCCATTTTCTTTTTCCCTTCACAGAAATGGAGTGCAAATCACCAACATTAAGGACATGAGCCCAAGCCCAAACCAACATAGGAGATAAAGAGAGGAAGCAGGAACAAGCTAGTGAGCATCAAGCAGAGGACATCACCACATTCGACATTGCTGTCCAGCATTGTATTTCACCACTGATTTCAAAAATGGCCCCAAAAATTGGAATATGGTGCATGTCAGGTTGCTATTGCTATTGGAATTGGAGCGGATTAGGTGCAGCCCTTACCATGGGGCCCACCTTGATGTGTGTATTCTGGCCGTTCATCCATTTTTCCATATCATTTTATGCCATGAGCCCAAAAAAAAAAAAAGAAGATCCAAATCTCAGGTGGATGTACAATAGGAAACAGTGTTGATTGACCATTAAAAACTTCTTGCGGCGCATAAAAGTTTTGGATCAAGCTGTTCTTTATTTTTTTCACTTCATCCAAGTTTATAGCACCTTATGGAGAGGTTGGATGGCAAATAAACACTACCAAAACATTAGACAGAGTGTATTTCTCACAAACACTAGCTTTTGGGGCCATACGGATGTTTTAACGGTGGTCACCAAATCCCCACTGTTTCCTCTCATATGTGCCTTGAGTTTTGGATCCTCCTGATTTTTCGTTTCTTATCCTAAGATGATACTGAGCATCCCAGCGCAGGAATTGTGAGGTTCTTTAATTTAGCACATCTGAATTTCCAACCATGGTCCACTAGCTAGCACAAAACAGGCACGTCAGTGCACAAATTTCTCACAAGGTTTTCTTTTCTGAGATTTATTTAAACTTTTTTCTTTTTTATCATTATTGAAATATAATGACGGTTCACTTCTTTCTAACATAATTTTTAATACAGTTACTTACCATTATTTTTTAATCCAACCTCATTAAAATTTATGAGACGGGTTGAGATTTCCAGCCCAAGCCTAACCTGACCGAAGCCCAACCCAACCCAACCCAATCAAAATTTTGGGTTGAGCCAGTTGGGTGCGGGGTAGGCCCAATCAAACTGCACTCTTAGCAGCAAGTAGGGTGTGACAATGACCTAGGCTGGCCACCGGTCTAATTAAAAAATTTAAGGGTTAGCTCTTAGCTGCTCACAGGTCTGGTCTGGGGCTGCCAGTATTGTTTAAGATAAAACATGCGCAGGCTGTGTGGGGTCCACCATATTATAAATGTAATTCTCTCCATCCGTAAGGTCACACAGACCTGAATGAAGGGAAAAAACAAATATGAGCTTGATCCAAAACTTTTGTAGTCTAGTAGAAGTTTTCAATAGTAAGTGTTCAATTCCCAATGTATCCGGTCGTGTGGTCTACTTGAGCTTTGGATATGATTCGATTTTGAGATACTGTCCTAAAATAAGCTTTAAAAATGGATGAATGGCGTAGATGAAACACATACATTACAGTGGGCCCCACAAAGTTTTCACAAAACAATAAAGGGTGGTGAGCTGCTTACTACGCGATCGGCGACTTCCCTTCCTCGGTGGTTGTTCTTGTGGAAACGGATTGCCACCGAAAATTCAGCAATACCGTCGGTGGTCTTTGTGGACGCAGTTTGTCTGCGAAAATTCGGCAATCCGCGTATTCTTTTCTTCTGTGGTGGGCCTACAGTGAATTTCGAAGCAAGTTCCTGCACTGCGAATTTGGGTGGGCCGTAGTGTTTCTGAGAAATCTTCCATGTCTATCTGAGTTTATCTAGCTCATTTTAGGACAAGATGACAAAAATGAGGCTGGTCCAAAACTCAAGTGGGCCACGTGAGGGGTAACGATGGGGAAAGAAATGCCTACCATTGAAACCTTCCTCGGGTCTATCTTGATGTTAATATGCCGTCCAAAGCATTTATAAGGTCATGCGCTTGCAACAGTGATCGTTCAATCCCCACTGTTTTCTCACGTGTGGTTCCCATGAGTTTTGGATCCACCTCATTTTTTCTTAAGATGAACGGACAAAACAGATGGACGGGGTGAATTTCTCAAGCCCCTAGCTTCCTAGCGTAGGAAATTTCTGCAAAAGCATTTAGCAGGCAATAGCGTCCTCTTTTTTTTTTTTTCCGAGTGATGTACAAGCGATCTTCCACTTTCCATGAAATCCGATTCCGTATGAGTAAACTTTGTTGGGCACACCGTGAATGCATGTGGTTTATCTACACCGTCCATATGTTTTTACAGATCATTTTAGGTATTTGAACCTAAAGTTGAAGCATATCCACGGCTAAAGTGGATCATACCACAGGAAACAGTGAAAGTATTGATTTCCACGGTTGAAACCTTTCTAAGGCCAACAGTGATGTTTATTTGTCATCCAACCTGTTAATAAGATCTAACAGACATGGATGAAGGGAAAACACAAATATCATGATATATGCTTATGAGTAATTGATCATTATAAATCTTGTTTGGGTTTGTTTAATTTGTTTCCTTTTATCTACTCTTTAGTTCACAGAAAGAAATGAGTAAAAAGAAGCTCTCCTCTTTACAACAATGGATCCCGGATCCATTTCGAGGAGCTGTGACCTAGCCTTTTCACTAGAGGTATGGTCTTGCTATTCTGCATGGTTAGTGCCTGTAGAAGGTCAGTTTCACTTTCAGCTGCATCTGCAGACAGATAAATTACTGGCACATTGGCCCTCTCCACCACTCAGAGAATGCACTCTTCTGCCTGAGGAACTGGAAAAGCAGCTCTCCTTTTTCACATTGTTAAGGAGTAAAATACCTTTGACTGGTGAAAAGGAAGACACATGAAAAGAGTAAAGGCATCATACGGCAGGACAGTCAGAAATACCTTTGGCTGAGCTATTCCAAAACTCTCAAAAAAATATCATAAAATAATAAGGAACCATAATGGGCCCTAACAAATAGATGGACCGAATTGTTGACTGGTTCGGCTTTCGTATAAACAACTTTGACCGTACATATTAATATCCTTTGGTCCAGTGGTTCGTATTTGTTACATCGGTAAGATGTTTACATATTAGCTCCTGAAATGTTTTAGATTATAATGAGTGGCCGTCTAGATTAATGTGTTGGACTGTTTAAGGTTCCAACACAACTAGGACCATCATTTCTCTGTTACTCTGGGACGCGGATTGCCAGTTCACAGGGTGTTCCTGTAGTCGACAAATCCACTCCTCCATCAGTAAAACCACAGGAGTCTAGAAGACAGGCAGATCCAAAACTCATGTGTGCCACACAAAACAAAGTGTAAAGGAAATGTCCACCTTTGAAACCTTCATAGAGCCAACCATTATGTTTATATGCCATCCAACCGTTCATATGGTTATTGTGGTGTGGCCCACATGAGTTTTATATCTGCCTGATTTTTGTATTTCTATCTTGTTGTGATTACTCCTAAAAAAAGCTGTGGAAATTAGAAACTCCAAAAATAATCATAGCTTAGTGAGAGTTCTTTCATACATTCTAACCATCTCATTTTCTCTCTCCGTAGCGATGGAAATCGTCACCGGAGTCATCAGCATTGTTTCTTGCTTGTGGGGTTCCACCAACCTATGCAAATGTTACATCATCAACCTCCGAGAAAATGTCGACTTGCTGAAGGAAGCCATGGACGACTTGAAATCCATAAGGAACGACGTGAAGTCAAAGGTCGATGCTGCCGAACAGAAACTTCTCAAATGCACGGATCAAGTGCAACGGTGGCTAAGAAAAGTAGAAAAGACCGAAAGACAAGTGAACGCGATGGAAGTAGAATTTCGGCAGATGGCGAGGTGTTTTGGGAATTGCCGTCCAAATGGTTGGTCGGGCTACAAGCTTGGGAAGAAGGTGGCGAAGATGCTGAAAGATGTAGCTGTGTTGAAAATCGAAGGCGAGTCCTTCAGTGAGGTGGCATACAAGCCGCTTCCCGATGCCATTGAAGAGATGCCTAGCACATCAGCTGTGGGCATGGACTCGATGTTCCAGAAGGTTCTAAGTTGGCTTAATGAAGATGAAGTGGGAGTTATTGGAATATTTGGAATGGGGGGAGTCGGGAAGACGACTCTCCTAAAAAAGATTAACGACCAATTCCTTGTAATAACTCATGAATTTGCTTTCATCATTTGGGTGGTGGTGTCTAAAGAGTTAAATGTGGAAAAGATTCAGAAGGATATCGGGCAGCGGTTGGGCTTGTCTTGGCCGGAGAATGAAAGCAACAATGAGACACGGGCTCGAGACATTTACAAGGTCTTGAGCAATAAGAAATTCATGCTGTTGTTTGATGATATATGGGAACGGTTGGATCTAGAAATGGTCGGAATTCCCCATCCAAGTAGCCAGAGCATGAGCAAGGTTGTCTTCACTACACGATTTGAGGACGTCTGTGGCCGGATGGCTGCCAATAAGAAAATCAGAGTAGAATGCCTCCCGGAGCAAGAAGCAATGAATCTATTCAAACAGAATGTTGGTGAAGAGGCCATGATTTCTCATCGGGACATACCGTCCCTTGCTATGAAGGTTGCCAAAGAATGCAGAGGTCTACCCCTCGCGCTCATCACGATTGGGCGGGCCATGGCATGCAAGAAGTCCCCACAGGAATGGGAGCATGCAATATCAGTTCTTAGCATGAGCAAGCCACCATCAGAGATATCAGGTATGGATGATGAAATGCTTTTGCGTTTGAAATTCAGTTATGATAATCTCGGTGGCGACATGATTAAATCATGTTTCCTGTACTGTGCCCTGTTTCCGGAGGACGACTCCGTTAGCGAAGAACAACTGATAGATTACTGGATAGGCGAAGGATTCTTAGATGGGTGGGACGATGATCTTGATGAAGCCCATAACAAGGGACATGATATCATTGGAAGATTAAAGACTGCATGCTTGTTGGAGAGTGGTTCTGATGAAAAAACAGAGGTAAAGTTGCATGACATGATTCGTGATCTGGCATTATGGATAGCTTCAGAGTGCGGGAGAAAGAAGAATAGGTTTTTGGTGAGAGCTGGTGTGGGACTGACGCATACACCAGAGGTTGAAAGGTGGAAGGAGGCTGAGAGGATATCTCTAATGAATAATGAGATAAAAGAAGTAACAGGGACACCTCAATGCCCATACCTCTTAACCTTGCTGCTCCAGGGGAATGAGTATTTTAGAAAGGTCCACACTGATTTTTTTCAGTTCATGCCTCGTCTTAGGGTCTTGGATCTGTCCTATAATTTTAATTTAAAGGAGCTTCCTGCAGCGATCGGTAACTTGTCAGAGCTACGGTATCTCAATCTATCTAACATGAATATCACATCATTGCCTAAAGAGATAGGAAATCTGGTGAAGCTGAAGCACTTGGACTTGGAGTATACAACTAGTTTGCAAACAATTCCTCAACGGGTAATCTCCAGGCTTTCTGAGTTAAGAGTTCTAAAACTATTTAGAAGTTATTCAAAGTGGGAAGAAGGGAGTGAGGGATTAAATATGAGTGAGTTGGGAGGCCTGGAACGTTTAAACCATCTTAATCTCACCTTATCAAATGTGCATGATCTTGAAAGGTTGCTCTGCTCTAGCAAGCTGCGGAACGTGACTCGATATCTATTACTGTACAGCTGTCATGATCTGACTATCTCCAACCAACTATCGTCCCTTTTTACTGCAATGAAAAGTCTTCAACAGCTTGCTTTTATGGGCTGCGTTGGGTTGGTGGAGTTGACGATTAGTGGATATGCAAAGAAGGATGATGATTATCCTGTTTCGAGCCTAAAATCGCTCAAGCTTTGTGATCTCTACCACTTAAATTGCATTCGGGTGGGCCGCGGATGCTTCAGAAACCTTCACACCATAAGGATTTCGTCTTGTTACAATTTGAAGAAAATTTATGGTTTACTGCAACTTGAAAGTCTTGAAACAATTGACATAAGAGCTTGCTATCGGCTGGAAGAAGTAATAGATACGGTCATTCCTGATGATGAAGTTGGAGATATAGGGCTAATGCAACTCAAATGTATAACACTCCGGGGCCTTTCAGAACTAACGAGCATCTTTAGCTATGCACTGCATTTTCCTTCCTTGGAGGAAATCTACGTCCTTGGTTGCCCAAAGTTGAAAAAGCTCCCTCTTTCTCTCCACGGCGCACACAATTCTCTAAGGAAGATACGTGGTGAGAAAGGATGGTGGGATAATTTAGAGTGGGAAGAAGATGGCAACAAGTCTTATTTTCTTCCTTTTTTCCATGAATAGGGAACATAGAGTCATTGTCAAAGTAGAAATTCTTTTTAATAGTTATTTCTTAGGATGTTAGAGTAATTTTAGAAAGGAGTCTGAATTTTTCTTAGATCAAGTGTGCTATGTTTTTTTATGCGTTTAATATGTAATATGTGTGCCACTGTACCACATGATATTATATTAATTTCTTATGTTGGCGATTCTACGCATGGGGTGTATTATAACTCTTGAGCATTGTTTACGCCTCTGTACAAGTGCGCTATTTTACGTGCTACCGCATATACCAGCAGCGCAAAGAGCCCCTTTTTGTGTTGACCCACCGTAGTAAAGAACGAGCAACCGTGCATTTTATTTCAAGTATACATTTACTTTGGGTCCCACTTGATGAGTGGATTGGCCTGATTCTTGTGTTAGGTATGGTGGGGCCAATTGGCTGGATAGGTTGGATGTCATACCCTCACAACGCGAGGGCAACATGCAGGACATTGGTGTCCAACTAGTTATGTTAGATCCACTTAATTAAAAATGCTTTATTTACGAAATTGACGCAAGGAAAGATGTGATGAGGTCGATCATCAATTTTTTCGATTAATAAACACCTTGAATCCACAAGGTACTTTTAAATTCACAAGAGAATTTTTTTGAATCCATGAGAGAAATAATATAAATATCAGAATTTTAATTAATAGATTCTTCCAAAATAAATAAATTTAGCGTGATTAAATAACCATAAACAAATCCTAAAATATAATCAAAAGACTCCTAATCAAATAAGGAAATAAATTCTGAAAATCATAGAAATTTTTGTCGTTCTCTGCAATCAACTCAAAAGTCGATCGCTCGATCGGTTGAACGGCCTCAAAAACGTCCAAAGACTAAAACTAATAATTCTATACATTTCGAACTATTGAATTGATTGGTTGACCTGTTGAATAGGGCCTTCAACCTATCAACCAGAATTGTTGATATGTCGAAGCTAACAGAAATTGTCCAACAATCAATCTGGAGTTTCTGGTGGAATTTTGACATGTCAACCCATCGGTCAATTGGTCGAATTACACTGAATTTTGTCAATTTTTCTTTGGGCTTCTTTCGGACCATGTATGTTAGGAACGTGCTTAATCCATATCCAACATCAAAAATAAAATGTGCTAAGAAAACAGCAGATTCATGCGTATACAGAAAGGATTAACAAGATGTAGCAAGAGGAGTCGTAGAGGAATTGTGCAAGTGGAGTTATTTTATACTCTAGCAGAGTATTACCCTTGATATGCATGCATCTATAACATGTACGGAACATATAAGCTTTGATCAGCCCATATGTCGTGTGCACTAAAACTTATGTCACATATGTGCCAGCATGGCACGATAGATCCAAGATCCAACCCATCCATCAGAAGGGCACTGCTCTATTGATCCCTAGACCAAGAGTTAGGTTTTTTTTTTTTTGTTAACACATGCACCCGCACCCGCCACACACCCACGCACGCCATAGTGGGATTTCACCACCTATGGGTTTCGAACCCAAGACCTCGTGTTGAAACTCCTTAGAGTCTACCACTCAGGCAAGGACTGGAACCGCGTTAGGTTGTCCCACTGGTCAGGTGGTCCACAGTTTTTAAGACAAACCTGCACCTTTGGAAAAATTGGCTGAAGCTTGCTAACCTATCCACAATTTTCAAATATTGGACCCACATGCTGATTAGACTAGATTTTATTTTTCGAAAAATATATATAAGCTTTGACCAACCTGAGGGATGGATTAGTTCTAGCGCCTACGTGCCATGCTGGCACATGTGGAGCATGTGCACAAGCTTTATCATATACACGTGTGCATTTAATGGATAGACTCAATACGAATCAGCTGGACTGAGTCACTGACCCCGTCATACAGCTCTTGTTTTCAAACTAAAGAAATGAAATTTTAAAAAAAAAATAAAAATCGAAGAGCCAATCTCATCTCTCCAAGCTAGTTATATTTTATTTTGGATATTTTTATCAATTTAACTTTTTCAAAAATATTTAAATGCATTAAATATTATAAATTTAATTGTAAAATAAAATAAAAAATAATAATAATAAAAAATCGAGTCAGGCAACTACAGACTCATCCAGTCTTCCAGTTGGCCCAACCTGACTAGAAATTGAGTCTGAGTAGAGTTTTTGAGTTTTTGAACTATAGTCAGCCCCTACTCAACTTAGGGCTGAATGAGTCACCGAATCTTTTAACCGGGTTAGTGGGCTCCAGGTTTGGCCCATTGTGTTTCGGAGTTGGGGTTTATAGTAGAGCTAGGTGGGCTAGGTATGGGCCTGATTTTGAAGCAAATTGGTAAAAGATCCTGTCTATTGAAGCCATGCCGGAGCAGGACGTCCCTAAATTCAAAGGCCCAGTTAAGTGATGGGTTGGGCCTGGCCCTAATACTTAGGCCCAATTATTAATCAGATAGGATCACGCTGATCATGATGCATCCATCTTAGAAAGAAGGAATAGCAGGTCTTGCTCATCAACATGTATATAGATTTTTATTTTATCTTTCGAATATGATTTATTCTACACAAGGTTCTTTACATCTGGGCATCATGTTTTGATTATCCAAACCATTCCTTTAGCGGGTTGTGGCACGGATGGAGAAATGTTCCTATATAATAGATGATTAAGAGAAAGAAATATATATAGAAAAGGCCCACATCAATGGAAGAAATGTCCAATGCTGAAGTTTTAGGATCTTCCATTATAGGCTATCTTAGGGTACCCTCATCTGTAATGGAACTGATGCAGAGCAGCAGCAGCTGCTGCATTAAATGGGAGGCTAACTGTTATTTCAATGCAACAAAATTATTAACCGTAAATAAATATGTATAAATATTAACAGAGATTAATGACAGATTCTGAGATCAGAAATACACAGAATATAATAGAAGTAAAGCTCCTATATCAAAGAACGAATGAAATGATAAGAAGATAGTGTCAACAAACTCAGTAGAAGCATGGATCTATATAGCTTTACTGAAAATTATTCACATCCATTTGATGACATAGATGACCGATTCGAATCTCCTGCAATAAAAATAATAATAATAATAATAATAAATAATTTAAAAAAACTTTGGGATACAACTACCAATCGGCTAGGAACGGCCAACTCAAACACCAAGTGATTAGGGGTACACACGGTTCGGTTCGGTCCGGTTCTAGGGTGAAATCGGAACCAAACCGTTCCTTACGGTTCCAGGATTTTCGGAACCGGAACTGGACTGTTAGCACCCTAGAACCGGACCGTGAAAACCGTTTCGCTTTCGTATTGGTTCCACGGTTCTGGGCTTTTTATAATCCGGCCTAATTGCATATTCTATTTTATAATTTAGCCCATGTTTATTCGTGATGTGATCTACTTGATGAATGATTTAGATATTCTATATGTTGTGAAAAAATAAATTTATGAAAACATGCAAAGGGTGTATTGTAAACCATAAATCATGAGTCAAATATATAACTTAAATATATTGTAACCTTATGGCTCCAAGTTCGGTTTCACAGATCGGATCCACAATTCGGATTCATGGTTCGGATCCATGGTTCGGATCACAGTTCGGTTTGGTTCAACATACCCCCAAATCGGAACCAAATCAAATTACACGGTTCTTTAAATTTTGGAACCAAAACCCGTGCACTCTAGAACCGGATCAGAACCGAACCGGACTATTTGGTCAGTTCCGGTCCGGTTCCACGGTTCTACTAGTTCGATGTGCACCCGTACAAGTGATTGATGCTGATAATGCATTCACTTTTTTTATAAAAGGGAAAAACATTGGAGAATTTTTAAAGAAAAAAGAGAAAGACCTCTTTTGGAAAAGATATTAGAGCGGCTAATGGTCTGCTAAGTTTTTTTCTCGAAAATACTATATATAATAATCATATGTATTATGTGGTGGACACCTGACGCGAAGGTGTCAGCCAAAGTAAACATTAGTTTTACAAATTGTTACAAAATTGTTACAAAAAAAGTCACATATTGTAGCAATAGACTTGATCAAAGAAAAGAAAAGAAAAAACAGCAGCAAAGAAACAAGTGTGGGCACGCATGTATGTTTCATGGCATAGCATTCTTAAGAGCTCAACATAAATTTATCATATGCTTCGATGCATAAAGGAGAAATAGTTTTCTTATATCTCCCATGTGCGACTACTCCTGCCAGCAAAAAGCAAAGAAAGTTCAGATTACTTTTTGCTCAAACTTTGTCTCTTTTATTTAAAAATAAAAATAAATCATACCATTAAACCAACACCAACTGCTCTCTCTCTCTCTCTCTCTCTCTCTCTCTCTCTCTCTCATGGCTCTCTCTTCTATTTCCCCATCTCTATAAATATAGTTTATATGGAAGAGGAAGTCATTAGTACATTTTTCTTTTCTTTTGTGAGATATATTGATCATTGACGTGAGTCTTGTATCGGGGTGAATAAATCCTTAAGTCATATTTAAATTTTAGAATTTTACTCCTAATGATACAAAACTTATTAATGGCCTTGCAAGGATACATCGTATCAACGAAGCCCATGACCAGATGCCAAGTTAAGGCTAGTGGAAGTTGTAATGCGCATGAAACCTTTTTTCCCAATTGCCTTGGATCTTGGTTGTCGATGAGAATGTCCTTTACTTCATCCTACTTCAAGAGATGGTGAGGCAGCTTGTAATCAAAATGTCTCATTCTGGTGAACTAGCTAGACTAAGATGGGTGGGCCTCCCATCACCAACATGTGCTGCTGATGAGACTACCGATGAAAAACGTACGTCCACATGGATTGGCCAAAAAATGAACCCACGACGACTGAACTATCTGAACCGTTTGATCAAAGACCTTCGCATGTAGAACATGAACCACTGATCATTTTGTTTCTCACCATGTGTTAAGGCCCAAGACGGGATGCTCAAAATTGTGCTATTTCACTATAGTCAACGACTCCTACAACACCGTGTAAGGAGTTGATTTATGTGGGCCAACATCAATAATGCATTTTTCTAGTACTTCGGGAAGATAGCTTATACAATATTGGAATGGGATTATTTTGGCAATGCCAATAAATGATAATTCATATCAATTGATTTCATTTTCATGCCAGTCCTAGTGAGTTTAGAAATCCATATATCTAAATTCTCCGTGGGATGCAACTGGTGCAGGAACTAACTGTTCCAAGCCTGTATGTGGGATCCCATTTGAATTGCCACTTCCACCACCGAGCACGTTGTAGCCACATTTGTCTAGAGTCCTACATAGTCCAACATCTGGATTGTGGATGTGCCTAGGCCAAAACTGCGAAAAAAGGACGGTCCAAAACCGTCTCAAATGGCCAAAAAGGACGGTCATGGACCGTCGCAAGGGCCGTCAAATTTTGACGTGTCGTATTACTTAAAGGACGGTCGAAAACCGTCATTTTTATTGACAAAAAAAAGACGGTCATGGACCGTCCCAAAAAAGGACGGTCGTGAACCGTCCTTAAAAAGGACGGTCTCGGACCGTCTCCTATAAGATTTTAAAGGACGGCCATCGACCGTCCTTTAAAAGGACGGTCTTGGACCGTCCTTAAAAAAGACTGTCGTCGACCGTCTCTGATAAGTCTTCAAAGTACAGCCATAGACCGTCCTTTAAAAGGACGGTCATGGACTGTCCTTAAAAAGGACTGTCATAAACCGTCTCTGATAAGCCTTTAAAGGATGGCCATAAACCGTCCTTTAAAAGGACGGTCATGGACCGTCCTTAAAAAGGACTGTCATGGATTGTCTCTTATGGGCCTTCAAAGGACGGCCATAGACCGTCCTTTTTATGAGGGTCAATATACACCTGTTACAATATATTTCATCGTATTCTTCCTAATATACACCTGTTATATAATATATTTCATCATATTCACATTCACATCCATCTAAACAACCCAAACCACATAAATCCAACATAAACTACATTCATCCAAACATAAACTACATCCATCTAAACACAAGCAATCTTATCCACATTACATTCATCCACACATAAATACATAAAGTTTAACATCATAAATAAAAAAAGAAAAAAAATCAACAACAATTCTTTTTGTGTCTTTCACCTGAAAAAAAAATATTAAACCAACAAAATATTATAATTCAGAATCATGAAGAATTGCATAAACTTCTTCCAAAAAAGTGGACACTTTTTAAAAATAAAACTGATCATTAAAACAGGTTTAGGTTTAGGTTTTAGGTTTTAGGTTATAAGTTAACGTTAAGGTTATAGGTTTTAGTTTAGGTTTAGGTTTAGGCTTAGGTTATAGGTTTAAGTTAAGGTTTAGGTTTTAGTTATAGGTTATAGTATATAGGTTATACCTTTAGGGAATTGAGAATAGGTTAAGGTTAAGGTTTAGGTTTAGGAAATCGGGTCCGAGTTCAGGATCAGGTTTAGGTTTAGGTTTTAGGCTTATGTTTAGGTTATAGGTTTAGGTTTATGTTAGGTTATAGGTTAAGGTTTGGGTTTAGGAAATCAGGTTCGGGTTCGGGATCAGGTTTAGGTTTGGGTTTTCAAGTTTAGGTTTAGGTTTAGGTTAGGGAGTTGAGATTAGGATTAGGTGTAGGTTTAGGTTTAGGGATTTGAGAATACATTTCGATTTTAAGTTTAGGTTTAGGTTATAGGTTTAGGTTAAAGGTTTAGGTTTAGGTTAAATTATAGGTTAAGGTTTAGGTTTAGGAAATCGGGTTCGGGATCGGGTTTAGGTTTGGGTTTTCAAGTTTAGGTTTAGGTTTAGGTTTAGGTTAGGGAGTTGAGATTAGGATTAGGTGTAGGTTTAGGTTTAGGGATTTGAGAATACATTTAGGTTTTAGGTTTAAGCTTAGGTTCTAGGTTATAGGTTTAGGTTAAGCTTTAGGTTAAGCTTTAGGTTTAGGTCATAAGCCATAGGTTTAGGGAATTGAGAATATGTTAATGTTTAGGTTTAGGAAATTGGGTACGGGTTCGGGATCGGGTTTAGGTTTGGATTTTCAAGTTTAGGTTTAGGTTTAGGTTAAGAAGTTGAGATTAGGATTAGGTGTAGGTTTATGATTAGGGATTTGAGAATACATTTAGGTTTTAGGTTTAGGTTTAGGTTATAGGTTATTGGTTTATGTTAAAGTTTAAGTTTAAGTTTAGGTTTAGGTTTAGGTTTAGGTTTTAGGTTATAAGCTATAGGTTTAGGGAATTGAGAATAGGTTAAGGTTTAAGTTTAAGAAATCGAGTTCAGGTTTGGGATCGGGTTTAGGTTTGGATTTTCAAGTTTAGGTTTAGGTTTAGGTTAGGCAGTTGAGATTAGGATTAGGTGTAGGTTTAGGTTTAGGGATTTGAGAATATATTAGGTTTTAGGTTTAGGTTTGGGCTATATGTTATAGGTTTAGGTTTAGGTATAGGTTATAAGCTATAGGTTTAGAGAATTGAGAATAGGTTAAGGTTTAGGTTTAGGAAATTAGGTTCTGGTTCGAGATCGGGTTTAGGTTTGGGTTTTCAAGTTTAGGTTTAGGCTAGGGAGTTGAGATTAGGATTAGGTGTAGGTTTGGGTTTAGGGATTTGAGAATACATTTAGGTGTTAGGTTTAGGTTTAGGTTATAGGTTACAGGTTTAGGTTTAGGTTTAGGTTAATGTTATAGGTTATAGGTTTAGGTTTAGGGAATTGAGAATAGGTTAAGGTTTAGGATTAGGAAATCGGGTTCGGGTTCGGGATCGGGTTTTGGTTTGGGTTTTCAAGTTTAAATTTAGGTTTAGGTTAGGGAGTTGAGATTAGGATTAGGTGTTGGTTTAGGTTTAGGGATTTGAGAATACATATAGGTTTAGGTTTAAGAAATCGAGTTCGGGTTCGGGATCAGGTTTAAGTTTGGGTTTTCAAGTTTAGGTTTAGGTTTAGGTTAGGGAGTTGAGATTAGGATTATGTGTAGGTTCAGGTTTAGGGATTTGAGAATACATTTAAGTTTTAAGTTTATGTTTAAGTTATATGTTATAGGTTTAGGTTTAGGTTAAGGTATAGGTTTAGGTTTCAGTTTAGGTTATAAGCAATAGGTTTAGGGAATTGGGAATAAGTTAAGGTTTAGGTTTAGGAAATCGGGTTCGGGTTCGGGATCGGGTTTAAGTTTAAGGTAGGCAGTTGAGATTAGGATTAGGTGTAGGTTTAGGTTTAGGGATTTAAGAATATATTTAGGTTTTAAGTGTAGGTTACAGGTTTAGGTTTAGTTTAGGTTTAAGTTATAAGCTATAGGTTTAGGGAATTGAGAATAGGTTAAGGTTTAGGTTTAGGAAATCGGGTTAGGGTTCGGGATCGGGTTTAGGTTTTGGTTTTCAAGTTTAGGTTTAGGTTTAGGTTAGGGAGTTAAGATTAGGATTAGGTGTAGGTTTAGATTTAGGGATTTCAGAATACATTTAGGTTTTAGGTCTAGGTTTAGGTTATAGGTTACAGGTTTAGGTTTAGGTTAAGGTTTAGGTTTAGGCTTAGGTTTAGGTTATAAGATATAGGTTAGGGAATTGAGAAAAGGTTAAGGTTTAAGTTTAGGAAATCGGGTTCGGGTTCGGGATTGGGTTTAAGTTTGGGTTTTCAAGTTTAAGTTTAGGTTTAGGTTAGGGAGTTGAGATTAGGATTAGGTGTAGGTTTAGGTTTAAACATTTGAGAATACATTTAGGTTTTAGGTTTAGGTTTAGGTTATAGGTTACAGGTTTAGGTTTAGGTTAAAGTTATAGGTTATAGGTTTAGGTTTAGGTTAAGGTTTAGGTTTAGGTTTAGGTTATAAGATATAGGTTTAGAGAATTGAGAATAGGTTAATGTTTAGGTTTAGAAAATCGGGTTCGGGTTCGAGATTGGGTTTAGGTTTAGGTTAGGGAGTTGAGATTAGGATTAGGTGTAGGTTTAGGTTATAGATTTAGGTTTTGGTTAGGTTATAGGTTAAGGTTTAGGGAATTGAGAATAGGTTGAGGTTTAGGTTTAGGAAATCGGGTTCGGGTTCAGGATCGAGTTTAGGTTTGGGTTTTCAAGTTTAGGTTTAGGTTTAGGTTAGGGAGTTGAGATTAGGATTAGGTGTAGGTTTAGGTTTAGGGATTTGAGAATACATTTAGGTTTTGGGTTTAGGTTTAGGTTATAGGTTACGGGTTTAAGTTTAGGTTTAGGTTAAGGTTATAGGTTATAGGTTTAGGTTTAGGTTATGGTTTAGGTTTAGGTTTAGGGAATTGATAATAGGTTAATGTTTAGGTTTAGGAAATCGGGATCGGGTTCGAGATCTGGTTTAGGTTTAGGTTAAGGAGTTGAGATTAGGATTAGGTGTAGGTTTAGGTTTAAGGATTTGAGAATACACTTAGGTTATAGGTTTAGGTTTAGGTTATAGATTTAGGTTTAGGTTAGGTTATAGGTTAAGGTTTAGGGAATTGACAATAGGTTGAGGTTTAGGTTTAGGAAATCGGGTTCGGGTTCAGGATCAGGTTTAGGTTTGGGTTTTCAAGTTTAGGTTTAGGTTTAGGTTAGGGAGTTGAGATTAGGATTAGGTGTAGGTTTAGGTTTAGGGATTTGAGAATACATTTAGGTTTTAGGTTTAGGTTTAGGTTATAGGTTATAGGTTTAGGTTTAGGTTTAGGTTTAGGTTTCGGTTTAGGTTATAAGCTATAGGTTTAGGGAATTGAGAATAGGTTAAGGTTTAGGTTTAGGAAATCGGGTTCGGGTTCGAGATCGGGTTTAGGTTTGGGTTTTCAAGTTTCGGTTTAGGTTTAGGTTAGGGAGTTGAGATTAGGATTATGTATAGGTTTAGGTTTAGGGATTTGAGAATACATTTAGGTTTTAGGTTTAGGTTTAGGTTATAGGTTACAGGTTTAAGTTTAGGTTATAAGATATAGGTTTACGGAATTGAGAATAGGTTAATGTTTAGGTTTAGAAAATCGGGATCGGGTTCGGGATCGGGTTTAGGTTTAGGTTAAGGAGTTGAGATTAGGATTAGGTGTAGGTTTAGGTTTAAGGCTTTGAGAATACACTTAGGTTATAGGTTTAGGTTTAGGTTAGGTTAGGTTATAGGTTAAGGTTTAGGGAATTGACAATAGGTTGAGGTTTAGGTTTAGGAAATCAGGTTCGGGTTCAGGATCAGGTTTAGGTTTAGGTTTTCAAGTTTAGGTTTAAGTTTAGGTTAGGGAGTTGAGATTAGGATTAGGTGTAGGTTTAGGTTTAGGAATTTGAGAATACATTTAGGTTTTCGGTTTAGGTTTAGGTTATAGGTTACAGGTTTAAGTTTAGGTTTAGGTTTACGTTTAGGTTTAGGTTTAGGTTATAAGATATAGGTTTAGGGAATTAAGAATAGGTTAGGTTTAGGTCTAGGTTTAGGTTTAGGGAATTGAGTTTAGGTTATAGGTTTAGGGAAAGGTTCGGTTTAGGTTATAGGTTTTGGGATTTGAGAATAGTTTTAGGTTATAAGTATATGTTTAGGTTGGGTTATAATTTAAGGTTTAGGGATTTGAGTTTAGGTTAGAGGATTAGGTTTAGTTTTAGGTTTATGGATTTGAGTTTAGGTTATAGGTTTAGGTTTAGGTTTTAGGTTTAAGTTTAGGTTTAGGTTTGGGTTTTGGGATTTGGTTTTGATTATATGTTTTGATTTAGGTTATAGATTATAGGTTTCGGTTATAGGTTTTGGTTTAGGTTATATGTTTAGGTTTAGGTTTAGGTTTAGATTATGGGTTATAGGATTTGAGAATGCGTTCGGGTTTAGGATATAGGTTTTGGTTTTGGTTATATGTTTTGATTTAGGCTTAAGTTATAGGTTTAGGTTTTAGGTTAAGGTTATAGATTAAGGTTAAGGTTATAGGTATAGGTTAAGGTTTATGTTTAGGTTTAGGTTTAGGTTATAAGATATAGGTTTAGGGAATTGAGAATAGGTTAAGGTTAAGGTTTAGGTTCGGGTTCGGGATTGGGTTTATGTTTGGGTTTTCAAGTTTAGGTATAGGTTTAGGTTAGGGAGTTAAGATTAGGATTAAGTGTAGGTTTAGGTTTAGGGCTTTGAGAATACATTTAGGTTTTAGGTTTAGGTTTAGGTTTTAGGTTTTAGGTTAAGGTTTAGGTTTAGGTAAAGGTTGAGGTTTAGGTTATAGGTTAAGGTTTTAGGTCATAGGTTTTGGTTTAGGTTAAGGGTATGGTCCCTGCAAATACAGATATAAACACGGCCATCCGACGGAAATGGCCAGGCCCTTCCAATGCTGTCCATAAAAAATGGACAGCTTCATCATGGTCATAATAGCGGTTCCCTCTTTCCAGGGAACCCCGCTCTTCCGAATAGCTCCGACGCACATCCGGGTCTGCTCTATTAATTTCGATCAAATACATAAACACGGCATGTCCAAATGGCCAGGCCCCTCCAATGTTGTCCATAGGAAATGGACAGCTTCATCATGGTCATAACAGCGGTTCTCACCTTCCAGGGACCCCCGCTCAACATTCGGATAGCTCCGACGCACATCCGGATCTGCTCCATCAATTTCGAGTAAATACATAAACATGGCCTGTCCAAATGGCCAGGCCACTCCAATGCTGTCTATAAGAAATTGACAGCTTCATCATGGTCATAATAGCGGTTCCCACCTTCCAGGGGACCCCGCTCAACATCCGGATAGCTCCGACGCACATCCGGGTCTGCTCCATCAATTTTGAGTAAATACATAAACATGGCCTATCCAAATGGATAGGCCACTCCAATGCTGTTTATAGGAAATGGACAGCTTCATCATGGTCATAACAGCGGTTCCCACCTTCCAGGGACCCCCGCTCAACATCCGGATAGCTCCGACGCACATCCGGGTCTGCTCCAATTTTGAGCAAATACAGATATAAACACGGCCTGTCCAAATGGTCAGGCCACTCCAATGTTGTCCATAGGAAATGGACAGCTTCATCATGGTCATAACAGCGGTTTCCACCTTCCAAGGACCCCCGCTCAACATTCGGATAGCTCCGACGCACATCCGGGTCTGCTCATTTAAATAAAATGGATTATTAAGATCATTTGAATAAAATCAGGTTCAGTCAACAATCTGACCTGAAGGATTCTGTTAGCATTGTTGACGGCACCTCGAATCTTGTTTTAGGGCCTAGAAATTCAAAATTAGATACAAAAATTAGAAAAATTAAAGAAATTTAAGAAAGATAGTCAAAGTCCATGTGAATGAGCACAAGTATGCACCCTACATATGAATTCTGAAAAGCTATTGCATATCACAAAAATAATAATAATAATAATAATAAATAAATAAAAAATCCTTGCGTTTGGATATTCAACAAAATGTGTTAGAATGAATTCATTTGCTTAATTCATGGAAACCTTGCGTTTGGATATTTAACAAAATTGAATTGTAATAATTCAATTCAGTTCAATAAACTCAAATTTCTGAGAAGGATTTAATGGTTTTAAATCCATGGTTTTCTGGAAAAGGTCCATTTCCTAGATGTCAAATTCAACGAGGAAAGTAAGATGGTTAATATTACTTTTCACAGTGCAGCGTTTCAGTTATGTCTCTTCTTTACCTTCCATTTTCTTCTTAACAAGAAAATCCATATTTACTAATATTCCCATTTTCCTATTTTTCAAAAGAATGAATTCGGACTCCAAAAGCGTCGGCTCCAGCACTCGTACTTTCAACCCAAACCCTAACCAAGGACTCCAAAATTACCAAGTACTCATAAACATTCATTGCAAGCATTTTATATCTATGTGCATGACGACCATACTGTTAAGATCAATCCTCTTATTTTCATTTACAGAAACTAGTGGATGACAAATTATGTGTAACATACAGAGATGGTTCAGCCACTCGTGCAATTAGGGAAGGTTCAAAAGGACATACATATTTGAAAGTTGGTCAAATCATAAACAGACGTATTATAGACGGAGACATTGTTTTCATTAATAGGCTACCTAGTGCTCATAAAAATTCATTGCAAGCATTTTCTTTTTTTCTTTTTTCTTTCTTTTTTGGGAATGATGGGAGAAACAATGGATTTTTAAATTTCACCTTTTTTATTGCTTGTGCAGGAGAACAGATAACTAAGAAGAAGTAAGCAATTGTCGGCATTTCAAATAACTAGTGAAAGATGATAGTTAAAAGGACAAGTAAAAGCAACCAAACACCCCAAATCATAAACCATGAAATTGCATAAATTGGTAACAAGGACAAATTATCTTAGATGCAACAAAATCACATGTACAATCTTAGATGCCTTGAACAAAATGGCATTTCATATGGAGTTCTGCTGCACAAGATGGAATGAGGCAATGCAAGTTGTACTGGTTTCAATCTCCAGGTGATCCAAAACCATTATTTCAACTATGGTTACACAGACCTAAAGCAACATAGCATGAAAAAACTTCATCATGGAGACTTAATGATCTAAGGTGCAAAGACAAGCTGGGCACATGCACCTACTGCATTTTCATCAACAACATCATTGCCAAAACTTCTCTACTGCAGCTTAACGAGTAATCACATCCAGTAGTTGTGATTAATCTTAGCAATGAGTAACGAAAACCCATGCATAACAGACTAGCCTCTAGTAGTTGTGAACTCGTGATTAGTCTTAGGAACGAGTAATGAAAACCTATGCATAATAGAATATCCAATATAGGACTCTTACCTTGCTAAGCATGCATGACTCGGCTATTCTTTTTTGCTTCAGCATGATTCTGAGGCAAAAAGAGAAAGAAATCCATAATGTGGCAAAGCCCCAAATTCCACAATTTTAAATGATTGAAAAAAGTATAACACAATCAGGCAACACTCATATGCAAGTTGAAGTTTTATGGATTATTTCACACTGTTAAAAATGCAAGATTGATAAGAAAAATTGATAACATTAAATTAGGAAACATAGGCTAGAATTCTTGGCGAGGGGATTTTGGAAGTCTTCCTTGTATGAAACAATCAATGCTCTATAATTTATCGAGCATTGATTGTATGAAAAAAGTATAATTTTTTCAATATCAATAAGATAAAGGAACATGTTGAAACAATCAATGCTCTATAATGTTTGCATCTTTTTCATGCCTGTATGCAAAACAAAAATCTTCATAGGACATCCAACATCGTGTCATATTCATGAATTCCCATGTCAAAGTCAGTGGAATAAATAAATAAATTCCTCGATAAATTAGTAGTCACGGAATAGATAATTTTAAGATACAAGGCCTAATACATAGTCAACCAACGTATCCCAACCCTATTAGTAACTACTCAATAGATACAAGTTGTGGTGGAAATCTGAGAACTCGCAAATAAATCCAGTGTCATGGTTAGGGGGACAAAGTATGGCATTGGAAATAGAAATAGAACAAAATGTGCATAAAACCAGAGAATAAAGTTGAAACCCAAGCATACCTTGGAACCGTGAAATAACTGCGGAAGGCAAGAAGCATGTCTCAAGGAATGAGTCATGTCCAACCAACAAACACACCAAATAAATAATCCCATTCAGCAAATGTTGAAAGGCAATTGATTTTAATACTGGTATTTTAGGAAGAAGGCAGCCGGAGACCCACCTTCATCAGCCATTGCCAATGGTGAACGGTGAGGTTGTCGATGACTGTGGAATTGACGGTTAACACCCTGTTGCAGTCAGATTCAGATTTAAAATAAAAATAAATAATAAATAAATAAACTCTTCTAGAATAAGCGACAACCATGGCTGTGTGCGAGAACCCGATTCCACATCCACGAACCATGGAAGGATGAAATCTCTGTTGCCAAAGCTGCAATGAAGACTACTAAAAATCCTTGAACCTTTTCGAAGGGCCTTGGGCTCCACTTCATTTAGTTTTCTTGCAATTCACTTCAGTTGAGCATTTAAATGCACCTTGAATTTGGAAGTTTGTTTGGTTTCATTTCTTACCCTATTTGTTTTCTTATTATGTTTGTGTCCCATACTACGAATCCCCATTATATCATTTCCATAACGCATATTTGGATGGAAGGATGATAATTTGAGTTAACAATATAGGGTGTGTTCAGATGTAGTCATGAATTGAGTTGCAATTATTCTGATGAAGTAGAAAAAATAAACTGCAACTTCTTTACATATCATTCATGTTCAGGGCCTAACCTCCAAATTGCTACTACGTTACTTGCAAGTTGCACATGAAAGGTACACAATTTGAGGACTTCCTCTGCATCATGGTCACTAGGGAAAATCACTAATTGTGTCATTGTCTCTTGATAAACTAAGTGCGGCAATTAAAGTCACTTGCGTTTCAAACTGCAGCCATAACGACTCTCTTTTCCTCCATTCTTTTCAGTTTACACACACACACACACACACAGAGAGAGAGAGAGAGAGAGAGAGAGAGAGAGAGAGAGAGAGAGAGAAACGTATGTATATCTATATATGCGTGCGTGCGTAAGGAAGCTGATTTTTTTTAAAAAAAAAGTAGATAGAAAAAAAAAACTGCCTGAAGGAGAAGAATACATACAGGCAACAGCAGGCACAGGCCTTCAACCTGTAGGCAAAACCACAAAAAAAAGACAGAAAAACTAGCCCACTGGATTGGCCACCTTGGCATTAGCTTCTCTCTGAATATAGGAGAGAGAAAATTCGTGCCCTGACAAATATCTTTGCTTCTTCCAAAAGGTCCACAAGATGCCATGGGTACCCCTAACCCAGCTTATCGCAACAAAAGAATCACCTTCAACAGAAATCGGGAAGAACTCAAAATCAGCGGCCACTTTAATGGCCTGCAGAAGAGACACATCTTCAGTGAAGTTGGAGTCTATGATTGCAACAGACCCCAAAAAATCAGCCAATATCCTGCATCTGATCCTGCAAATTTCCCCAATGCCCACAAAGCCTGGGTCACTAATGGATCCAATAAAAAGCTATCTAGAATCCCATCAGTCATGGAAGGTGGTGTGGTGGCTAGGGTTTTTCAACCCTGCTGTAGAAAGGAAGTGCACGTTAATGCCGTTATCTTTCAAAAAAAAAAAAAAAGGAAGTGTAGTTAGGGGTTTTCAACCCTGTTGTGTTTCAGATGGTAATAAAGAAACACGGACCTTGTGCTTCTCCATTGAATCAAACATGAATAGCTTTTGCGGCTCCCTGCTGCTCCTCGTCACTCCCTCACCGAACTGGAAGAAGACGGTCATGATCTTTTAGGGTTTTCTTCAAACAATTTACGCCCAAAACATTAATAGATTTGGGGTTTTTTTGGGCGCGGCTCTGTTTTTGAGCGTGCGCCCAAATTTAGGCCGGGGTCGGGTATGGCTATGTGGGCCCCACCATGAAGCGTGTCAAAAATCTACCCCATCAGTCAGATGCACCATCCCATGGTGGGCCCAGGGATTAAAAATCAAATCAATCTATGACTTTTGTGAGCCACACCACATACAAAAGTTGAGAGGGGTTACCGTCCATTAAAACATTCATAATTATTTTTTGGGCCCACCAAGATGTGGTCCACAAATCCAGCCCATCCATTATGTGTGTGCCACTTTGATGAGGGGTCGTACCAAGTTTCAGACACATCCAAATTTCAGGTGGGGCCCACCAAGTGCTTTTATATGTTTTAGGCATGTCTTCACATGATTTTAGACGGTATGGCCCACCAGAGTTCCGTATACAACTGATTTTTGGGACATCCCATAATTTAAAGGGGACCCATCAAATGCACAATGTTGATGTTTGACACATGTCATGATGGGGCCCACACAGCTTGACCTCATGGGGACGGCATGGATTAAACACAAAGGTCAAGCTGTGTGGGCCCCACCATGACATTTGTCAAACATCAACACCGTGCACTCTTTAAATTATGGGATATCCCAAAAATCAGCCGTATGCGGAACTTAGGTGGGCCATACCATCTAAAATCATGTGGAGAAATGCCTAAAACATATAAAAGCACTTGGTGGGGCCCACCTGAAATTTGTATGCAATTGAAACTTGGTTTGACTCCTCATCCAAGTGGGACACACATAATGGATGGGCTAGATTTGTGAACCACATCTCGGTGGGCCTAACAAATGATTATGAATATTTTAATGGAGGGTAACCCCTCTCGACTTTTGTATGTGGTGTGGCCCAAAAAAGTCACGGATTGACTTGATTTTTAAGCCCTAGGCCCACCATGGAATGGTGCATTTGACTAATGGGGTAGATGTGGGCCCACTTTGATTTATATATTGTATATCCATATGATCCATTTGTTTTGCGAACTCATTATAGGATTTGAGCCCAAAAATGAATCTTATTCAAATATCAGGTGGACCACACCACATGAAAACAATAGTGATTGGTTATCCATCATTAAAATCGTCGTAAGGCCAACTGTACTGTTTTTTTTTTCGTTTGTTTTTTTTTTTTTTTTTTTACATGAAGACTATAATTCTTCTTCAAGAGACAATGTTCAACAAGTTCAACTACTACTACAACAAGGGCAGATACTTCATAACCATGAAGAATGAGTAAATCTTTCTTTTTTTTCTTTTTTTTTTTTTAATATAGGAACAGGATTCCTTAAAATTTCACAAACAAAGGGAGAAATCCGAATTATAAAAGAGATTTCAACATCAAAGCTGGGAAAAAAAGAAGAAGAAGGAATGTGATACCCAAACACCCAAATCCAGATGGACAAAAAACCATCAAATCTCAAAACAAAAAGATATAAATGAAGAGAAAACATAAACATCAGCTTGATCTAAAACTTCTATGAATGTTATTTTTAATGGTGGACGTTCAGTCCCTATTTTGTAGTCCACTTAAGCTTTGGACCCACCCCATTTTTTGGTTAATATCTTAAAATGATCCAAGAAAAGTGTTGAATAGTATGGAGAAAGTCAATCCATGACTTAGGTGGGCAAAGAGCTTAAAAATAAAGTGAATCCATGACTTGGGTGGGCCACACCACATAATATAATCGAGAGGGGTTTCCTTAAAACATTCATAATCATATATTGGGTCTGCCTAAATGTGATTCACATATCTAACCCACTCATTATGTGTGTTCCACTTGGATGAGGAGTGAGATAAAAATCTGTAGTGGACCCCACCACAGAAATCTTAGGTGCACCACACCACATGAAATCAATAGTAATTGGATATCCATCATTAAAATCCTCCTAAGGCTTATTGTACTATTTATTTGACATCCAATATGTTAATTAGGTCATACAGGGCCAGATGAAGGGAAAAAATAAAAATCAACTTGATCCAAAACTTTTATGGCCCCAAAATGGTATGACATCCAATATTGTACTGTTTATATTTTTTTAGATGTCTTCACATAGTTTTAAATGGTAATCAACACTTGAGTTTCATATACGTATTATTTTTGAGATATCTCATAAGCTAAAGGGGAGACATCAAATGCACGGTGTTGATGTTCGACACACATCATGATGGGCCCATTTTACATGTCTGGTCCATTCACTCTATTTTACTGATCATTACCCTCAATTTGACTAGTTACTCGCCTCGATCATACTACATATGAGAAAGATATTGGGCAAACATGATTAATCAACAATTTGAGTGAATTTTGATTTAAACATCTGAAGTTATTTACTCTTCATGTCCGGACTGATTAGATTGTCCAAAAACAGTTAAAGGTTGTTCATAATATCAAAAATATATAAATGAATAGAAAACACAAACATCAGCTTGATTCAAAACTTCTATGGCCCCCAAGAAATTTTAAATGGTAGAGGTTCAATCACACTATTTCCTATGGTGTGGTCCACTTGAGCTTTGGATATGCTTCCTTTTTGTTCTTTAGACCTCAAATTATCTGTTAACATGGATGAATGGAGTGGGTAAAATAAATAAATAACGGTAAATCCCACAGATTTTACTCTGGTAAAGGTAACGAGTAACTCACTTAAATGTAGTGGAGAAAGGTTTCCTCAAAACATTCATAATCATATATTGGGCCTGCCTAAATGTGATTCACATATCCAACCCACTCATTATGTGTGTCCCACTTGGATGAGGGGTCAAACCAAGTTTCAACCGCATCCAAAACTCATGTGGGCCCCACCAAATGCTTTTATATTTTTTAGGATGTCTTCACATAGTTTTAAATGGTATGGCCCACTTGAGTTTCGTTTACCGATGATTTTTGAGATATCTCATAACCTAAAGGGGACACATCAAATCCACGGTGTTGATGTTCGACACACATCATGATGGGGCCCACAAAACTTACTAACATCAATTCTTAGGTTCTCACGAAGTCAGTAAGTTGGGTCACAATTCTAACCGGAATATTTGGCCCATTTTACATATCTAGTACATTCACTCTATTTTACTGATCAATACTCTCAATTTGACTAGTTACTCGTCCCAATCATGCTACATATGAGAAAGATATTGGGCATATAAGATTGATCAACAATTTCAGTGAAATTTGATTTAAACATCTGAAGTTATTTACTCTTCAATTTGAACTGATTATATTGTCCAAAAACGATTAAAGGTTCAATTAGTGGATGTGCCTAATAATTTAGTAATTTTGTTTTTCACAAATAAATTTAACATTTTTTTTTCAAAATGTATATTTTTTTTACTCTTTTAACTAAATATCATTTTCATTATAAATAAATTTAACATTTTTTTTTACAAAATTTAGTTTTCTTTTTTTAAAATACATATTTTTTTTACAATTTGTCAATTTTTTCACAATTTTGTTTAATATTTTTAATTTTCTTTTTCAAAATATCATTTTTTAATCTCACTTTTGTTATCTAACTTTTCAATTTTTCTTGTCAAAATACAAAATTTAGTTTTCTTTTTAAAAATATATATATTTTTACAATTTGTCAATTTTTTCACAATTTTATTTAATTTTTTAAATTTTCTTTTTCAAAATATCATTTTTTAAATCTCACTTTTGTTATATAACTTTTCTTATCAAAATACAAAATCTAGTTTTCCTTTTTAAAAAATATATTTTTTTTACAATTTGTCAATTTTTTCACAATTTTGTTTAATTTTTTAAATTTTCTTTTTCAAAATATCATTTTTTAAATCTCACTTTTGTTATATAACTTTTTAATTTTTCTTGTAAATATATATAACTCTTTTTTAAAATATATATATATTTTTTTACAATTTATCAATTTTTTCACAATTTTGTTTAATTTTTTAATTTTCTTTTTCAAAATACCATTTTTTTTATTAATATTTTTTTTTTTCAAAATTATCAACATTATTCAAAGTTCTTATTTTTTTTTCAAAATCTAGATTTTTATTAAATTACAGTTTTTTTTTTCAAAATTTAAAATTTCCTTAAACATTCTTAATTATTTTTCTAAGCTTCTCAATTAATTTTTTTTTTTGAAATTCATAATTTTTTTGAGCTTCTTAAAATTTGACCTAAGCATTAGAGACAGTCTTTGACAGGGCTATAAGACAGTTTAGGACCGTCTATGCTAGAGACGGTCTTTGACAGTCTCCAATAGAGACGGTTTAGGACAGTCTCTAATAGAGAGAGTCTTTGCCAGGGCTATAAGACGGCTAAGAACTGTCTCTAATAGAGACGGTCTTTAACAGTCTCAGATTACAAGTAAAAGACGGCCAATGACCGTCTCTAATAGAGACAGCCAATGACCGTCTCAGATGGCTGCATATAAGACGGTCAAGGACCGTCTCTAATAGAGACGGTCTTTAACAGTCTCAGATTACAAGTAAAAGACGGCCAATGACCGTCTCTAATAGAGAGCCAATGACCGTCTCAGATGACTGCATATAAGACGGTCAAGGACCGTCTCTAATGCAGACGGCCAATGACCGTCTCAGATGACCCATATAAGACGGTCAACGACCGTCTTAAATGATTTGTGGACGTTTAAATTTTTAAGACAATATTAAGGACGGTCAGGGGCCGTCTAAAATTTTAGAGACGGTTTACGGCCGTCTCTAAAGCGTCTTTAAACCAAGCAATTTTAGAGACGGTCCAGAACCGTCTCTAAATCTGTCATTTTTTTCCATTTTTCACGTAGTGAAACCAACACCAACTGCTCTCTCTCTCTCTCTCTCTCTCTCTCTCTCTCTCTCTCTCTCATGGCTCTCTCTTCTATTTCCCCATCTCTATAAATATAGTTTATATGGAAGAGGAAGTCATTAGTACATTTTTCTTTTCTTTTGTGAGATATATTGATCATTGACGTGAGTCTTGTATCGGGGTGAATAAATCCTTAAGTCATATTTAAATTTTAGAATTTTACTCCTAATGATACAAAACTTATTAATGGCCTTGCAAGGATACATCGTATCAACGAAGCCCATGACCAGATGCCAAGTTAAGGCTAGTGGAAGTTGTAATGCGCATGAAACCTTTTTTCCCAATTGCCTTGGATCTTGGTTGTCGATGAGAATGTCCTTTACTTCATCCTACTTCAAGAGATGGTGAGGCAGCTTGTAATCAAAATGTCTCATTCTGGTGAACTAGCTAGACTAAGATGGGTGGGCCTCCCATCACCAACATGTGCTGCTGATGAGACTACCGATGAAAAACGTACGTCCACATGGATTGGCCAAAAAATGAACCCACGACGACTGAACTATCTGAACCGTTTGATCAAAGACCTTCGCATGTAGAACATGAACCACTGATCATTTTGTTTCTCACCATATGTGTTAAGGCCCAAGACGGGATGCTCAAAATTGTGCTATTTCACACTGTAGTCAACGACTCCTACAACACCGTGTAAGGAGTTGATTTATGTGGGCCAACATCAATAATGCATTTTTCTAGTACTTCGGGAAGATAGCTTATACAATATTGGAATGGGATTATTTTGGCAATGCCAATAAATGATAATTCATATCAATTGATTTCATTTTCATGCCAGTCCTAGTGAGTTTAGAAATCCATATATCTAAATTCTCCGTGGGATGCAACTGGTGCAGGAACTAACTGTTCCAAGCCTGTATGTGGGATCCCGTTTGAATTGCCACTTCCACCACCGAGCACGTTGTAGCCACATTTGTCTAGAGTCCTACATAGTCCAACATCTGGATTGTGGATGTGCCTAGGCCAGGCCCAACCCATCATAGGCTGGGATTGGGCTGGAGTATCAGGCCTGAGGGCCGAGCTCATTTTAGGCTCGTTGGTTTTGGACCATCTACAACATCCCTCAGCCAGGCCTTACATATAATATATAGAAATCATCATTTATTCTTCATGTTACTGCTCCCACTTGCTGAAGTAGAGCGGGTCGCGGACAATTTCATGACCAAGATGGACTAGAGAAGGCCCGATCAGATGTGAAAGTGATCCAAACCATCATAACCTTAAAGCCTGCATATCTCGCAAACTGGAACAAGTTATTCTATGCCGGGTTGTCCATTCCGAATTTGCGAGATTCTATCAGATCGACGGTTGAAAATCCATTTTATTTCCATTTTTACTATTTATAGTAAGTTTTAATTCAATCATAACTTTTGATCCATTGAGTTTTAAAAGTTGTGCCCAACATGAAAAGGGCTTAGAAAAATTAGGGGAATAATGTGGTCAGGCCAAATTGGACACTCACTATTTTTGGTCAAAAACTATGAAGTCTAGTGGAAATTATGATAGTCTATAAATAGTAAGTTTACTATTTATGTTAAGTCACAATTTTAGAGAGTTTAAGTTATAGTTTGATTCCGAAACTTCTTCCAAGGGTTGATATCAATATTAAAGGGAGTATAAACTCGTTTTCATTATCAATCAATTTATTTTTGATTTTATTAGAATTTATTTCTATTTGTTATCTCTCCCCATGGATTTGAGGAATCTCCGTGAGGTGTCCAAAGAAGCTCCGTGGATTCAGAGTAAGTATCCCTTGAGGAAGAAAGTTCTTAATCTCATCACGTCCATCCCTTACACTTCCATCTCTCCCCCTCCCTCTACTCGATCAACCCTTGCACTTGGGCTTAAAAAACATTTTGGGCCGGGCATGGCTGGACTGTTTTGGCTTGTCTTAGGCCTAACTCTCAGGCACGTAGGTAGTATGAACATTTCTGGCAGGGCTTAGCTGGATTATTTTGGCTCGTCAAGGGCCTGGGCAGGATAGGCTCCAACCTGATCAACCCTCAGGCTCAGACCCAAGATAATCATTTTATTTTGGGCTGGACTTGGCTGGAAGTAGATTGGCTGGTGTACCACACACCAACGATGTGGCCCAAGATAATCTTGATTTCGATAACTAGCTGGCGTTCACCCATTGATAGCCCCAAGTGTAGAGTCAGTTTCACATGTGCATAGGCTGTGAGAGTTGTGTGCATAGGCTGTGAGAGTTGTGAGGCTGTGAGAGTTGTGTTCACGGCTCAGTGATAGACTCAAAAGAGTTTCAACATGAGGTTATGGGTTCAAATACCCACTCTGGTGAAAAACCATAGTGGTATGGATGCGTGTTTAAAATAAATAAATAAATAAAAATATCCACATCTCTCTTCAATGATCCAAATCATTGAATGACTTCTATGTTATGGTTGTATGTAAACCCTAGCATGGATGGTTATTAAATTGATGCTGGAATTTAAATAAATAAATAAATGAATAAAACAATTAATAGCAAAACATGCACTTGGATAAACAAAAGAAAAGGCAATTGATGTGATCATTTCATGGGGTTTTAATTTTAAGATGTAAGCCATCCATCGTAGTGGTGCCTGATAGCAAAAGTGGGTAGCTGATAGCAGGAGTACGAAACTGAGGTCACTGGTGGTGCACCTCTTGTATATTCAATTTTAAAAAGAATATAGCTAGCTGAAACGACTGCAATATTTTTTTTTAAACTTTTATTGTACTTTTCACTACACACACAGTTACCAAAAGCTGCAATACATAAATAGCTGAAAGTAAAACCAACTCCACTTTCTTTGCTCGTTTTTCTCAACTAAACCGTAACTAAAAGACTCTTTCAACAACAGTACAAATTCAAACTCAGTCGGCAACCACTTGCTTATTATTAGGACTGACTTGTTCAAACAAGTTTACCATTTCAACAGTGCCAGTATGGATGGACTAGATTGATACATCAACCTGACACATCCTGTGGAGAGATGCTCTATCATATTCTAGTCCTTTGGGCTTTACCTTTTCATATCCCAGGCAAGGAGCTGTTCAGTTCTCATGCATAGAACTTTGGGATGTTGAGAGAAGTGTTCCTTTAAAGTTACAACCTGTAAAAACTCGAGGGTACTTGTGTAATTTTTAATTTTCAACAGTACAAGAGTTCATATATCATCATGACCATGATTCAATATGCTCATCCATATCCACCTATATATACCCACAAGCTTCAGGTTCCCCCATTATGTCATAGATCTCCTTTTGTTTTCTTCTCTTAATATTCCTTCTTCACATGTTAGTTAATGAGCTCATAGCATATCCAGCTAGCACTCCAAATGGAAAGTGGTTGGTTTTGATATTTTGTTAAGGTTTCCTAATATAAGTTGGTCACATGGGTGAGATTCCCACTTGTGTTACACATGAAGTTTCCTAGTAATCTAGTTGGACTCTTTGGTGAATGCCAATGTTTCTTACTTTGAGAGATGATCACATGGGAAACTGGGTCTTGATGCTTTCTTGTAGAGTATATGAACGCCAACCCAAATGGGTCTTTCCCGATTGATATCTTCTTTCTTTCAACTATAACTTCCTCCTCTTTTTCTCTCTTTTGAGTAGTTGGCCGTATGGGGAGGTGTTAATTGTGGGTTTTGGGTTTGTTGATTTATTTATTTATTTATTTTTTTCTATGACCTTCTTATATCTTGTGTGAGGATTTGATACTGTTTTTAGTTTGTTTTGTTTTTTTTATAGAAAGTGGGTCACATGGGGAAGTTGGGTTTTGGGAGGGTGTTGGATTGCTTATGCCTCCGTACTTGTTCAAACTCAAGTTTTTGCATGAATTCACTGGACAACCAAGATGATATGGAGAGGAGGGCACTCATTGGAAGTGACGGAGGTCAGATGATGAGAACTAGAGATGTAGCTGATGGGAACCAGACATTGGCTTTTCATTTAAAACCCAAGGTATTTCTTTCTTCTTTGTTCTTTTTTTTTTTTTTTTTTTTTCTCTTGTATGTTTAATTATTTTATTTTCATTTCTATTTTTTAAACTTTGAATTACTCCTTGGTTCAGTGATCCATGCAGTCGATACTGTAGGGCCCCCATTGGATGGCCAATGAACCAAATTTCTACTAGATGGACCAATATTCCGCATCCATCTATAGGTGGATGAACAATTTGACTGTTAGGATCTTAAAATTCAGGAGAGTTTTGATTCATGGGCCATCTGGAAAGTGGGGAATCATATCTACAATTTGGATACTGAACCATGGGTCCATTGGTACAAAATGAAAACCCAAAGTTAAGAGTACAAACTCTCGGCCAAGCATTTTATAATACTCTCTTCATTAAGTAGCGGTCCACCAAAAATTCCGGTGTGATATGAAATCCCGACCTTATGATCTTAATCGAATGGTTGTAGGCATGGGGCCCACCATCTGCTCACACTCAATCAGCTTGACAAATGCCAACGTTTTCGAATCAACCAAATGTAATCTGGCTGACACATGCATAGAAAATTCCACCTGAGATAAGTTTGTTCCATGGCCAATGATAACTTATGTTCGAATGTACAGAAACTACCATTAATTGCAGCTGTGTGGGAAGTGCGGTGATGTATGAGGGCCATCCAAACCGTTCGTTAGACGCTTCCCCAATGTTAGGCCTAGATCACAAAATCCATCCTGATCCAATGGAAATTCAGGCCATTCCAAATCTCAAGTGGGATTGTACATTGCTCCTTGTGGTGTCTTCCACCTGTGTTTTGGATTGGGATGATTCTTGATATGTGCGGCGAAATTGAGAAGGGTCACCAGATGGATGGTTTGAATTCCACATTTACATCACTGGTGGGCCACACACAACTCAAATATGCAATATTTCCCCTTATTCCTCGTATGTCTCCTCTTTCTCTGCAGGAGTGACCTCTTTCCAAGTAGATTTGGAGACCAAGAAGGTGATTGTGATGGGCGATATTGCTCCATTTGAAGTGTTGGAGAGTGTTTCAAAGGTCAAAACTGCACAGCTTTGGACTTCTCCTTATTAAATAATCAAATGGTGGGAGGAACTTTTAGATCGATCATATACTCGAAATCATAACACCTAGATACATAGCTCAAGTGGTAGGCTGAGTGCAGGATACCTCGTTTCAACACCGAGGTCTTGGCATCGATTCCCTAGTGGGGGTGGCTAACACTGAAGTGTGATCTGACAGTGGGTGTACTAACAAGCTTTTAAAAAAAAGTACTCGAAATCATATTAGATTAAACAATCCTGACCTTTGATTGATCAATCTAAATTTGCTTGCTGAATTTGGACCATTGGCTAATTTTTGTCCATAGCTAGATGTCGGCAAATCAACCAATTTCAACCATTTGTTCCAGAGTAAACGTAGGGGAAAAATCCATTTCTACAGTGGGTCCTGCTGTTTGAGCACTTCGAATTTGAGGTGCATGCCGCGAATACTCCAGTAATACTGATAAGCAGTGGGCCACCGCGGTGAAGAAGCAGTTAAAGTGAATGGGTGTATCTTATTAGGTGGACCATAAACGATTTTTTTTTGTCTTAGTATTTTTTCAAATATTATAAATAAAAGAGATGGGAAGGCAAACAAATCATAACACTGTTTACCAATCCGAACTTGCGGCAATCCTTCCCCTTGGATTTGTATCAAGGATGAGAAATGTACGTGTAATTTGAATTGAATACAGTATAATAGTTAATTCTGTTTTTTCTTGAAAGTTACATTTGATATTTCATGATTTGTGGTGCAACCAAATGCACCCTTAATTCTTGAAAGTAAATTCATTAGCTTGATGGTTAGTGCTTTAGTTCAGAGAATCATCTTAATTTTTGGATATTAATCAAGCCCATCCATTAAGGGCCTATTTGGATATTAAGTTGCTTAGTCAACAAGTAACTTATCTTAATTTATACTTATTAAGAAAATAAATATATTTGACAAGCAACATCATTATCAACTTTTCATCTCTCCCATGCCTCTCTTCGGCAACTTATGAAAAGTTTAAAAGCTTTAAAAAAAAAAAAAAAACAAAACAAAAAGGTGATATCCTATCGGGCCCTAAACTTCTTAAATAAGATACTTCTCTGTTGCTGTGAGTAGAAAAGGTAACTCATTTGGTGGTATCCAAACAGCCCCTAAAAGACATCCACTACATGAACTTAGCCATCCTACAGGAGAGATGTTCCAAGAAACGGTGGTAACAAAAATCTTTGTCTATGGTCAAATTTCAACATCAGTAGGTAAAGAAATGTAAAGGATAATAGGATCATCCGACGTGTGACTAACAAAAAAAAAGAAAAGTAGGCCATCCATGATGGAAGCTGGTACACCTGTGTGTAACTAGCCCGTGGGCCCAAAAATCAGCTAAATCCACATTTTAGGCAGGCATACCACATGGGGTAATCAAAATGAGATGCCAACCAAAGGTTTTCGTGTGTAGCCACCATGATCATCGTTCAGGTGTGGCTCACGGGATGAGAAGCGGATGGTGTACTGCCCCTCCCTAGACAGACTCGGTCAAGGAAGGGTGCTGTGGACCCACCATGATGTATTGGTTTTATCCACGGTGTGGTCCATGCATTCTGCCGGATCAATTTAGGGTAGTTGCCAAAAAATAGGAAATTAAAAGCTCAAGTGGACCACATGGTGAGGATTAAATGCCCACCATTAAAATTTTCTGAGAGCTGCAACAGGGATACTTATGTTTTCCTTTCGTTCAAGTTTATGTGACCTGATGAATGTGTTGGATGGCAAATAAACATTTTATTGAGTTCTAAAATGGTTTTACTGCTAATGCTTTAAGTGCAGTGGATTTGAGCCTTAAGCATTAGATCTTTTTATTTTTATCATGCTTTGAAATAATCTATCAAAATGAGTGAATGATGTAGATAAAAACCCAGACATCATTAGTGGATCTCAAACATGCAACATGATTGTCCAAAGAGTGTGGTATTCATACATCCTGGGCGAAGCAGGTGTTCAAGGGAAAAACTTCGTGTTTTTATCACCCTCCATCAGCCAATCCACCCACGATTTCTACTTCCAAAAAATCTCCTCCATCAGTTCCAAAGTAGCTAACCTGTCGGAAGTTGAACTAAGTTGCTGCTGAATTCTGCTGGACTGCTCCACTGAACCTGAGACTTGAAGCAACTTGTTCTCCAGATCACGCATGTCCCTTTCCGCCGTCTTTATCTGCTCAAAGATGTTACCAAACACCTCCTTGTTCCAATGTTTAAGGTCAAGTTTCACCTGCTTAAGCTTCGCCAGCACGTTAAACACAGGATGAGCAGACTCCACCTTCTCCCAGGCTGATTTAACCACCTGCAAAAAGGACTCATGCTGCGTCTACATCCATTGAAAACGGAAAGGTTTTGGTCCCCCATTCTGCCGCAAAGGAAAACTGAGAAGAGGGGGCGCGTGGTCAGATTGATTACGGGGCAAATGGGAGACCAGAAACTGCGGGAAAACCGTAGACCAATGAACATTGATAAGAGCGTGGTCGTGCCTAGCCCAAACACGGGAGGAACCTACCTGATTGTTGCTCTAAGTAAACCTACTACCAGAAAACCCCACATCTTGGAGACCCGCAGCATGGATGGCATCTGCAAATTCAGTAGAGGATGCCCTGTCCGCAACCCTCCTACTTCTCCTTTCAGAATCATTAACAATTGCGTTGAAGTCGCGGCAAACGGCCCATGGACCTTGCATCGAAGAGGAGAGAGCAGCCAAGTCCAACCAGAGCGCTCTCCTTAATATCCTGGCACACCTGGCGTAGACGAAAGTAATATGCAGGGGGGAAGAACAATTCTGCATATCTGCCAAAATGGAAAGAAATTGGTCAGACTTGAACAGAACCGAGCAAGAAACAACCGACTTAAAGAAAACCCAAATCTTTCCACCCTCCGAACCATTCGAGAAGGAGGAGTGAAAACCCAAAGCCAGACCCATTCTAATCCGCTTCTCATCACCCAGCATGGGCTCAAGAAGAGCCACTATACAAGGATCATTTTTCCTGATAAGCCTCTTTGCAGTTCGAAGTGTCCGTTGGTTGCCAATACCTCGGACATTCCATATAAGGATCTTATCCATTCGTCACACAACTGGTATTCACGGCCCTCCTCTTTAATCGCCAAAGCCTTGACGTCCAATTTCCTTTCTCATAGAGAATTCTGTGCCTTCTGAACTTCCTTATTGATCCTTCCTTATCAGACCACTGTGGGTCCTTTTGAGACTGATTACAATTCAGAAGCAGGTTCCAGAATTCGTCAGAAACACCACTTTGATCCTTGTGCTGATCTTGATCCTGAACCAAACACTGAGGCGCCACCGGGCTACCAAACACCATATCCAAATTACCTAATGTCTGTTTGGAGGTTACATTATCTGCCATAAAATAGGGAGATAGATCAATCTCCAATTCAGCTGTCATCTTATCTCGCGTCCTACCTGCAGTTTCTGGGGCCGCCTCTAGCTCCATTAGGCATCGTGTCTTAGCTCTGTTCACCCCAAATATATCTTCAGCTACTGAGATGTTTTCCTTGTCAGTGCATCTAGCTATGTTGCTCACATGATCAGACATGGGCGAGGGAATGAGAATTCCTTCTCGTGAATTTAGCCGAATCTCTGTTAACGGCACCCTATCGCTTTTCTCAATTTCTACATGCCCTGTAGAGATTAGAAGACCCGCCGAAGAGATTGCAGGTAACTGTGGCTGGGTATATGGTGGCAATCTACTAACCAGTTCCTCTTCACCCTGGGAACCTGCCTCCAAGGTTAACAGGTGTGCTTCCCCCTGGTGCTTTGTCTGATGAGAATTTAATCTAGATCTCAACTGTTGCCCACCACTTTCACAAAAATCCGAATGACACCCAGCTTGCTTATTCGTATTAACAGAAACATACCCATCATAAGTGCGAGTTGGCTGAGAGGTTGGGTCAGGCGGGCCCAGCATGAGCAAGCCCTCGCATGGAACCCGGACACCACCTACTACCGTGATGTGTTGATCTTTAAAGCCCTCCACCATCACCTTTTCCTTCCCATAATTCTTTGTTTGGCCAATGGACCCTCCACTGCACCTACCCTCCACATTGGCATTTTCACAAACATCTACCTGATTACCCATGTTGGCAATCTAAACTGCTGCTACCCTGGCTGGAGCATTTCCACAAACAGCTAGCGGAATACCTGCAGGTTCTTGGAACTGACGGATGACCCAGTTCTTAGTGCTTTCCCTGGCCGAACGCTTAATGGCTAGAGAGCACCCATATATACTTGAAGAGAGGCTCCACTTCCGTTAAAATGGGGTAAGTCTTCCCCAAAGCCACCAACTTCAAAACCTTGCAGAAGCTGACGCCCGGTCTGGGGATGATCTTGACACGAGCAAATGCCTGAACATACCTGAATATAGAGCTAGAGTCGATTTGAATGATTTTCCCAAAATAGCTAGCCAGATTAAGAATGACCGCCTCGATCTAGGCCTAAGCGGGGATCCCAAATAATCTAATCCATACTCCATCCCTTCCCAAAACGTCATCTGGAGACCACATTTCCACAGATTTCAGCCCCATCTTCGAATGAAGTTCTGCATTACTCTTAAACGCCTCCAGATCTTCTTTAGCTTTGAAGGTGATGAGGAATTTTAGGGCGGAGATCCTCACAACCTCCACGGTTGCTGAGCTGAGACTGGAGACCATCAATGTCTCTGTAAGCCTATCAATCTGAACTTCTTCATCGACTGTCGTCCTCACCATAGCAAGGGACAATAGTTTCAAATGATTCTCCACTGCCTTTGAATTTGCAGTGGACGTATCCCCAACACATCCATCCACCAAAGAAGCTATATTTGGCCGCGATTCAGCAGCCACCTCCACAAATTTGGGGGCCTGAGCGATATCAGGCCCCTGATTATGGGGGAGGGGAGGTGACTGCCCGGCATTCATCATCTCGGACTACCGTTTTGCCCACGCAATATGAACCACCCGCCCATCGATTCGCTTATCATTCAAACATTCAATGGTGTTAAACACGTCCTGTTCATAGCAGAAACGGACGAAGGCGAAACCACGAGAGCAATTGAGATTCCGATTCCACAGGATGAATACATTAGCAATCTTACCATACCGACCGAATATCTTATACAAATCTTCCAGGGATGTGTCGAAGGTCAGATTTGCAACAAAGAGGGAAATTCTAGATTTTGATATGCGAGATTTACTGGGAGGGACCCTAGTCCAAGAGGATTTCCGTATACACTCCCTCTCCCGTTCTTCCATCATTTCCTTCTTAAAAGATAAATCCACTTGCTAGTGGCACACCTCCTTCATGACCTTACACGAACTGGAGCGAGACAAGTACGAGTCGCGGTGCAACAAAGAGCTATGGTGGATGGCTGGAAGTCTACAGGATTGAATGAGGTCCCTTGGCTTATATAGAGGCTAGAAATAATTGCATGCATTAGCCATTACACCATATGCACAACAGTCAGAAATTGTCAATAATGGCTAGTTTCTCACAACAGCTAGAAAATGGTCATATGGATTAAATTCCCTAGAATAAAACCGCCAGCCAGTATATCCTATATAAACAGGGCCTGTTGGGTTTACAATCAATTACAAACACACTCCAACAGATTCATACAAACCAAGTCCTCTCCTATAATCAGAAATTTCAGCAAGGCAAGGAGGTTCATTTGAACCATTAGCTGAAGAACAGACCAGTGCAGTGGTCTAACTCATATTTCTTTTTTGTTTTTTTTTTTTTTTTGCCGGGGGGAGATTTTTCCTTTTATTTTCTGCCAAACATTGTGTACAAGAGTTCCATTGGTGGGTCCTCGTTTTTGCTGAATGCAGATCCACACCAGGCTTGTCGTATCCTAGAAGCGATTTGCCTATAACCTTTTCAGCATACTCAATCTACTTAAGAATGGGCAAATAATGCTTTAAAGACAGCATGCTCATACGTGCTTCAGCCTATCATAATTCCATATTATTTTTCAGTATTTCATATTTTATAAAAAAAACATTATTTTTGTATAAATTTCTTAACAGGAAGGAGGCCGAGATGATATCTCTAATGGTTAATTACATAGAAGAATTGACAGAGACACCTCAATGTCCCAACCTCTTAACCTTGCTGTTACAAAGGAATGTGTAATTTAAAAAGTTCCATACTGATTTTTTTCAGTCCATGCCTCTTCTCAGGGTCTTGGATCTGTCAGGTAATTCATTTTTAAAGGAGCTTCTTGCAGGGATCAGTAACTTGGCAGAGCTACGATATCTCAACATATCATGTATAGGGATCCGATCATTGCCCGAAGAGAGAGGAAATCTGGTGAAAGCTGAAGCACTTGGACTTGGAGTATACAACTAGCTTGCACACAATTCCTCAAGGAGCAATATCCAGGCTTTCTGAGTTAAGAGTAATGAACCTATATTATCGTATTCAAAGTGGGAAGAAGGGAGTGAGGGATTAAATATGAGTGATTTGGAAGGCTTGGAATGTTTAATCCATCTTGGAATCACCTTATCTATGGCTGATATCTATGGCGCTGATAAAGTGTGAGGGCATGACAAACTCCCATTTTGCAGAAATGAGGAGTTTTAAGAGACTTTATTTGGGATCATCAAGTCCCATTTTCTTCCCTTTTTCAAAGAAACATAATGGTGACCCGTACATGCATGTGGGCCCAGAAAAGCTCATAACTCTTGCCTCATGTTGGTGTTGGGTTTGTATGCATTTTTATGTGAATTTTTCTTTTGTCCAAGTACAGGCTGCGGAGAATTCGGGCCGACATTGTCAAATGGGGTTGGGTGAAGTTGAATATTGATGGCGCGGCTAAAGGCAACCCAGACATGTCAGGAGGAGGCGGTATTTGCAGAGGGGACCAAGGTAATTTTCTTTTTGCTTTCTCGACTGGGTATAGGATGGGCTCTAACAAGAGAGCTGAACTCCGAGCAGTTTATGATGGGCTTATCTTGTGCCTGGAAATTGGTCGGGTTAAGATTGAGGTAGAATTTGACTCAAAGGTTGTCTTTGGTCTCTTTTCTGGGATGTCGCCCACTTCTTGGAAGTGGAGACCGTAGGTGTCCAGGATTGAAAGGTTGAAACAAAAAGGGTCCTTCTCTTTTAGGCTTATTCATAGAGAAGGCAATGGTCCGGCCGATAGGATGGCCCGAAAGGGGAGCGACGGCCAGTCCTCCTTTATCAAACAGCTGAATGACCTTCCTATGCAAGTTCGGGGTCTGATCTTCTTAAATAAAGCAGGTCTGGGTGCCATTAGGACCTTTCCTATGAGAACCTAGGGAGGTTTTAAATATATTGGTGTCTCGTCTTTGGCGGTCCCTCATGATAGGTGTCCTCCGGTTTTTTTTTTTCATCCAGGGGTAGCCTGAATTGTCTATCTAGCTGTACAAAAATCAATATATCAATGGACATTTTCCTTTTTAAAAAAAAAAAAAAACTGAAAAAAAAAGAAGAAAAAAGTATAGGCTTTGGAGGATTTTTACTTTTCGTTTTATTTTTATTTCTATTTTTATTTATTTTTGTAATGCTCATGCCTTAAGTTTAAAGTGTAATGATATATTTGGTGTTTGGACCATTCAAATTGTGATCCACAATATAGGACTTGGATTACATAACCAGCTGCCACGCTTGTTCAAACTGAAATATAGAGATTCCGGGAAGTGTTTTATCTTAAATTTCAATAAGATTCCATGATGTTGCAGTTGTTAAAAGGTTACTCGTTTGAATAAATTAACTCAAATTAAACTGCATAAACTGTGAAACTGATTGTAACTAAACTACAATTGGAAAATCGGATTGATTGAAAAATCTGATTGACATCCATTTGATGATCAAATAAGGCTTTTTTAATTTCAACCGTCTGATAACTCCTCATAAATCCATTAGTCATGAAGTTAATTAAGTGCAATTCTTCGTTTATGATACATTAAACTAGGAAAAATAAAATTTTCTACTTCAATTGGAATTACTTTTATGTCATATGTACAAATTTTCAGTGCTTGGAATCATCTATCATCTGCAGGAGAGTAAAATATTTTTACTTTGTTAAATGTACGTAAGTTTTGTTTCTCCAGACAAACTAGAAGTGCAAAAGAACTATGTTATTCTTTAATTGAACATTATCACCTTAGAGTTTATACATATAAAATTTTGAAAATAACTGTTAAATAGCCTAATTTTTATGGCCATTTAATTAAACTAGTAAAATGTAGGTGCAACTAGATGGGAAGGAGGTTGCCTCCTAGGGTCGTCGCTCATCTCTAGCCACAAATGGGCAGATTTGTGTGGGAGCCCACCATGATATATCTGTTTATCCATGCCGGCCATCTCTTTTCTTAGATCATTTTAAGGCCCAAAAATGAGGCAAATCCAATGCTCAAGTGAAAACATAAAAAACTTAGTTTGATACAAAAATTTTGTGGCCATACAAATGTTTTAATGGTAGTCACTAAATGCTGTTTCCTCTCATATGGCCACCTTGAGTTTTGGATCTACCTAATTTTTTCATCTCTTATCCTAAGGTGATTTGGAAAAATGGATGGAGGGAGTGGATTTCTCACAAACATCACTGTGGACCCATCTAGCATCCCAGTGCAGGAATTGTAAGGTTATTAATTTAGCACATCTGTATTTCCTATACCGATGGTCCACTAAGCACAAACAGGAACGTCGGTGCACAAATTTCTCTCAAAGGTTTTATTTTCTTTTTATTTTCCGAGATTTATTTAAACTTTTATCTTTTTCTTTTTTCATTATTGAAATATAACGAGACTTGGCTGAGTTAACTCATTCGATTCTTGACTCATTGTTTGATGGAGCCAAATCTAACACCGAAGTTTATACAGTGGGTGTATCTTTCAAATAGTGGGAAAATCACAGATTAGATAGTTGACTCGTTGTTGCTCTATGATGGTTGCATAAGCAGATGGTTGGGTGCAACTTGGGCAGGTTGAGTTGGGTTGAGGGTCAACACGGGCCAAACCAAATCTCAAGTGGGTTAACCTGTGACCTGACCCAACCTGAGCCCAATCTAATGTACCATATCCTCAACTCTAACCCATTTCAGGTTGAGTCCGGCCCACATTACATGAATAGTAAACTTTTAATTGCAATAATTTAGTAGTTTATAATATATATACATTAAATATATAATTTATACTATATATGTGTAGGGAAATGGTACTATGAGGTCAACCTCATGGAAACTTCTCATGAGGTTCAGCTGTGTGAGCACCACTGTGATGCGTGTAGATCATGTACCCCATTAGTCAGATGCATCATTCCATGTTGAGCTACAAGATTAAAAATCAATTGAATCCATGACTTAAGTGGGCCACACCACATACAACAGTTGAGAGGGGTTTCTCTCCCATTAAAATATTCATAATCATTTATTGTGCGTACTGAGATGTGGTTCACAAATCCAGACCATCCATTGTGGGTGTCCCACTTGGATGAGGGATCATTCCAAGTTTCAGCCGCATCCCAAAATGAAATGGGCCCCATCAAGTGCTTTGATATGTTTTAGGCATGTCTTCATATGGTCTTAAATGGTATGGCCCACTTGAGTTCCGTATACGGCTGATTTTTGGAATATCCCATAACTTAAAAGAGACCCATCAAATGCACAGTGTTGATGTTCGACACACACCACAGTGGGCCACGAAACTCGACCTCGACGCTATGGTACCATTTCCCATGTATGTAACGTAGGGTCAGGTTGTCCGAGGCCTCAACCTAAGCACAAACTAACCTGGGGTTGGGTTGGGATTTCCAGCCCAACCCAATCAAAATTTCGGGTTGAGCCAGTTGGGTGCGTGGTAGGCCCAACCAAACTGCACTCCTAGCAGCAAGTAGGGTGCAACAATGACCTATGCTGGCCACGGGTCTAATTAAAATATTTAAGGGTTAGCTCAAGCTAAGTCAAGTCAAGCTAGATTGAGTTGAGCTGAGCGAGCTTTTCGAGCTAGATTGGCTCGTGTACAACCCTACCTAAAATGGGACTCGGATTTCCAGCGAAAGCCTTTTGCATGAAGCTGCTGGGCAAGTATTCTGGGTGGGGCCCACTGTAATGTTTGGGAGAAATCTAATCTGCTCATCCGTTTTTCGAGCTCATTTTAGGACGTGACCAAAAATGAGGAGGATCCAAAACTTAAGTGGGACATATGAGATAAAACAGTGGTGAAAGAAATGCTTGCCGTTGAAACCTTCCTATGCTCCACCTTGATGTTTAGATTTCATACAAAGTGTTTATAAGGTCATTTTCACTGAGATGAAGTGAAAACACTAAGAACTTAAACTGAACTTAAACTGATACAAAACTTTTGTGGCCATATAAATGTTCCAATGATGGTCACTAAATTTCCACTGTTGCCCATTTACACTCCAGGTCCTCCTCATTTTTTGAGGCATGAACTAAAATGAGCTCAAAAAACAGATGGCCGGAGTAGCTTTCTCACCAACGTTGCAGTGGCCCCACACAGAATCCTCACGTAGGAACTCCCTGTGAAAGGCTTTTGCAGGAAAACCTTGAGCGGAATTTCCTGCGAAAGACCATTCGGTCAAGGGTTAGTAAAATGAATGCGAAGCTTTCAAACGGATCGGAGCCCGCATTTTGTAGTGTTACAGGTAGGGATGTTGCCAGCCTATTTTTAAGCCCGAGGCCGGCCCATTGACAACCATGGGCTAGAGGCTGTTAATTATTATGAATTCATATCCTTTGTTTTTAGGAAATACAAATTTTCTATTTCCTGCGTTTTCATTGATCCCTATCATCATCAGATATTATTGCATTAAATGCATATTGCAAGACACGGATTAGCTGGTTAAGTAGCAAGACTTCTATTGAAGTGATGTCACCGAGTTATGTGGGCCCCACCAAGACGTATGTATTGTATCCACACCATCCATCCATTTGGATAGATCATTTTAGAGCATGAGACAAAGAATGACATATATCCAAGTGGAACCACCATAAAACAGTGTTGAGAGTGACTCTCATCATTGAAACCTTCCTAGAGTCTACTGTAATGTTTTATTTGAGATGTAACATGTCCATGAGTTAACACAGACATGAAAGAAGGGAAAACACAAATATCAGCTTGATCAAAACTTCCGTGGCATTTAGAAGTTTTTAATGGTAGGTGTTCAATCTCCACTGTTTTCTATGGTGGGTTCACTTGAGCTTTAGATATGCTGTTCAATCTCCACTATTTTCTACGGTGGGTCCACTTGAGCTTTGGATCGGACTAATTCTTTGGAACATGCCCTAAATTGATATCTTCGAATGTATGGAAGGTGTGGTCAAAACAATTAAACATATCATGGTTAATAGCATGACCCAATGAAGGAAATAAGAAATTCATGTTTCCTATAAACAGAGATGCAGATTAGCTAATGACAGTTGAGCAGAGAGAGTTGCTATAACCAAGTTCTGTGGGCCCCACCATGATGTATGTGTTATATATTTTGAGATATCATTTTATGGCATATGCTAAAGAATGAATGAGACAGATAAAAGTACTAGACCCACCACAAAAAACAGTACTGGGGGAGTGATTCCCACAGTTGAAACTATCCTAAGGCCAACCATGACTTTTATTTGAAATTCAACCTACTCAAAAGTTAAAAAAAGACATGGAAAAACACCAATATCAGCTTAATCCAAAACTTTTGTGGCCTTTACAAGTTTTTAATGACGTGCATTAATGTCCTCACTATTTTCTGTGTTAGGTCCACCAGTGCTTTGGATTTAACTAATTCTTTGGATATTATCCTAAAATGATCTCTCCAAATGGATGGACGGCATGGATACAGAGCATACATCAGGGTGGGGCCATGGAACTTGGTGACATCACTTGAGCTACTCAACCTGTAAGCAGCTAATCCGTGTCCGATTCGGACTCAATTAGTAAATGCAGAGAATTACCAAGTGCCCTGGTGTGTACAATAAAAATCCAGGACATCCATGTGGTTGGTAGGAGCTTGTACACGTGTGTTTATAAATTAAGCTGCTCTAATTGATGGCTTAGAAATCTTCCGGCCAAATCCAGAGTCATATGTTTGTTTTGCTAATTGTATCCACCAAAACCACTGGATGAATCTGATTCTTGGTCTGAAAAAACAGTATAGTAGTTTTTATTTCTCTGATGGATGGATTGGATCTCACACATGTCATGCCATTCTAAGGGCAGGTGTAAGTGGAGTCAATCGGAAACGGATTGGCTACTCCCCCTTCCACGAGCCTGGTGGCTGATGGTATGTGATATGTGGGCCACACCATGATATATGTGTTCCATCCATTCCTTTAATCCGTTTTTACATGTCCTTTTAGCATCTTGATCCAAAACTTTTATGCCCCCAAAAAGTTTTTAATGGTACATGCTCATTCAACACTCTTTCCTGTAATGTGAACAACTTGAGATTGGGATATTACTCATTTTTGCTCTCATACCATAAAATGATCTACAAAAATAGATGAACAGCATGGATGAAATACGTATATCATGGTGGGGCCCACAGAGCACCGACCATCAGCCATTGGCTGGTGGCGGGGGAGCAGCCAATCCGTTTCCGAGTCATTACTCCATCGTCGGTAGTCATGATGAGAAATGTATTGGCAGTCGCATCCCAGTCGCATTCTCTTGATCTTTATCCAACTTTTTCGAATGAACGTACCTTTGCCTACGTGGCTTAATCTCCGTCATAAACTAGGAATTTTTCCTAACCATTAGATTGGTTCATTTTTCCACATACTGAATGGTCACTTTGGAACGATTTTCTCAACGCCAACCTTTTTCTCTTCTTCTCAGCCACTCACCCTCTTCTTCTCAGCTCCAACCTCTTCTCCTCTTTCTTTCAGCTTACAAAATCTTCCAGTTATCGCCTCCAACCAAACCGTCAGATTTTTGCCGGGGCGAGCTTTAAGCAGGTCAGCATCTCTCTCTCTCTCTCTCTCTCTCTCTCTCTCTCTCTCTCTAGGACTATGTGGGGAGCATACCTACAACCAGTGTTTATGTTATCGGCTAGAAATCGATAATACCGCCGATAATTTCGGTGTAAGGCGATTCCTAAAAAACAAAGGGAAAAAAGAAAGGAAAAAAAAAAAAAAAGAAGCTTTCATTTCGATTTTTTTTCAAGATGAGAGAGAGAGAGAGATTTCCGGTACCTTGAAGAGGATTGGTTGATCGCAAACAGTATTTGGTGGGCTAATCGCGAATCCGTCGAAAGTTGTCGGCCTGAATTCCGTAGATACAAAAAACCTCCAATTTCCTCTTCTTCTTCTTCTTCTTCTTCTTCTTTTTTATCCCTTTCATTGGATAATATATTTCAAACGCAATAGGAATTTCCACTAATCTTTAGCGATTTTTTTTTTTTTTTTAATGGATTTTTGGTCGATATTTGGGCAGGAGTATAGGGCTTTGAAACCGTGCGTTCGGGACACTTTATCCCCGAATTGCTTTCACTCTCGATTTTTACCGTACGAGGTTGGCGCGACCTGCGACTGTGTAATGCCCCACCTTTAATGCTCTGTGGGCCACACTATGATATTATGTTTTATCCGCGCCGTTCATCTATTTTGTAAGGTCATTTTAGCGCGTGAACTTAAAAATGAGTCGGATCCACATCTCAGGTGGACCATACCAAAGGAAACATAGGTGATTGAACACTTACCATTAAAAACTTATTTGTGCCCACTGTAATGTTTCTTTAACGTCTAAGATCAAGTAGACTTGGATGAAGGAAAAGCATAAATATAAGCTTGATCTAAAATTTTGTGGCCCGTGTGAGGCTTTTATTGGTGTCCATTCAATGATTACTATTTCCTGTGGTGTGGTCAACCTGAGACTTGGATATGCATTATTTTTTGGCTAATGCTTTAAAATGATCTGAAAAAAAAAAAAATTGAATGTATGGCCATGGATATACAATGAAATGCATCTAAGTGGGCCCACTGCTAGGGTCCCGCGCACCTCGCTAGTGCACAACTTATCTTTAGTAAACGATGGATTATCTTTCGAAAGGCTTTCTCGGGAACTTCCTGCCACAGAGCTGCTGGCCCCACCGTGATGTTTGTGTGACTTCTACCCGTCCATCTATATTTGCTAGATGATGTTCGGGTATGGGCCTAAAAATGATGGAGATCCAAAACTCAAGTGGGCCGCACGATAGGAAATAGTTAGCAGAGAAATGATTATCTTTGAAGCCTCCCTGGGTCCACCTGATGTTTATACACAATCCATACCGTTCATAAGGTCATCCCTATTGGGGATAAACTGAAAATACAAAAATATTAACCTTATCCAAACCTATGGCCCCACAATTGTTTCAATAGTGGAGGTTTAATTCTCGTCATTTCCTGTTGTTGCCCACTTTTGTTTTGGATATATCTCATTTTTAGGCCTATCTACTAACATAATCTGGCAAAACAGATGAACGGAGTAGATTTCTCACGAACATCACCATGGCCCCACCTATTTTTCGGTCAACAATTCACTGCAAATTAAAGGCTTTTCGAGGCAATCCCGTCGAGGGGAGAGTGGCTTAGGATGTGACCGCGAACCATCCAAGTGCATGATACCTTGACTATAGGGCCGACATTGCTGTATGAATTGTATATCCACGCAGTCCATCATTTTGGCCAGGTTATTGTGGGGCATGGTTCCAGGAACGAAGCAAATACAAATTTTAGGCAGACCACGCCACATGAAACAATTGTCATTAGATACTCATCATTTAAAACTTCCTAAGGTCCATCTTAATATTTATTGACCATCAAATCTACTGATAAGGTAACGTAGATCTAGATGAAAGGAAAAAAGAACAAATATCATCTTGAGTGAAAACTTTTGTGGTCCAAAATAGGTTTTTAAATGGTGGTCATTCAATGACCACTGTTTCATATGTAGTCCACCTGAAATTTGTATCTGCTTCAGTTTTTACACCATGTGCTAAAATAGGATGGCAAAAAGGATGGACGTCATGGATATACAATACATATATTGAGGTAGGCCCTACCATTAGGTTCCCACAGTAGTCTCGGACTCACAGCTACAGTGATCGTTTCAGGACGCAGCCTAGTCGACCAGATGAAATCCTATGCCTACTTGAGGATTTCTATCCCATGTGCTGACATATTTTAACAATATGAGCCGCTATTCATCTTGAAAATTGAATAGACTTGTCACAACTTATTACTTTAAATCCAAAATTCTTAATGAATAGATGATTCTATATATATTTTTTAAATAACTGAATACTTGCCCTTACACATGCAAATATGCATAGGCATCTTTTGAAGTTTCACTAAAAGATTCCACTGTCTTCCTCCCGTTTCTCCTTGTTCTCCACACATTTATAGTTATAAGGGATAATGATATTATAATTTTATCTCCTGCCAGCAAAACATGTAGATACTCTGAAAACTCAAACACTGCCTACAACCATGTGGACCAAACTTTTCATTAGATCCAACCCATTCATAAGTCTCACAGTCTCTTATTTAGGCTCGTACCCAGAAATCATGATGGTCAAAATCTTATGCTGGCCACGCTATGGGAAACAGTTGATAAAGAATGCTCACCATTGGTTTTGTGAAGGGCCCACATTGTTGTATATTTCTCATCCTGTCCATTCATCTAACTTTGATTCATCAGGATGAAAGCATTCCCGAAAACCCCATGGTATTCCAAAACTGAGATGGGCCATAACTTGTGAACACAGGTTTCTACATATGGGATGGCCGACTGAGTGTTGAATTCGCCTTATTTTTTGGGATCAAGGGCAACAAGGGGTTTTATACCTGATGGACTGTGTGGATCTCATGCACGTGAAGTTATTTCCCTTGTAGAATCAAGGAAGAGTTTTTCAAGAATTAAGACTAATTTCCAAATATCAATGAGTAGGAGGTCAGGACCATAAAATCAATTTAATTACAACGACATGATGTAACACCGTGTAATTTTCAGCACTCGAGCGTTACTGTGTAACCTTAGTATTAATACTAACTCGGTGTGATGCTTACATATCTTAGCCCTTGAAATTTTTATGGAATATAATGAACTGTCTAGATAAATGTGTTGGGCTGTCTAAGGTCCCAACGCCGCTAAGAGCACTTAGGAGCGGATTTGGTGAGATGCCAGATCCACCGTGGCGGATGAGACCTCTGACTGTGGGGCTCATAGTGATGCATGTGCCTTGAATCCACCCCGTCCAACCGTTTTGAAAGCTTATTTTAGGGTGCAATCCCCAAAAAATGAAGTAGATCCAAATCTTATGCGGACCATACCATGGGAAACAATAGTGATTGAATCCCTGCCATTAAAAATTTTATACGGGCCACCAAATGTTTATTTGCCATCCAACTCGTTGATGATGTCACAAAAATCTGGATGAAGAGACCACACAAGGGTATAAAAACTAAAGCTTAAAATGAGAAGCTAAACTCACTATCACGTCATACCACCGTTACATTATTGGGAAATGTTGGAGTGTTTCTCAGAGCACTTTTTAGTTATAGTGCTCCTAGTTGTATTCTTTCACTTGGACAGTCAAATCAATCAATCTAAAACATCTGTTCACTCCATAACACATTTTCTGCACTAACATATATAAATTTTCTTGTCACATTATACAATCCATTTTTTATTTGGTCTTAGTTTCTCTGGCCATCTACTTTCAAAGCTATGGATCCGATGGTTATAATTGCCTAACAAAAGTGATTCTTTTAAATAACAAGCATTCCATGACGGACCCCAACAAATAGAAGGCTCAAATTGTGGCCGGCGGGAACCATTTTTATGTAAACAACCTTGATCGTCGATTTTAAATTCCTTTAGTCAAATGGATGTGTTTTTAGATTTGTGTGATCCTTACATGTTAGACTTTGAAATGTCCACGGAATATAGTGAACGGTCTAGATTAATGTGTTGGACTGTCTAAGGTCCCAACACCACTAGGAGCACTTGGGAGCCGATTAAGTTAGACACCGGTATATCCAGGCGGCTGGGACCTCTGCCTGTGGGCTTATAGTGATGTATGTGCCTTAAATCCACAGTATCCAACCGTTTTGAAAGCTCATTTTAGGGAATGATCCCCAAAAATGAAGCAGATCCAAACCTTATATGGACACCATACCGTACTATAGGAAACAATAGTGATTGAATCCCCACCATTAAAATCTTCATGGGGCCACCGGAATGTTTATTTGCCATTCAACCCATTGATGAAGTCACAAAAAAGTTTACACAAATATCATCCTCTTGATCAAAAATTTTGCGGTCAACCAGAGGTTTTTAATGGTCAATTAACCCTGTTTCCTGTATTATGGCCCACATGAGATTTGAATCTTCCTTATTTTTTTGAATCATGTCGTAAAATGAGCTTTCAATACCAATGCAAGGCGTGGGTGTAGTCACATACACAAAGTGGGCCCAGAGTCAGGCATTCGGAGTCTCACCTAATCCGCTCCCCGAGCACTTACCACGCTTCGAGAGCAGTTTTGACCCAAAACAAATTAAAGAAGTATTACAGTGCCGTCCGAGCACTATATAAGTTACAGTTCCCCTAGTTGCGTTAGGACATTTGGACCATCTGTTCCATTGATCTAAACCGTTCCGCAGGTCCAATGCACATTCTTCCATTGATCTAAATGGTTCAATAAGTCCAGTGCACAGTTCTTGGACCACCCAAAAATATCACACTCATCTGAAAAATATTAGCTATTTGATCAAATGGATTTTGATATGGACGGTCAAGATTTTTTACACGAAAAAGATCTAAACAACAAGTTGATCTTCTATTTTATGTGAACCATTATATATATATATATTTCTTATGATTTTTAGGAATCACTTTTGTTAAGAAATTACAATCATCCGTCAATGCTTGAAAAAAATGGCTATACCAAATAAGGCAAGGATGAAATGTATCATCCGATCAGTGATATTTTTGAATGATATCCTCTGAACTGTTGTTTTTGAACTAATGTACAGTTTGGATCGACTGATTGTACTGTCCATGTGAACCAATGCAACTAAGAGCAATACAATTTACAGTGCTTTTCTCAAATAATCATCTTACTTCTGACTAAAAGCTGTGGAAATAATAAACTTCAAAAGCAAAAACAGAGCTGTGGGAGTTCTATCGTACTCTCTACTCTCAACCCTTCCATACATTTTAACATTTCTCATTTTCTCATCCACAGTCATGGATTCCATCATATCTCGCCTGTTGGATCCCATCACTCAACGCACAGGATATGTCGTCAACCTCCAAAAAAATCTGGACTCTCTGAAGAACGGCATGAACGAATTGAAATGTGTAAGGGACGACGTGAAGAAAAGGGTGGAAGTTGCTGAACGGAAGAAACTCAAACGCACAGACCATGTCCACTGGTGGCTAGAAAAAGTAGAATCCATCGAAAGAGAAGTAAATGCTGTGGTAGAAGAATCTAAGAAAGTGACGAGGACGAGTTGGTCAGGCTATCAGCTCTGCAAGAAGGTGGCGGTGAAGCTGGATGAAGTGGTCAAGTTGAACAGCAAAGCTGATTCCTTTCATGTAGTGGCAGAGAAGCCGCTTCCTGATGCCATAGAAGAGATGCCTAGCACATCAGCTGTGGGCATGGACTTGATGTTGTCGAAAGCTCTAGGTTTGATTAGTGAAGACGAAGTAGGAATTTTTGGAATATATGGAATGGCGGGAGTCGGTAAGACGACTCTCCTAAAAAAGATAAACAACGAATTCCTTGTAAGAACTCATGAATTTGCTTTCATCATTTGGGTGGTGGTGTCTAAAGGGTTAAATGTGGAAAAGATTCAGAAGGATATCGGGCAGCGGTTGGGCTTGTATTGGGTAGAGAATGAAAGCAACAATGAGACACGGGCTCGAGACATTTACAAGGTCTTGAGGGGGAAGAAATTCATGCTGTTGTTGGATGATTTATGGGAACGGTTGGATCTAGAAATGGTCGGAATTCCCCATCCAAGTAGCCAGAGCATGAGCAAGGTTGTCTTCACTACACGATTTGAGGACGTCTGTGGCCAGATGGCTGCCAATAAGAAGATCAGAGTAGAATGCCTCCCAGAGCAAGAAGCAATGAATCTATTCAAACAGAATGTTGGTGAAGAGGCCATGATTTCTCATCGGGACATACCGTCCCTTGCTATGAAGGTTGCCAAAGAGTGCAAAGGTCTGCCCCTTGCGCTAATAACCATCGGGCGGGCCATGGCATGCAAGAAGACACCACAGGAATGGGAGCATGCAATATCAGTTCTTAGCACGAGCAAGCCACCATCAGAGATATCAGGCATGGATGATGAAATGCTTTTGCGTTTGAAATTCAGTTATGATAATCTCGGTGGCGACATGATTAAATCATGTTTCCTGTACTGTGCCCTGTTTCCTGAGGACGACTCCATTAGCAAAGAACAACTTATAGATTACTGGATAGGCGAAGGATTCTTAGATGGGTGGGATGATGATCTTGATGAAGCCCATAACAAGGGACATGATATCATTGGAAGATTAAAGACTGCATGCTTGTTGGAGACTGGTTCTGATGAAAAAACAGAGGTAAAGTTGCATGACGTGATTCGTGATCTGGCATTATGGATAGCTTCAGAGTGCGGGAAGAAGAAGAACAGGTTTTTGGTGAGAGCTGGCGTGGGACTGATGCATGCACCGGTGGTTGAGAGGTGGAAGGAGGCCGAGAGGATATCTCTAATGAAAAATGACATAAAAGAAGTAACAGAGACACCTCAATGCCCCAACCTCTTAACCTTGATGCTCCAATGGAATCAGAATTTTCGAAAAGTTCACAATGATTTTTTTCAGTTCATGCCTCTTCTCAGGGTCTTGGATCTGTCAGGTAATTCATCTTTGAAGGAGCTTCCTGCAGGGATCGGTAACTTGGCAGAGCTACGATATCTCAATCTAATAAACACGGAGATCACAACATTGCCTGAAGAGATAGGAAATCTGGTAAAGCTGAAGCACTTGGACTTGGAGTTGACAACTCATTTGCACACAATTCCTCAAGGGGCAATCTCCAGGCTTTCTGAATTAAGAGTAGTGAGCCTATATTGTAGTTATTCAAAATGGGAAGAAGGGAGTGAGGGATTAAATATGAGTGAGTTAGAAGGCTTGGAACGTCTAATCTATGTTGATCTCACCTTATCAACTGTGCATGCTCTTAAAAGGTTGCTCTGCTCTAGCAAGCTGCGGAAGGTGACTCGGTATCTAATTCTGAACAGATGTGAGGATCTGACTATCTCCAACCAACTATCGTCCATTTTTACTGCAATGAAAAGTCTTCAAGGACTTACTTTTCGCGGATGCAATGCGTTGGTGGAGGTGACAATTGGTGGGCATGCGAAGAAGGATGACGATTATCCTGTTTCAAGCCTAGAATGGCTCGACCTTCAGCAACTCCCCCACTTAAATTGCATTCGGGTAGGCCGCCGATGCTTTGGAAACCTTCACAACATAAGGATTGCGTCGTGTGACAAGTTGAAGAAAATTTATGGTTTACTAAAACTTGAAAGTCTTGAAGAAATTGGTATATATGATTGCTATGAGCTAGAAGAATTAATAGGTACGGCCATTAATGATGATGAAGTTGGAGATATCGGGCTATCGCAACTAAAACGTATATCACTCTCGAACCTTTCAGAACTAACGAGCATTTGTAGCTATGCACTGCATTTTCCTTCCTTGGAGGAAATCGACGTCATTGGTTGCCCAAAGTTGAAAAAGCTCCCTCTTTCTCTCCATAGCACACACAATTCTCTGAGGAAGATAAGTGGTGAGAAAGAATGGTGGGATAGTTTAGAGTGGGAAGAAGATGGTATCAAGTCCAATTTTCTTCCTTTTTTCCATGAATCCAATTATTGAGCGTCATTGTCAAAGTAGAAATACTTTTTAATAGTTATTTCTTAGGATGTTAGAGTAATTTTAGAAAGGAGACTGAATTTTTCTTAGATTAATTATGTATTATTATCAGTTTAATATGTAATATGTGTGCCATTAATGTACCGCATGATATTAGAATAATTTCTTATGTTGGTGATTCTACGCCTGAGGTGTACCATAACTCTTGAGCATTGATTACGCTTGTTTTGTGTGTACAAGTGAGGTAATGTACACGCCAAGGAGCAAGTGCAATATCCAAGCCCACCCATAAGAAAAGATGCGACCATGTAGATTTCTTAGGCCTCATCTAATCGGTCAACTTATTTCAAGCCAGGATGCTTTAGGTTCCCGACGCTATGTTCTGTCCAGAGGGAAGCTATCTGCTGATGCTGTTTTGGGGTTATATTTGTAGTTTTGTATTTTCTTTTTTGGTGGTAAGGCGTGGCCCTATTTGTGTTGACCCACCATAGTAAAGAACGACCAACTGCGCATTTTATTCCGAGTATGCATTTACTTTGGGTCCCACTTGATGACTGGATTGGCCTGATTCTTGTGTTAGGTGGTCGGTGCTCTGTGGGGCCACTATGATGTATGTGTTTCATCCATTTTCACATATCATCTTATGGCTTGATCCCAAAAATGAGAGGGATATAAATCTCAGGTGGACCACACCACATGAAAACAATAGTGATTGGATATCCACCATTAAAATCCTCCTAAGGCCCACTATACAGTTTATTTGACATCCAATCCTGTTGATTAGGTCATACAGGCCCAGATGAGCTTGATCCAAAACTTTTTTGGCCCCCAAAATGTTTTTAATGGTCGACCCTCATTCAACACTGTTTTCTGTAATGTGGTCCTCTTTGAGATTTGGATATACCTCATTTGTGGACTCATACCGTAAAATGATCTGTAAAAATAGATGGATGGCATGGATGAAATACATACATCATGGTGGGGCCCACATAGCACCGACCATCAGCCATTAGCTCGTGTCCCAGGGAGTGTTTCCACCGCAGCAGACTTGTAAAATTAGTTTCCCAGACAATGCCCACGTTGGTACTGTCTGCTACTGGAAAAGCTATGTGGCCATGTATGAGTTTTATAGACTCCATCCATCCATTTTTTCACCCCATCTGAGGGCATAAGCCAAAATTTTGGGGCAAATCAAAATCTCAGGTAGACCACGCCATTAAAAAAAATAGTGGTAATTGAACGGACACCATTAAAAACTTCCTTAGGGCCCACTGTAATATTTATATGCCATTCAACCAATTAATTAGGTCACATAGACCTCGATGGAGATAAAATATACATCTACTTCATCCAAAACTTTCATAGCGCCTCAAGTAAAATTTTAATGGTGAGGGTTCAATCACTGCTGGGGTGTGGTCCACTGAGATTTGGATCTCTTTAATGTATCAATTGAAGTAGAAAAATTATTCTTCGTTTATGATACATTAAACTAGGAAAAATAATTTTTCTACTTCAATTGGAATTATTTTTATGCCATGTGTACAAATTTTCAGTGCCTTGGAATCATCTATCATCTGCAGCAGAGTATAAAATATTTTTACTTAGTTAAATGTAAGTTTTCAATTGTTTCTCCGGACAAACTAGAAGTGCAAAAGATCTATGTTATTCTTTAATTGAACATTATTATCTTAGAGTTTATACACATAAAATTTTGAAAATAAGTGTTACATAGCCTAATTTTTGTGGCCATTTAATTAAACTCCTAAAATGTAGGTGCAACTATATGGGAAGGAGGTTGCCTCCTACCTTGGCTCGTCTCTAGCCACAAATGGGCAGATTTGTGTGGGAACCCGCCATGATATATATGTTTATCTATGCCGTCCATCCCTTTTCTCAGATTATTTTAAGGTATGATCCCAAACATGAGGTAGATCCAAGGCTCAAGTAGACCCCAACACAAAAAACAGTGGGGATCCACTTGAGCTTTGGATCTACCTCATTCTTTGGCTCATGCCCTAAAATGATCTCTCCAAATGGATGGACAGGCATGGACTTTGATGTGTCCCATTTTCATGGTAGGGACCCTCCTGGACAGGTTGGATTCAAGGTGGGCCCTGCACACAGACAATTCCACGAAATTCCCATATGCAACTATGAAAAAAAGTGACCAAAGAGAAGAAATAAAAAGAAAAAACAGATAACCTATGGTCCAAAGAAGAGTAAAGATAGAGGCTAAAAATTTATGGGCGAAAGAAAGAATACGCTAGCAGGAGTCTGAATTGCAGCGTTGAATCGTGTCAATGATTATGGTGAGTCCAGCAGATCAGAAGGGTGCAAAAACACATTTGAATGGATTGCTAGAAATGCATTCTTTATTGGGTCTAGTCCTGCAGCCCATGCCGTCGCATGGCGCACTTGGCCTGGGCCACATTCCACGGTGCAGCCCAAGTTCATCACATGGTCAGGACATCAGCCCAAGCCCAAGCCCAAACCAGCATAGGATATAAAGAGAGGAACCACGAACAAGCGAGTGAGCATCAAGCAGATGGACATCACCACATTCGACATTGCTGTCTTGCACCAGCATTGTATTTCACCACTGATTTCAAAAAACATTACCAAAACATTAGAGATGGGTCATAAGAAGTTTTTATTGGTGGGGCATTCAATCATCACTGTTTCCTATAGTATGGTCCACCTGAGATTTAGATCTGCTTCATTTTTGGGCTCATGTTCTAAAATATTCTAGCAAAAGAGATGAACAGCTTGGACATAGAATACATACATCAAGGTGGGCCGTACAGTAAGGGCCTTCAGCACTGGCAGTCAGCACTCCACACACGTAAGAGTGCTGTGGGACTCAAAGAAATTAGCAAGTTTGCAAGATCATTCCCACCGGGATGAAGTGAAAACTTAAAAAAAACTTAGCCATACGAAGCTTTTGTGGCCATACAAATGTTTTAATCGGTGGTCACTGAATCCCCACCGTTTCCTCTCATATGTCCGCCTTGAGTTTTGGATCCACCTGATTTTCTGTTTCTTATCCTATGATCCCGAAAAACAGGTAGATAGAGTGTATTTCTCACAAACATCATGGTGGGCCCCATCTAGCATCCCAGCGCAGGAATTGTGAGGTTCATTAATTTAGCACATCTATATTTCCAACCATGGTCCACTAGTACAAAACAGGCACCTTGGTGCACAAATTTCTCACAAGGTTTTCTTTTCTTTTTCTTTTCTGAGATTTATTTAAACTTTTATCTTTTTATCATTATTGAATTACAATGACGGTTCACTTCTTTCTAACATAAATTTTAATACAGTTAGTTAACTTACAATTATTTTTTAATCAAACCTCATTATTATTTATGAGACTCGGTTGAGATTTCCAGCCCAAGCCTATGAAGCCCAACCCAACCCACCCAATCAAAATTTTAGGTTGGGCGAGTTGGGTGCGGGTTAGGCCCAACCAAACCGTACCCCTAGCAGCAAGGAGGGTGCGACAATGACCTAGGCTGGCAGCCGGTCTAATTAAAATTTATTAAGGGTTAGCTCCTAGCTGGTAACTGGTCTGGTTGGCGGCTGCACCAGAATCGTTCAGATAAAACACGCATAGGCTGTGTGGGGCCCACCATATTATAAATGTAATTCACCCCATCCGTAAGGTCACACATAGACCTGAATGAAGGGAAAAATCAAATATGAGCTTGATCCAAAACTTTTTGTAGTCTTGTATGAGTTTTCAACAGTAGGTGTTCAATTCCCAATGTGTCCGGTCGTGTGGTCCACTTGAGTTTTGGATATGATTCAATTTTGAGATAATATCCTGAAATGAGCTTTAAAATGTGTGAATGGCGTGGAACGTAAACAGTATAGTGGGCCCCCGCAAAGTTTTCAGAAAATGATAAAAGGTGGTGAGCTGCTCAGTACGCGATCCGCGACTTCTCTTCTTCGGTGGTGGTTCTTGTGGACGCGGATTGCCACCGAAAATTCAGCAATCCCGTCGGTGGTCTTTGTGGACGCGGATTGCCTGCTAAAATTCCGCAATCCGCGTCTTCTTTTCTTCTACTATGAACCTGCACTGGGAATTTAGGTGGAGCCCATTGTGATGTTTCTGAGAAATCCTCCCTGTCCATCCGTTTATCCAGCTCATTTTATGACAAGATGTAAAAAATGTGAGGCGGGTCTAAAACTCAAGTGGGTCACATGAGGGGTAAAGGAGGGGAAAGAAATGCTTACCATTGAAACCTTCATGGGGTCCAACTTGATGTTAATATGCCATCCAAACCATTTATAAGGTCATGAGCTTTCAACAGTGATCGTTCAATCCCCAATGTTTCCTCTCGTGTGGTCCACTTGGGTTTTGGATCCACCTCATTTTTTGCACGTTTCAGTAAGATGACTAGGCAAAACAGACGGACGGGGTGGATTTCTAAGGCCGCTAGCTTCTTAGCGCAGGAAATTTCTGCAAAAGCCAGGCGATCAGCTTACTTTCTTTTCGAGTGATGTACAAGCGATCTTCCACTCTGCATTATTTCCTGATGCGTACATTTACTTTCGCTTGTCTTCTCTTAAATTCCTGCAGCCCTAAGCTTCATAGGCTCTGTGTTATATCCACTCCATGATCAGTCCCTTTTGCAAGCTCATTTTAGGACATGATCCCAAACATGAGACAAATACATAGCTCAAGTGGACCACATCATTCGAAATAACGGTGATACATAGCTCAAGTGGACCACTCTTGAAACCTTAATTTCCTAGGACCCACTGCAACCCTTTCATATCATGACTTGGACACGAAGGAAAATACAAATATTAATTTGATCCAAAGCTTCCATGGCCTCTAGGAAGATTTTGGTGGTGGATGTCCACTAGAGCTTTACATCTGTCTCATGTTAAGCTGGTCTCCTAAAATGAACTAGAGAAGGGGATAAATGAATGGATATAACGGTGGGGCCCAGGTATGCAATCTGCCTACTCTTTTTGAAAATTGGTTGTGATAACGAATGGTGGGATGGTCCAAGAGAAAAGAAGAAAAGACTAAGTAGTAGTAGATATGCGTACCTTCCACCTTGTGGGTCAAACTTTCATTAAATCAAACCCGTTCATCAAGGACACGGCCTCTTGTTTATGTTGGAACCCATAAATAAGGATAATAAAAAAACTTAGGTAGGCCACACCATAGTAAACAGTTGGTACGGAATGCCAACTGTTGGTTGTATAGGGCCCATCCACTCTGTTAGTCTAACTTATAAAATTATTCCAACAGAAGACGGACGTTATTCCAAAACTCAGGTGGGGGCATAACACTTTAACTTAGATGTTTATATATTATTCCCTATGGGATGGCCCACCTGAGTGTTGAATCAATCTGATTTATTGAATCAAGGGTAGTAAAGGGGTTTATATATTATATATCTTGCTGGTGAAGTCATTTTCCTAGTATAAGCCTTTGGCACGCATAGACCTTTTTTTAAAAAAAAACAATCCACTTAAATTTCATAGATGAAAACTGAAATTTACAGACATTCGGGTGGGTCCCAACAAAACCGTACCGCACCTATCATATACCGCTCTACACCAATTCAAACAAGAAGGGAAACACAACAGCCAATCAATTTGGGGAGAACTGGGGACAGGCCAGCATCACCTGATGCACCAGGCATCAGGTCCCTACCAACCTGAAAGGAAACCCGCAGAGAAAACAGAGGCTGACCGCTGCCTCCTCCGAGAAAAACCAACACCCCAAGCTGAAACAGGCACGCATAGACCTGCTAATAGTTCGGCAAGAGTTCCACCAAACTCCTTACCTTGACCCTATTCAATTGCCAAATATTCCTGATTCATGGGTTAGGATGATATAATCAATTTTATTTTGAGGACATGCTCCACCCAATGGATGGTTTGGATTAAGGTAGTGTCTGATACGTCTACGGTGTCTGTGTGCATGACTGTAGTTGATTACAGTGCGTTTGTTTCTCTCGAATTATTGTACGGTTCTTACTGTTTTTTTTTTTCTTGGTCAAGAGAGTCAGCCTCGGCCACTTTTTCTCTATCAAATCAGCGTTTCTTTGTCGGTTGGTTTTGCACTATCCACACGGCAGGGCAAAGGCCATCATGTGGACGGTCATGATCCATCATATATGCTTGCAAATGGATGGAAGATGAGACTCTATCACATCGTTTCCTCTACCAAAGGGGTTCGTGTTATAGATGAGTTGGTGGATATAATTCAATCCAAACTGTCCAAATTGTTGGTACCACTACATATGAGACATGGCCCCTAAATCAAGTTGTTGGATGATCTAAGCTCTAATGGATACTTGTTTGGTGAATTTCATATTGAACTACTTTGATTTTAACCATTCATTTGATGGACACTACTCCAACGGTAAGAATCACAATAAAGTTTCACTGAATTAACATTGAAGGCATGGATGAAGTGATTTAGATCAGGGTGACAATCACATCATCACTAGGTGCATCGCCCCAATTTAGCCCACGTGCTAACTATCATCTTGTTGTGGGAATCCTGAGTTCCTCTTGTTGTGGCCCACTGGAATAATGAGAATGTCAACGCTCCACCTTCAAATAGTTCCTCTTGTTGTGGGCATCCTGAGTTACCTATGGGCCTGTTTTTTAGCCATGTACCTAAATTTTGGTGTGGCATTTGATGATTGGAGTTGATTTCGTACAATAATCACGGTGGGCCAAAGGTCAATATTTCTTTAATTCCCTACTGTTTCCTTCAATGTGGCCCATTTGAATCACTAGTCAGCTTGATTTTTGGCCCTGGGCCCGCTGTGAGATTACACATCTAATGATTGGAGTGGATTTGATATACACTTCATGGTGGCCTGTCAAAAATCAAGGGTGGACAACACTTCGGCATTTCATAGTATGCTTAACATTGACTTTTGACAGGCCGCTATGATGATCATGTGTAGGTAGAGTCCACTTACGGCCGTAAAATTAGGTTGACATATGATTCATGTGGGCCATGGCAAAGGAAATAATTAAGAGAGACATCCATCCCTAATTTTTAGACAGCACATTGTAATAATCATATGAAATCCAGTCTAACCATTAGATGACATACCAAAATTTAGCCATGACGCCAAAAAATATGGCTTACTTGTGATTCAAGTGGGCCACAATAAGAAAACCATTTTGAAAGATAAGCGTCCTGTATTTTGTTTTTAACTGTGGTCCATCATTCCATGTGAATCACCGATGAGGTTGATGTTTAGGCCCTGGACCTAAAATGGGGGTTCACACCTAGTGATTGGGGTTGGTTTGACATAAACATTATAGTGGGCCCACACGGCACCCTTATTCCTTATTCCCCTCTCTCTTCTTCCAACCCACTTCCCTTTATATTCCAAGCTCCAACCCATGCCCTCTCGTCTTCTCAGCTCCAATCCCTTCTCTATCTCTCATCTTATAAGCTCCTTCAATCATCGCCTCCAACCAAATTGTCGAATTCTTGCCAGGATCTGCCACCAATTTGACGTCATTCCCGTCTTATAAATACCGAACAACCGGGCCAAAAACAAAGTGTTGTGGCTGTTGCAGCAAGCAAGCCTTAAACAGGTCAGCGCCTCTCTCTCTCTCTCTCTCTCTCTCTCTCTAAAAACATTATGGACGGACTAGCCTTGCTAATATTAGGTATGTGAGGAGCATACCTACAGCCATGTGGACCAAACTTTTCATTTGATCCAACCCATTCGTAAGCTAGACATTCTCATTAAAAATCTTAGGCATGCTGGCCACTCTTTGGTAAACATTTGATGAGGAATTCTCACCAGTTGTTCTGTGAAGGGCCACAGTGCTGTATATATATATCATATGCATTCCATTCATCTAACTTGCCTCATCAGGATGAAAGCATTCCCCAAAAAACCATGCTATTCCAAAACTGAGATGGGCCACAACATATGAACTCATAGGTTTATGTATATGGGATGGCCCACTTGAGTATTGAATCAACCTTGTTTTGGGGATTAAGGGCAACAAGGGGCTGGGTTTATACCTAAAGTTGTTTCCCCTGTAAGAAGCCTTAGGCACGCAAGAACACTAATGGTCAAGCAAGAGTTTTTGAGAATTAAGACTAATTTTCCTTGGTGAAAAGAAAGGATGGTCAGGTTGCCCTGTTATTGTGGTTTTTGACACATGAGCCATGTAAAGGAGAGGCTATCATGTGGATGGTCATGATCTATTATATGATTGCCACTATGCCAAAATTGCGAAAAAAGGACGGTCCAAAACCGTCTCAAATGACCAAAAAGGATTCGCATGGGCCATCAAATTTTGACGTCGTATTAATTAAAGGACGGTCGAAAACCGTCATTCTTATTGACGAAAAAAGGACAATCATGGACCGTCATCCTGAAAAAAGACGGTCATGAACCGTCCTTAAAAAGGACTGTCATAGACCATCTTTGATGAGCCTTCAAAGGACGGCCATGGACCGTCCTTTAAAAGGACTGTCATAGACCGTCTCTTATGGCCCTTCAAAGGACGGCTATGGACCGTCCTTAAAAAGGACTGTCATGGACCGTCTCTTATGAGCCTTCAAAGGACGGTCACAGACCGTCCTTTAAAAAGAATGTTATGGACCGTCCCTTATGAGCCTTGAAAGCACATTTTTAAATTTGAGAGGATCAATATACACCTGTTACAATATATTTCATCGTATTCTTCCTAATATACACCTGTTATATAATATATTTCATCATATTCACATTCATATTCATATCCATCTAAACCCAAACTACGTAAATCCAACATAAACTACATCCATCCAAATACAAACAATCTTATCCACATTACATTCATCCACGCATAAATACATATAAGTTTAACATCATAAATAAAAAAAAGAAAAAAATCAGCAACAATTTTCTTTTTATCTTTCATCTGAAAAAAAAAAATATTAAACCAACAAAATATTGTAATTCAGAATTATGGAGAATTGCATAAACTTCTTCCAAAAAAGTGGGCACTTTTTAAAAATAAAAATGATCATTAAAAAAAACTAATGCAAGCAAATAATGTAAAAAAGTGTTTCAATTCAAGTTAATAGAAACAACAACAAAAATTAAAGCTCTATAAAAAGGAGCATGTATTAAAAGGGATACATTCTTGTTTGTTGCCATGTGATTGGGCTACAATTCAAATTAATAGAAACAACAACAAAAATTAAAGCTTTGTAAAAGGGGGCATGTGTTAAAAGGGATACATTCTTCTTTCTTGCCATGTGATTAGGCTACATTATTACATCAATTGGTTTTGAGTTCGGGATCGGGTTTAGGTTTGAATTTTCAAGTTTAGGTTTAGGTTTAGGTTAGGGAGTTGAGATTAGGATTAGGTGTAGGTCTTGGTTTAGGAATTTGAGAATACATTTAGGTTTTAGGTTTAGGTTTAGGTTATAGGTTATAGGTTTAGGTTAAGGTTAGGTTATAGGTTATATGTTAAGGTTTAAGTTATAGGTTTTGGTTTAGGTTTACGTTAAAGTTTAGGTTTAGGTTATAGGTTTTGGTTAAGGTTTAGGTTTAGGTTATAGGTTATAGTATATAGGTTATAGCTTTAGGGAATTGAGAATAGGTTAAAGGTTAAGGTTTAGATTTAGGAAATCGGGTTCGGTTCAAGATTGGGTTTATGTTTGGGTTTTCAAGTTTAGATTTAAGTTTAGGTTAAGGAGTTGAGATTAGGATTAGGTGTAGGTTTAAGGATTTGAGAATACATTTCTGTTTTAAGTTTAGGTTTAGGTTTTAATCTTAGATTTAGGTTATAAGTGCAGGTTATAGGTTTAGGTTTAGGTTAGGTTATAGGTTAAGGTTTATGGAATTGAGAATAGGTTAAGGTTAAGGTTTAGGAAATCGGGTTCAGGATTGGGTTTAGGTTTGGGTTTTCAAGTTTAGGTTTAGGTTTAGGTTAGGGAGTTAAGTTTAGGTTTAAGGATTTGAGAATACATTTAGGTTTTAGGTTTAGGTTTAAGTTTTAGGTTATAGGTTAAGGTTTAGGTTTTAGGTTTAGGTTAAGGTTAGGTTATAGGTTATAAGTTTAGGTTGTAGGTTATGGGTTAAGGTTTTAGGTCATAGGTTTTGGTTTTAGGATTTGAGAATAGGTTTAGGTTATAGGTTTAGGTTTTGGTTTTGGTTTTGGTTTAGGGATTTGAGAATAGGTTTAAGTTATAGGTTTAGGTTTATGTTTAGGTTAAGGTTATATGTTAAGGTTAATGTTATCGGTTTAGGTTAAGGTTATAGGTTTAGGTTTAGGTTAGGTTATAGGTTTTTGGTTAAGGTTTAGGTTATAGTTATAGGTTTTGGGATTTGAGAATAGGTTTAGGTTAAGTTGTAGATTAAGGTTTAGGGAATTGAGTTTAGGTTATAGGTTCAGGCTATAGGTTATAGGTTATAGGTTTAGGTTATAGGTTTTGGGATTTGAGAATAGGTTTAGGTTAGGTTGTAGGTTAAAGTTTAGGGAATTGAGTTTAGGTTATAGGTTTAGGTTATAGGTTATAGGTTTAGGTTGTAATTATATGTTTTGAGATTTGAGAATAGGTTTAGGTTATAGGTTAAGGGTGTGGTCCCTGCAAATACAGATATAAACACGACCTGCTCCAATTGGCCAAGCCCTTCCAATGCTATTCATAAGAAATGGATAGGTTCATCATGGTCATAACAGCGGTTCCCACCTTCCAGGGACCCCCGCTCAACATCCGGATAGCTCTGACGCACATTCGGGTCTGCTCTATCAATTTCGAGCAAATACAGATATAAACACGGCCTGTCCAAATGGCCAGGCCCCTCCAATGCTGTCCATAGGAAATGGATAGTTTCATCATTGTCATAACAGCGGTTCCCACCTTCCAAGGACCCCCGCTCAACATTCGGATAGATCCGACGCACATCCGGGTCTGCTCCATCAATTTCGAGATAATACATTTAAAAACAACATAAATATATCTAAAAGCATCTGGATACCTGGGAAAGGCCTCCCATATTCGTATTGTTGCTTACTCATCCCTTTGTCTACAAGTCACAATCGATCAACACTTTCTATCGCTGCCTGTACTCTGAAACCAACACATATATAATTGGAAAATAATATAAGGAATAAGAAAAAATGAATTTACCTGTACACATCATCGTTCGTGTCTATGGGAGATTGGAAAATGTGTATGGTGATAATGACAACCAGGGGTAACAAAAAAGTTTTGCTAAGACACCTTGCAATTCTCATAAGCAACTTTGACAATCTCCGTGCGCAATGGAACCCATAATTTGGATGGCGATATGTCAGTGCCATGTCTGAGAGGATGAGTCACCACCACTTTCTATGATGGAAAGCTAACACAATTATATTGTTTAACCCTTCTCCATAAAATTGTTCCCCCACATGTAGCACCATCATCAAAAGTCACGCCATCCATGTACCTACATGAGGAATGATAAGGCAGTCCAATACACATAATATCCAGATTAATATGGACATGCATTCCGGATGAAATTAATTTAAAAATAAATAAAAGGAATACCTGTTCTTCCATCTGTATCTCACATAGAAAAGGGAACAATGGAAATCAATCAATTTGAATCGTGAAAAGTGAGAGGCAGCCCATGATGAATAACAAAGATTATGCAAGCAATCACCCACAAGCAGGGAAGGGTCCCGTTCGGCTTATCCAAGTCATTGTTTAGATGGCCCAATGGCCCCAGTCATAGATAGCCTTTGCCAAAAAAATTATCCTCTTAACTGGTGAGCTTTCCATCGTTGTGGCATGCAAATATATGGTTAAGAAGTAATGCACCAACAAGCCACATTTCAATGGAAGGAAGGCGAAAGATTTCATCACTCTGATCTTCCAATTTCAGAAATATGGGGGCATGGTCATCCATGATGAGGGACATCAAATCAATGGCTTGGATAAACCGCATGAACCCCACAAGTACAAACCCGGTGCACAATACGGTAAGTTCTCTATTCATTACAAACAATTAACTCGGCTTTTGACAAAGAATTGGTCTAGAGATGCAATACAAATAAATTGATAAATAACCAAAATCATAACCAGCATAAACAAACTAGTTTCATGTATTTTTCGCTGCTACAAAGCCAAATAGATTCTTTCATTCAGATAGGGTTCATGCTGGAACTCACCAAATTCTGGAATAGATTATTGAATTGGAGTTTGAACAACTCCCAGACCTGGAATAAATTATTGAACTAGAGAAAATACCAAAAATAACAAGCATTCAACCTAAAAAACAGTCCCAAATATATGAAAAATGCACTCTTCTGCTACGATTTGCATTTGATAAATGTAATTTCTATGGAAACCAAAGATTAGGAGATTAAAGCAGCATTCTAAACTCAAAAACCGCACGAAAATACTGTAATCGCATGCATCAACTTGGAACTACCTAAAAACTGTAATTTTCTGCTCTAATTAACTTCCCAAGCCGTAATTTCTAAGATGTTCCAGAATCACTATCTTAATAACTAATAAGTTCTAGAATCACCATCTTTATAAGCAGAATATGGTCTAGCAATTAGGCAAAAACCTTGAAATGGCATGCATTCAACTTTGAAAGCAATCCCAATTACCTGCAAAATTGCAATCTGTGCTCTAATTTGCATCCAAACCCACAATTTCTACTAAAGGCAAAATTTGGAGTCCAAAATCACCATGTCTGAACTATAATAAAAATAATAAAAATAAAAAACTATGAAAAACCTAAAAATTGCATGATTTCAACTTTGAAAGCAATCTCGATTGCCTGCAAAAATGCAATTTGTGTTCTAATTTGACCATTCATCAGATAGCAAAAATGCAAAAATGATTCCCACCATCAGATAGCACACATGCCAAAGATCTGACCATTCATCAAGTAGTGTAAACTGTGAAAATGCCTGAAGCAGTTATCGGGAAAAAATATTTCTTCGGCAGTGTTTAAAAATTTCTTCCTAATAAGTCATCCTAGCTATTACATTGTTAAACACACTAAATGGTGACCATTAAACATTTTTCTTCGGCTGCCTTGAAGACCCCCGGTCAAATGGCTAGGATGATCTGATCCAGTCCATTCATCTAACTTGCCCACATGTGTGTATCTTATCTAGTCCATTCATCTAACTTTCCTCGTTGAGATAGAAGCATTCCCCAAAATATCAAGTTATTCCAGAATTCAGGCGGACCCATAGCACTTGAACTTAGATGTTTAATCAATTTAATTCTGAGAATATGCTCAGTTAAATTGGATGGCTTGGATTAAGGTATCGTGCACGGATGTATTCCGAGTATAGTAATATTAACTTGAATTATTGTACGGGTCTCACTTTTTTCTCGTTCCGAGAGTGCCGTCTACTCTTCCATTATTTTTTTGAATTCGGATAGCCTACTGAGTTACTCAGTACGCTTTAATCGTACTGAGTAAACTCAGTTGGGCGTAGGTGGTACGGATCCTTACACCTGCTCGGGTGGTAGACTCGGGAGTGTCAACACCCAGTCAAGGTTTCGGGTATCCATAGGTGGTGAAATTCCACCAGCGTGAGTATGTGGGGGTGTGTGTGCGTGTGTGAAAAAAAAGAAAACTCAGTTGGGCATACCTTGAATGTATGTGGGTTATCCACGCCGCTCATCCATTTTTCCAGCTCATTTTAGTAGTTGAGTAGAAAATTGAAGAATGCCCAGAGCTCAAGTGTACCACAACACATTAAACAGTAGTAATGACTTCCACCATTGAAATCTTGGTAGGGCCCACAGTGATGTTTATTTGTCATCCAACCTGTTCAGCAGATCACACAGACATGGATGAAGGGAAAAAACAAATAACAGAGTGATCCAAAACTTCTGTGGCCCCTAAGAAATTTTCGATGGTAGAATTTCAATTCACACTGTTTCCCGTGGTGAGGTCCTTTTGAGATTTGGATATACTTCGTTTTTGGGCTAGAGCCTCAAATTATCTTTTAAAATGGATGGACAGAGTAGATAACATATGTAAATCATGGTGGACCTCGCAGAGTTTACTTACTCAGTATGCAATCCGCTTCCTATTTTTTTCAGCTTCCGCTAATGCAAAATGTCCATATGTGGGCTGAAAATAAGGAAAATGAGTTAACGGTTGTAATAGAAGGGGAAAGGCGACGCGGATTGCATCCTACCCCCGCCCGGACGGTAATTCGTCTGGGCTGGGATCTGTGGGGCCCATTATGATGTATGTGTTTTATCCACGCATTTCATCGTTTTTCTCGGATCATTTTGAAGTATGATATTAAGAACCACAAAGTAGGGGTTGAACTTCCACCATTAAAAAGTTCTTGGGAGCTGGAGAAGTTTCGGATCAAGCTTATATTTGTGCTTTCACTTCATCCACGTCTACATGACCTCATTAATAGGTTGGATGGTAAAAAAAAAATCACAGTGGCCGTTAGAAAGGTTTCAACTATAGTTGTCATTATCACTGTAGCTTCCTTTGGTGTGGTCCTCTGGAGCTGTGGACCTACCTCAATTTTAGAATTATATAATAAAATGGTCTGATAAAAGCGATTAACGGCGTGGATAAAATACTTACATAACTGTGGGCCCCACAGATCCCCGCCCAGACCGATTACTGTCCGGCTGAGGGTAGGACGCAATTCGCGTTCGCAAAAAAGATAGTCAGAGTTGTTATGTTATTATGATTCTCGAACCAATGGGCCATGTAAGGCTGAGGCCATCACGTGGACGGTCATGATCCATCATATATGCTTGCAAGTGGATGGCAGATGGATTCTACCATATCTTTTCCTCTAAAGAGGGGTCTTGATGTGTTGGTGGACTTACCTTAATCCAAACCATCTAAATTGTTTGTAACACGGTAGATGAGAAATGGCCCTTAAATCAAGTTGTTGGATAATCTAACTTCTAACCAATGGACACTTTTTTTTTTTTATGTGATGCAAGGAAGGACGTGAGGTTGAGTACTATCTTCCTCAATGGATAAATATTCTGAATTCATGGAATTTCTCTGGACTTCTCACGTAGACTTCTCGAATCTATGAGAAAAAAGCAATTAAAGTAGAAAATAAATTCTATAAAATTTGAAATTGATTGATGAATAATTGCGTAATATGTCTCCTTACACCATTAATAAAGAAAAAATAAACCAAAATTCGTGATTACAAAAATAGCAAAATTTTAACTCTAATAAAAATCCTAATTCTAATAAAACTCTTCTAAAGACTAATTTCTAAAAATAAAAATTTCAAATAAACTTTTACTAGAAGAGTCCTAGTATAATTAAAAGTTATTTCTAAAAGGAAAGAAAATCTAAAACTCTAAAAATAAAAAAATATTAAAAAAATCAGAATTACTAAAAATAATAACTTTTTTCCTAAAATTCATTTTTGAGCTTAAAGCTCGCGTTTTCTGACAAAACAGATAGATTGTTTTACCTCGAATGGCCCGTTTCAGGAAATATTGATAAGTTGTGTGCCCCGTAACGATACCCAGATTAAAAGTTATGGTCCACCTTCCCAACCATGCTAGGAACGTATCTATGACACATTCTACATCGGACCCCTCCACTTGAAAAAAACTCATCATCGAGTTACTTAAGGGACTTGGCTCATGATTCTGAGATAACTTCTAAGATAACTTTTGACATCGATGTTTATTAGCCATTTTCTTGTACTTGACATTAGGCTCTTTAGCTAACACGATACATGTTATCATGCTTTCCTTAACTTGACTAGTATCGATCAGCTCCTTCACTTCTGCCTTCAAGATCTCACATTCTTTCTGATTACATGGGCAATTAGGCACACTTTTCCCTAAGACGGGATCAATGTGATCGATCTTGTATATCTCGTATGGGAGGCAATTTATTAGGGAGGTCATTGAACACAACCGACTTGAACTCTTGCAACACTGGTTCCAAATCCTCTAGGATGTCCATGGGCTCCACATATTTGTTTTTCTTCAACTAATATATATATATATCTCCCATTTTCTCAAATTGTTTAACAAAGGTTTGTTCAATTATGAGTGATTCTCCCTCCATTTTAGAAGTCTTAGGTTAATTGGTTCTCCATTCTCATAAGGGTCACATGTTCACCACTGATGAATCATATGGTTTGTGGCAACTTTGTTTCAACTCGGTCACCTCTTGCCAACAAATAATGAGATTTCTCTGCATAACCCTTTAATGATTGGTTATCTTACCAATAATTTTGATTTTGTTGGAATAATACCTTATCGTAATTAGTAGGAAGGAATCGCACATGCATAATAACTTCTTCATCTGTGACCACATGCAAATTGGCGCCTTCATCTGTCTCATCCGCTCGAGTTAAAGTTGTTCCTACCAAGCTGAAGCTCTACCCGTCAACTTGTAAGCCATAAGTTTAACTTTCATTTTTTCCACGATGTCCATGTAGTCGAAGAAACGTTCGACTTTAAGCAACCAATCAATGAAGTACTTGAAGTAGAGTTGGTCATTGAAACTAAGAAGATCGACTTTCATCTTGAACTCCCAATTTGTTCGATCTACTTAATCGCCGCCTTGTCTGGGGTGTTGAAAAATTATTTTGTCTATCTCTTCCTCGCTGGATCTCCCTTTCTTAGGAATGACTCTTGGATGCACTGCCGGTATTATCCTGCGATCAAGGCGATTACTAGTCTCAATAATTAGTGGTGGAGGATTAC